>NC_080450.1:7612260-7922067 GCF_028018845.1 Melospiza georgiana
CAAAGTGACTTTAAATGGACTGCTAGAATGGCGTGAACATTCCATGCCATAAACATCACATGCCTCGTGAAATAAATATCTAAAGCAGAATAGTAACTAATCACGGAATTTTCCTGTTTTTCCCCCCCCCCCCATATCTATTTATTGCAGCCAGGTTAGTACTTTCTGACTTATCTGAAATTATCTGAAGAATCCCAGACATGTCACAGCATATTGTTTCCTTTCCTTTCTGTGCTTTGAATCGCCTGTGTGGAAATAGAGTTCTAAATTCTGCATCAGAGCTCTTTTGGGGTGTCTCTGACAGCAGATGTTCCCCAGAGTTCCTGTTTGCTTTCTGCCCTCGTTTCACCAGGGGTGATGGAGTGACAGGACACGGGGGAATGGCTTCACTCTGCCAGAGGGAGGATTGGAAGGGAAATTGGGAAGGAATTGTTCCCTGAGAGGGTGGCACGGCCCTGGCAAGGGTGCCCAGAGAAACTCGATGCTCTGGCAGCATTCAAGGCCAGGTTGGACAGGGCTGGGAGCAAGCTGGGGTGGTGGAAGGTGTCCCTACCCATGGCAGGGCTGGGTCTGGATGATCTTTAAGGTCCCTTCCAACCCAAACCATTCCACGATTCTATAAAGACAACGAATCCCGCACAAACTCGGAGCAACCAGAATATTTGGGTCGTGTTGGATTCCTGTGGGCCATCCCGGGTTCACGGGCAGAAGGAACGGAACAAACAGCGATTTCCAAGCGGGATTTATTTATTATGGATTAATTGTGGGGGCTGAGGGGGAGGCAGAGGCACCACCCGGTTCTATGGTGTAATGGTCAGCACTCTGGACTTTGAATCCAGCGATCCGAGTTCAAATCTCGGTAGAACCTGCCCCAGGTCTCCCTTTTTGTGCTTCAGAGCCCAGCAGGGACAGAGCGGACACGGTGAAGCTCCAGCCCAGCCCAGGGGTGTCCTCGCCCTCTTGCCAGCTTTCTTCAATGCAACAAAAGTGGCAAAAGACATCATATAATTCTTGCTACTTTTTAATTTGGTGTTTGGTTGTATTTTACTGCTGTTTTACATTAAGTACTTTTGGGGGTACATTAATTTTTAAAATTAATTAATTACATTTACACTGTGGAAAATTTCATCAGGCAGATGTGCAGAATTTGGATGTTATTTTTAAGTTACTTTCCAACTACTCTCTTGGAAAATAAGGGCAGAAATGCAGTGTTTTGGGATAAATTGCACAATTTAAATGGATATTCCCTCTGCTTCGCTGACACAAACCCTCAGTAGTTATCTTTCATTTCCAGAGCAGTTAAGGACATCTTACACCTTGGTCCCCTCCTCCAAACCTGTCCTACAAGTCACTTGTTTACACAGCAACAGGAGCAAGCCTGCTCTGTTCACCAGCTCCTCCTCCTCTGGCCAGGTAAAGCCTTGAAAAAAACACAGAACATCTTCAAATCAAGTTATTATTTAGTAGAAATCCAGGTCCCAACTGCTGAAGAGAACATATGGAAATGTTTGCTCGATTCATTAGATTTTCACACAACCTAGTGATGAAAAAAATCCCTTGTCTGTGTCAGGGCTCATTTTCATCCTTTCCTCACCTGTTGGATCAGGTCACACACAAAGATCTTTTCCTGTGCAGCAAGAGTTTTGAGTTTCTCTGTCCAGTGACTCAGCACAGCCAGCCACTCTCACAGGCTGCCCTCACACCCCTCAGAGCAAGAGCTTTAAAGCCACAGGGCTTGTCTATATTAACTATTTTAGAGAGCTAATTACCATTCATCTGGACCTTCCTCCTTCCATTTCACAGAGTTTGAGGTGCAGCTGTAATCCAAAGTCCCATAAAGTGCTGATACAAAATTGGTGCCACAGATGGGCCCCAAACAAACCCCTTGGCTGTAACCAGGTGTACTTAAAGAGTTAAAATTTTACATGGAATAACACAGAACCAGTGCAGAATTGAGTACTGAGATTTATTCACAATTCATGGTCATGCTGCACTGGAAAACAAAGCACCAAAATTTGGGTAAGTGAACATCATCCAGGTCTAACCCAGCTGAGACTGCTGCATTTGGGTGTCTGCATTCCCCTGGGGCACAGCACAGGGGACACCCACAAATGGTGCTGTGCTGAGGGAACCCTCCTGCAGCAGCAAAGGGACTCCCAAGACCCTGGAGCAGCCTCAGAGCAAAGCACCAGAACCCCAAGGATCCAGCACCTGACATGCTCAGGTCAAGAACATCCCAGGACAAATTTATTAATTAATTTACTGCGTCCAATTCCTTTCCCACAGTCCTTCCAGTTTATAATTTTCTACAAATCCTCTTATCCCAGCACAAAATTCAAGGGGGAGGTAAAGCACTATGGCTGTGGCCATGTCAGGAGCTTTTCCTGCTGCTGAAGAGGCAGTGGCAATAGAAATTATGATGAAATCAGGGAATTAAATATGCTGTAATTTCAGAAGTGTGGCTACAAACACATGTTGTCAACATTAATGGACTTTCCAATTCAAATCCAGAATCCAATCTTAGATGAGTCTTTCACTATATATGAAGCTGCAACAAGGTTTTCTGATATAGATTAAAATTTCAATGCAAGCAGGTGAAGGGGGAAAGATTAAAAGGAAAGAAAAGTTCTATCCTGTAAAACTGGCACTTTAAGAAAAAGCCTTTAAAAAATTAAAACATTTTACTCCAAAAGTCTTAAAAAACAAAAGCTGACCAAAAAAAGAAACCAACCCAAAAAGACAAGTCTCAATTGGTTAGGTCACTAATGATAATACATTTAATACATTCTGTGTAGTCTGGTTTAGCACAGGAGACATTTAGGGAAGTGATGGAAAGGTTTGTTATGCAAAACCAAACACGACTACAAGCTCAGTTAGGTGCCTTCCTTATCTTTAAAAAAGAATTCTGCAGCAGACAAATCAACAGCTCTGCACTGTGACTGCCCCAGCAGGTTAAAACCCTTGAGCAGATGGAAGGAATGGTGGATGCAGCTGAAACAGGTTATTGTGGACACTGAGCCAGTGCTTTCCCTGCAGTGGCAGCAGAGCAGACTGATTTCAGCCCATTGCTGCTCCCCCAGCAGCACAGGCACTGAACAAAGCACCCCCAGCCCTGGGAGGATCCATCACCCTGCACACACAGTTCAGGCTCTGCTTTCACAACAGCAAGGCAGCTCTTGGGGAGTTTACTGAAGATTTCCTCAGAAAAGCAAACTGCTTTTGTACCATTGCACCCAGTAAACACACAGAAAAAATAAACACACTGTACAAAGAGCAGCAGAGATATAATTTAAACATGCAGCAGCTACAAACCATATATACAGAGAAACAGGCCTATACAAACAGAACAGGACCATTTATTACATTACAATTCTGGGGGAGTTTTTGGAGGAAATCACAGCAGATGAACAAAATCAGACCCAAGGAGGTGGATGTTGCTTCTGAAAGTTTGAAATGTCACACAACACCCCCACCTTTCTCCAGCACACACATCTATTACCCTTCCAGCTGCACACAGCTCCTGGACTCCCTTCCTGTACAGAGGTAGATTTCTGTCGATGTTCTGATATTGCACCACAGTAAATATGGTTCTTATCACAAGGAACAACTTGCAAAGGCTAATTTCTATAATTCATGGGCATCATCTCATTGTGGGCATTCAGGTAGTGCAGTAAATGAATTTGTTTGCACTTGAAAGAAAATTCCCTCCAAGTGCAATGGTTTGTTATTTAGGTGGAGGTCCAATGGAAAGCTGCAATTTTGAACAGCTTCACATGAAGAGAGCTGGTTTTTATCAGCAGGGTGACACTTCACTGTCCCTCTCCTTTTCAGCCTCCCTGGTGTAGCCAATGCCAGCTCTTGCCCTGCCTCCCCTGATGCTCCATCCCATTCCACTGTGTCCAGTTAAATGTGCATTTTAAACACTCACAGGTTTCTGCAGGAATCATACAAGCAGCAGTAACATTGAAGAAATTGGCAAGAAGACTGATTCAAACTGCATGAAATGGTTAAAAAAGCCCATCCACACTCAGGCTGCATAAGGAAAGCTAGAACTTTGCTAGCTTCAAACAGCCATTAATTGTGAACAGATCTGAAGAAGTCTGGCAGGAGTCTTAATTTCTTTTGTCCATCACATTCTTGAATAACTCTCTGACAACTGGGGAAGTTGCAGACAAGCTGAATGGCAGTACCACTTCACAATGTCTCTGTTAAATGAACCTCTCTAGCATATTTATAAAAATAAGTGCATCAAAAATCATGATGCCAACATACCATAACTCTGATGAGCTCACAAGCATTGCTCAGTATTTTTTCTCAGAGGCACCCCAGGAAGTTTTTTTTTGCAGAAGTCTTTCAACATGGAGACAAATGAAGGAACAATCTGGGCATGTTTTACTCTCAAGAGAGAAGCCAAAGCAAGCAGCACCACTACTGCTGGCTACAAGCTTGGCAGAAAACTTACATGGGAATAAAGTTCTCTTCTTGTAGCAATCAACCTACCTGGAACTATTTTAAATGAACCATTTAGCATTAGTTTCCCAGATTCAGTTTGTGTGAAGCATTCTGTGACGCTACATCAGTAAGAAATGGTGGCTAGCTTGGAACTGAGGATTTTTTGCTGAATTATGGATACAAGGCATATAGAAATTCATTACATCTCTCCACATACTCACTTGTCCTTTAAAAGGGCTTTTCCTTACCAAGGTAAGCAAATCCCAACTGCATCAATACTGAAATTCCTGTGTTGACAGGGACTGCAGACCTAGAAGTAAAATCATCTCACCCTCTTGGAGGAGCCCATTTTGTGCAGTGAACCTTCACTCCAGGGAGCAACTTGGTCAGGAATTCCACTCCCTGTCCCTGGCACAAAGGGCTTGTGTACCTTGCAAGATTAGAATGAAGACATCCACTGTATGCAGGAAATGACAAACAGTAAAATGAAATGCCAGTGGCAGGAGCCAGGGCTCTTGGAGCTGTGTGGTTTTGCAGAGCAATGGTTCTGCCCCAGCAGCCCCAGCTGGGCAGAGTTCACTGAGCCAGAGGTTCCACTGGTGCCCTGCAGCCCCAGCCCAGCCCTGCAGTTGTTACCATTTGATGTCCAGGCTGCTGGTGCTCTGGTTCACTGCACTGTAGGAGGTGTGCAGAGTGTCCTGGGCCTTCTTGGAGTCCATGCCCTCCAGCCAGTCCTGGTACATCCTCTGCACGTGCAGGTTGGCCTCTGGCAGCCTGACAGGGATGGCAGTGTACACCTCCTCCATCTGGGCCAGCAGGGCTCTGTCTGCTTTGCCATCCTCACTCTGGGCCTGGCCCTTCCCATTGAGGCACCCTTAGGGAAAAAAATAAATTAAACTTGAGATGTGATGGAGATTTGATATGAAAAAAAAAAGTCTCTGTTAACTCAGAATTCTCTTTTCACACTTCTCTAAAGGAAGTTTTTTTTTGAGCTTCCTCCCACACTGTTACAATTTGTATTTACCTAAAGTGACTCCAATATCAACTTCATCTTAATGGAAATGAGGTTTCCATATCACAAATCTCTCTCTGCATTCTCCATGGTTTTATGATCCTAATTATGTTCCTTGTCTTTTCTTGCCCTTGACAGGCACCATTTCAGAGCATCCTCTGGGGTTTGGCAGTGCAGTGCTGGCACTTATTTATAGGTCACAAGAGCACAAATATCATCCTGACTAATTTTAGAAAACTCAATCACTTTCTGAGCCAACCCTGCACCTGTAACTGGTGTTTTGGACCCTTCAACAAACAGTGAGATTTTAGATTATTAAGAAGAGAATGAAGAGGGAATGAAAGGAAGTGCCTGCCTGTAAGGCAGCTTTCCTTTGAGATTCAAGGCACACATACAGAACAACTGCAGATCCACAATTATCTTTACCTCCTGGGCAGGCAAGGACTTCTACAAAATGGTAGAAAAACTTTCCTTTTTTCAACTTCAGGACCATGTTTTGGATATTCCTGAAGCCATAAGCTGCTGCAAAACGCAGCACTGTCTCCCCATCCTTTTCAAGGGTCACTTCTTGAAAGTCCTTGTTCCTGGCAAGAAACAGAGAGAACATTTTAACCCCCTGCATTCCCAGAGGAACAACCCAGCTGTGCCAGTTTGTATTCAGCTGCTCCAAAGGGAGCAGGACAAGTGTAACAGTGAGATCAAGGTGAACTCTAACTTTCTGAACTGAATTAAGCAGAAATTGAGATGGAATCTTTGTAATGCAATTATACTTTATTTTTAAAGTGCAGGTAAGGTTTAATAAAATGAGCACCAGCAGGAGGTGCTTTAAAGTGAGAGACCTGCAGGTTTAGAGCAGGTTTAGAGCCTGCAGCTGCCTGTCAGACCAGGTTAGCAGTGACTGCTGTCACCACCCAAAGCAGGGGAAGCTCCTGAGCTGCAGGAACCAGCTCCCTGCCAATGCCCCAAAGGCTCTCAGTGCATTTGGACAAAACCCTCAATAAATCCTTTATCTTTTGGTCAAAGTGCTCAGGCAGTTGAAATAAGTGACTGCTGTGTGTCCCTTCCAACTGGAAATTCCCCTTTCTGTCCTAGCTCACCCATTGTACATAACAAGGATACAAAAATTGAACTTACTTTAGTGCTTTGTAGGTGATCTCCTTGACATCCACACCAAAAAGCTCCTTTGCAGCATGTTTAAAAATGTGCTCCAGGTAACCATCAGATCTCTTGCCATCATGCCTTACTACATCCCCCTCCTTTAAGCCATCAAACCTTAGGGAACAACAAAATGGAAGATCAGCTCCAAAAATTTAATTCTTTCACTTGAATAAAGCAGTGTGTTGCTCTTCTTCTCTGTCTCCCCCACCAAAAAGTGTTTTGTAGCACTGAGAACACATTTATTTTCATTTATTACAGCTTTAAAAATGTAAATTATTCAGGACAGCAGTAAGACAATGAAAAAAATCAATTAAAAAATATGCAGGGCTTTCCACATTGTGATGAAGGTGCATTGTTATCAATTACTGTTGCTTGATATTTCTCAATCTGAAGATTTTGTTAACAACTTTTTACTGCTCAAGAGCCATTTTGGGAAAAAAATATTTAAATAAAATTATTTAAATAAATGGTCATTTTTTGAGAGAATAATTGGTGAGAATACAAAACTACTTCAGAAGTTCAAGTCTTTGCTGACAGTTCTGCTTTAGGAACTTTTGTCCCAGTCTGTGACACTGTGCCAATGAAATCACACCAAATCAGTAGAGCTGCAACCAGGTTAGAACAGTGTACACTGAAAATAAGTGTTACACTGTGGCTCAGGAGAGAAAATGGGAGCTCATCTGCTGGAAGTTCTCCTCTCCCCCAGGTAAGAGCAGCTCTGAAGGGCCCCCATTCACACAACTGCTTTAATACCCAGCACTTTATCACAAACTGCTGCCGTGCTGGGGCTTGTTTCAAGAACATGACTCCAAGTTGTTTCAATTTCTCTGCAGGATCTGCTTTAAAGACCCCAGAAGAGCAAGAATTTATGTCATTAGGTCTCACAGCTGAACCAGTATTTTCAGATTGGTCCTTTTAAAAATTATTTTCCAACACAAATGGAGGGCAATTGGCTTGTTCAGCCTGGAGGAGACTGAGGCCAGAGCTCAGCAGGATCTGCAGCAGCTCCTGAGGGACAGCTCCAAACTCTGCTCTGGGACAGGGACAGAACCCATGGAATGGCTGGGGCTGTGCCAGGGGAGGTTGGGATGGATTTTAGGGAAAGATTCTCCCCCCAGAGGGTGCTGGCACTGCCCAGGCTCCCCAGGAATGCCAGGCATGCCCAGGGTGGGGCTGTTGGGCAGTTTGGGATGGATTTTAGGGAAAAGTTCTTCCCCAGAGGGTGCTGGCACTGCCCAGGCTCCCCAGGCATGCCCAGAGTGGGGCTGTTGGGGTGGCTGTGCAGGGCCAGGGGCTGCACTGGGTGATCCTTGAGGGCTCCTTCCAGCTCAGGACATTCTCTGATTCCATAAACTGAGCTAATGAACCAGCATTAATGAACAGCTTGGCCTTTCACTGGACAGGCTGACACAGAAATAAAAGCCTCCCTCTGTGTGATCCTGATACAGAACTACACGAGTGTCTGTGATTATTCCTGCAGGAACTTTATTCATTCTCATTCTGTGACCATCTCAGGTAGAAGCAAAGGAGCTGCACTACAAACACAAAGCTCTGATCCACTCCAGTTTCTCCCCTCTAGGTCCAAGCAGGGTTCCAGCTGGAACTGAGGAGGATTTTTCAGAACTTCCAGAGCTTTCTGTTTTGTGCAAGACAGCACGTTCATTGCTCCTTTGGAAAGGCCCCAAGGAACATCTGTCCCAGCTGAACAAAGATCAGGGAGAGAGAGCAGCCTCTGGAACCAAATCTGAGAGTTAAACACCACACAGGCTGCTCCCCGAGCCCAGCATAAGGGATGGAAACAAAACTCTCCTGTGCTTTGTGTGCTTCTCATCTAAACAGTTCAGTTTGATCTAATCTTGAAAAACTGACTGCTGTCCTCAGTATAAAAAGCAATTCATTGCCATTTCCTGAAAGGGTGCTGCTCCTGGCAATGCACATGAACATTTGGGGAGTGGGAATTTACTGCCAGGATGGTGCTGGGAAACAGAGGGAGCCCAGAGCAGATGGTCAGGCCAGCACTGTGTGCACAGGGCACGGCAGCCTTGGGGCTCTGCACAGGGAGCACACAGAGCTCTCAACAGGGCCAGCACCCCCAGCCAGCCACACTGCCAGCAAGGCTTCAACTTCATCAGTCACATCTGTCATTACTGCAAATAATCTATATTTATCAATAAATTAATAATAATTCTTAAATATCAATCACACAGAGCTCTGAACAGGGCCAGCACCCCCAGCCAGCCACACTGCCAGCAAGGCTTCAACTTCATGCAGTCACATCTGTCATTACTGAAAATAATCTATATTTATCAATAAATTAATAATAATTCTTAAATATCAATCAGGAGCTACACAAATCTTCAAGTCATATTTTAAAATATTTACTGTATAAGGGTCATTACCTCAAATGATCTGCTTTGTATTCAGACAGTACATGCAAATTTATATTATCTGTTTTATATTACTTTTATACATAGCAAGAACATCTAAGAGAATATTTTTGTGGGTTTGGCCACTCTATAAGTGTGAAGCTGTGGTATATTCAGGCTTTAGTGCAGGTTTTTTCCTCTAAAAAGAAAAACCATTCTTCTGAGCAGTTTTACATTTATGTTGTGTGGGAAATGGGTTTATAGAAAATTCTCAAAGGTTGACAGAAAACTCACAAAGTGTACACCTGTATGCAAACATTAAAATAAGAAATACTGACTTAAAAATACCAGAGAATAAACCAGACATTGTTAAGAGAGAAATTGAACTAAAAACAAGTTCAAAGGATGACTTTACAAATAAGACTAGATACTTTAGAGGATAAAACTATAAAAATGCATTGTAGTAAGATCCACAAGGAGTAATTTTAGATGATTGATTTTAAGACATTTACAACACAGTTCAGCAAAAACTGATAAACCAAAATGCTTATAATGTATTATAATTAAGAAATAGTTGCCTTCTGATTGTGATGGCATGAATTATAACATCTGTATTGTCTCACCCTTCAAATGACACTGAAAATAGAAATAAAAGTTTTTAAAATGCCTCTCTGAAAGTTTTTAAAATGCCCCATCTTTAAGTCAAAAAAGAGCTTTATCCAACAATGTTGAATATGATCCAGCATGTCATTTGCCATCCAAACAAGGAAGCAATCCACAACAAAACTACTTACAAACTATCTACAGCTACTTCAGTCACATCTTTCATTGACACATTTTTCTGTTCCATTATCTGGACAATTTCACCTGTAGGAAAACACATGAATTTCACTTTTATCACAAAGCACAACACCCACTGTGCCTCTGCTTCAGAGAGCAACATCCCAACACCTGCAAGTGCTTTGTGTCACATTCTCCAGCTCCTCCTGCAGTCACCTCCCTCCTGACAATTCCTGCCCAAAGAAAAGGGGCCCTCAGCCTGCCCAAACCCTGCTCAGATCCTCAGCCTTCCTGTTAGGCCAAGTCTGGAAACATCCAAACTTGGACACCAAGGCTAAAGACAAGATCCTGACCAAAAGGCAACTTGTACCATGAATGAGGAATAATTCCTAATAAAATAATGACCACTGACAAGCCAGAAAATTGTTTTAAATATGGATTTGCATAACTTGTACCTTCTTTAACAGGCTGTCAAAATACCTGATTTTTTAGATAAATAGCAACTTAGAAGGAAAGGATGTGTCACACTGCCCTCCCTGTGCAGTACCTGTACTACCAGGAGCACAAAAATATGTACTAATTTTTAAAGCCAAACTTATGACTAAAGCAGACTTGAAAGAAGCAAATTCTGGCAGAAAGGCTATTCTAACAATGGTGATTCACTTTTATATTTAAAAATTATAAGTTTAAAAAAGTTAACCTGATGTCAGGACACAATCAACTTCTGCTGAATTGTACAAGGCAGTGTAGAAATCTTCCCTCAAGGCTTCCAGCTTTTTGTCATAACAAGGTGCCACGACTACATGGAAAATTTTATCAGGAGACAAATTCTGTGGAATACAGAAGGGAACACATGTGAACTCCATGAAGAGCAAAAGGCAGCTTGAAGGATGACAAGGACAAAAATAGTGACATAAACCTCATGCAGGCAATACCAGGAATAAGTCCCTACATTAAATTTAAAGAACGTTCACACAGATAATGATTTGCCAGAAGTCACAAAGCATCAGCAATAAACTTCCAAAGTTACTGTCCTGGCTGGAGCAAATTCCCTCACATTTTCTGCAGCTTTTTGATTGCCTGAGAAAGTGGCTACAAGTCAGGAGTTCAGAGTTCTGGTTCCTGGCTGTCACCCACTCACTTTCACCCACAGCAAGCCCTTCACAATTTGTCTGTCCATGTGCAACCATTCCCTGCAGAATGTGCCTGTGGCTCCTTTGAGGTATGGGATGGGAAGAACAGCAATTTTTTCAACATACAAAACTGAGGAGATAAAAAGGTTAGCTCCAAGGATACAGTGCTTTTACTGAGCTCAGGTCACAGGGCAATTTCCACATTATTCTCCTCCACTCCTGTTTTGGCTCTGCTGTAGAAACACACAGGCAGCATTACACAAAAAACCCCTTTAGCTGCTATGGATTTAACTTAAGCCATAAATATCTAAATCCATGCTGCACTGGGGGTGCAAGGACTGCTCACACTGATGAATGAAAATCATGGAGGAAATCATAGAGGAAATCATGGAGGAAATCATGGAGGAAATGAGGTGCTTTGTACATTCCTCTCATCATGGGCACTTGTACAGCACACAGCACCATTTCTTCTTCAAGTAAAGGACAAATATAATACACTAAGATCTGTATCTCAGTGTTAAAACCCATCTGCTCTATTTAGAAGAATATAAAGGTAACAGTAAACCAGAATGACTTACCTGCTGCCTGGCAAAGTAGCCCTTCACTAGGGAGCCCATGATCTGCTGTGGGGACTTGGCAGTGCAGATGTGAGAGGTGACCAGGTTGGTGAGCACCCTCTCAGCATAACGGATCCAACCTGGAAGCACAGAAACATCCCAGGCACAGAGCAGTGAGCCATGAGCACAGCAAGTGCAGCAGTCACACAGCACACCCTGAAAATGGGGACACCTTCACACCAGGGAGGACATGTCTGTGTAGGCTGGGAGCCATAGGAAACCTCAGGGCTCTGTTAATAATGCTTTAGTCAATAATTCACTGTGCCAGGAGTTCTAGACCAAGGTCCACTGTGAACTTCATGACCTGCTGCCCCTTCCTCATGCACAGATTTAACAAAGCAGAAAGAACAAGATCCCAGCTAACAGAAATTTGACCTTTTAGACCTCAGCCCTTGGATCACCACATTCTACAACAAATGCACTGTTTGGCTGCTTAACTGAAACCTGCTATTTCCTGAGATTTAATATCCCTGCACCCAGCCTGCTCCCCCAGAACAGAAGAGTCACATGAGAGCATTATCACAAGATGCACATGGATTAAGCCTAGGGAAAAAAGGCTTTTTTTTACTATTGTTAAAGTAGCCCCACCTTCAGAAACATCCCCACCCTCACAGGAGCCACCTGGAATCTCTCTGTATGCAACACCCTGTCCTCAGCTTCTCAGGAACTCCCTCTCTCACCAACCCCTTCAGCATTCCAGCTGTGGATACCCACAGCACCCAACATCCAGAGCTGCTGCATTATTCCCCCAGTAAATGAACAAATCAAAGTATTTAGGGTGTGTAATTCTTTCCTGGGCTCTGGAGCTCTCACTGAAAAGCCCAAAATCCTTCACAGCAAAGGTTTGGAGCTTTTTTCATCTATATGACACCTACACTGTGCAGCAGAGTTAGGCCCAGCCTTCAAGGCAGGTGTGCTGCTTTTGCTGCTAAGAAATAGTGGAAAAAACCCCCACAAACATTTTTTCTTCATGCAAATCAGTGATTACATAAAAGAGAAACTGCTGTGCAGTACATGCTGCCCAGGAAGGGGAAAACCTGGAGGTTAACTTTCAAGCTTGAAATTACCACGTCTGTGAAAACACCTGGTGCTGTTCAAGTCTCAACAATACCACAAATGCCAACACCAGCACAAAACTGGGATGAAAAGCAGTGTTCAGATTATTTGTCTCTGTGTAGCAGAGAAATAGTTTTAATAAGATATAGCTGGATAGTTGAAATAGTTGTAATAAGATTTTATTGATGAAAACAAGGTGCTGAATATTATGGAAACCCAAGGATCCTCCAGCTGTTTAAATATTCCCAGTTGTTCTGCACAGACCTCAAATTGGTTTCCATAAAAACCTCAAAGGCACACATCATCTTCACCAAGCATTCATTTCTGCTGTAGGAAAAGCTGAGGCCCATGGATTTGTCTATTAGGACTGTACTGAACTGCAAGACTGAACTGAAATTTGCCTAATGTCCACCTTCACCTGGGACTTTAAATCACAGACATTATCTACAAAAAAGCACTGAATTTACTGGTGCTTGGTAAAAATCTATTAGCATATTCTGCTAATGATAGGTACATCCTATTGCTTAAATGGCTTTAGTGTCAAGTGCTGTCCAAAAAGAACAAAAACTGCTTCAAACAAAACAAGGACAGTTTTTAAAATACTTGTACTCACCATTTATCAACCCTGCAATGAGGCTGGTTCACATAATTGGAATAATTTTGATCTTGTACTCATGACCTATAAGGAAATTTCACTAAATCCCAGGAGATTCCTGACAGGTATTGTCTGAAGCAATTCCTTAAATTGTTTCTGTCCTTGCAGTGGATGGAACAAGTGTCTCACAGCTGCAGCTCCCACAGATCATTAGTGTCATTAGTCACTGGTTAATTGCACAGCAGCCTGGGTGAGTGAGCATTTATCACACACTGCTGTTTGTGCCCCCTCACCACAGTGAGGGAAAACCTCAGACACCCCATTGTAATGTCAGGAACACCAGCTCTCACCCAGACCTACACCCTTCATAAATTCATTGGGATTCTTGGCCATTTGCTGGCTGTGTTGCCATCAAAGAGCAAGGAAGCATTACAAATTACTACATAAATCCCTGCAGCTGGAGCTCAGAACATGTTATTTTTGGTGGTTCTTGTGAGATCATGAAAATGCATGTATGCATCTGTAGGAAGTGCAAAAAATGCAAAAACGAAGCGAACTTTTGCTACTGTAAAACCTCACTCCTGGGAAAGGAAATTCACTGACTGGGACAAAAGCATCAGAATCCTCAATATTTATGATATTCCTGCTGCTGCTGCAAGTCTGCCCCACAGGCTTTTCTGGGAGAACACAGGTTGGCAGTGCCTTAAAGCCACCAGATTGTCCACAGCAAATGCTTCATGTTGCTCACCAGCTCAGTACACTAAGGAAGGGAATTGATTCTTTTGAGATATTACAAATACTATCAGTAGTAACACTGCTGTTCTTTAACAGGAAAACCCAAAATGAGCTCACTTTCTCCCCAGAGAGCAGCAGGAGGTGAACAATTAACACAGAGACAAGAAATCAGCTTTTCTCAGGTTCTGGATGTGCAGGCTCTGCTCTTTGCTCATGGTAGATGTCACACCCTGCCTGCTGCAGAGGGTGATAGCTCTGTGCAAAGTCACACACCAAGATAAAAACCAGTAAAGCATTTTTTATACTTGAGTTCACACTGACCTTGCATCTACAGAGCTATATAAAAACCATTTTGTGCTGAATACACCCAGTAAACAACAGCTCAGGGACAAATTTATGTAATCTGGGGGCAGAAAGAGGAAGGAGAAAAATGAACAGAAAATGCACACAGACAAATAAGGACAGGAAACACCGTGAACAACCTCACTTGGAAGATGACTAATCAGGATTTTTGCTTTCTCTAATTGCTGACATAGAAACATAACCATGTTTTCAAAATGGATTGACAGTGATATTCTGGGTTAGTTTCCCAGAAATGGAAAGCATCCAAGCTTGTTACCACCTCTATCACAGCAGAGAGCTGACACCAAAACCAGCACTGACACCAAAAACTATTTTGTGCAGACCACACAAGGACAAGGAAAGTGCTCCATTAACTATGTTAAAGTATCTCCACTGAGAGCAGCAGATAATCTGAGCTCTCTTTCCTGATGAAGCAAATTAAAATTATCACAGAAATTCTAAAAGAAATCCTCAGGTTTTGAATTTTACCTGAAGAAAATAGAAGACAACAAAACTAAGTAATGGGGGGGTTTCAGCTGCACAGGTTTTATATGAAAAAGAGCAATATATGATGTGTCTGCTCCTGAAGATAAGAGGTAACACTAAGATAACAGTAACAGAAAAAAGAGACATGTTTTTAATACATATATGTAGTAGTTAAAGCATAACCCAGATATTTCCACTACAAAATATACAGAATAAACAATAATACAAGTATAATTCAAACAGCAGTATTTAAACTTCAAACCAATAACAAAGCAGATTGTGGGGATCACTGACTGCAACTCCTGATCACTGTAACATTTCTTTAATAAATGCAATCCACTTGAATGATTTCAAAGCTAGCAAGAAGTGTTTTGCTATTTTTCTCAGCCTTTTGAAAAGCAACACTATGAACTTTAGGGTGGAGCTGATGAGGGTGTTAGGCAAAGGAGTTACTTTTATCTCCTTTTTGATACTTCTTTTTTAGGAATATTTTTATTTGAATTGAAATGGTGCTGTGCTAACAATGCAACAGGTAAGCAGTGACTGCATGTTCTGCATCTGTGCAGGCTCTGCTCATACAGAACACATTCTGAGGGGCAAGGTTCTCAGAAGTGAGACATCCAGTGAGTCAAGTCTGTGACATTTCATGTGAGAATTATTTTCCAAGTGTCAGACACATCATCTCACAGCCATCACAAACAATGTCACTTGCTACTTTCTCCTAGGCTTAAGTGGCAAGTTCTAAACTTTGCTTAAGGTAACAGAGGTTGTGCTTTAATTCTATCAAAGTTCCTTTAAGATTCTTTTGCATGAGGAAACACCCAGTTGAACTTTGAGGTGTGAACACACAAGAAACACCCACTAAACTCCTTTTACTTCTGATTCTCAATCCAAGCACTGAAATGCACTCAGCATGACCACTGACACTGGGAACAAACACTGTGTGCTTGAAAAGCAAATAAAAAATTTAAATTATGTAAGGCTCCCAAAGGAAGCCACCCTTTCCTGAGCTCCTTGGTGGTTCCAGTTTGAAGGGAGGGAAGGATGGATAAATCAGATCTCACCAGGGCAAGCAGAGGCAAACATTGGTAAGGCATGTTCCTCCTGGTTCCTCCGCTGGTAGCGCTGCACAAACTCCCTCTGGCTCTCCAGGATACTGAAATCTGCAGCTATGGTGGTGTCAAACACATAATGCACCCCTGGGGAGGCAAGCAGAAAGGAACAGGGAATCCCTGGAATGTTGTTCCCCTTCCAAAGTTCCAGGCCTATGAAAAATCTTGAAGGATCAACAGGTATATTCCTTCCCCCCTGCACATTTTCACAGAGTCATAAATAAAAGCCATACACTGCAAAAACATCTTCTACACCCTGAGTTTACAAGGACCACCAAGAGCACTGCAAACATTCTCTGCTTCCCTCTGAGCACTTTGCATCTGTCACTTTTAGCTCAGCTGAACAGATGTCACAACTCCTGCAGTGACTCTGGCAGAGAAATGTTCTTTTCAAGACATGCTGAAGTCACAAAAAATCCTATCCATCTCAGAGGCACATCTGCCACTGCTGCAGCTGTTTGCAGAGCTACAGGAGATATCAGCAGCCCAGCAGGGTCCTGCTGGCTCTCACTTGGCAGCACACTCCCTGAGAGCCCACGTAACACTGAGCACATCCCTACAGAAGTGAGGGCAGATAATCAATGCATTCTAGGAAAACTGGGGCCCACCAGAACTCAGGAATGCTTTGAGATGAAGAATATACACTGGGTACACAGATGCATCAGAAAAAACATGTAAAATGAATATATATAGATACAGATAGAAGGAAAGAGTTTATAGGTTTCTTACTGTTCTTTTTCTTTCTTCAAGTAAATTTAAAAAAATCCCAAACTTACAAGGGAAGTGGCTATTGCTTTTTATTTAAAACTATATACACTGACCAAAGGAAATACAGCTTTAACATAAAATAGGCAGATACAACAGTTCTTGTAATTTCAAATTACAGCAAAAAACCAGAACTGAGAATCTCCTAGAGATACAATGTGTCAAAAGCACTGAAAGGAACTTTGAATAAGAATTACCTTCTCCCTCAAGTTTTACAACAATAGGAAGCTTGTGACTAAACCCTCCCTGACTTCTTGGTAGCCAAGGTTTTGGAGGCAGCTCTACAATGTCCCTGTGTTCTGTGACCTTTCCTGTGAGCAGGGAATGTCCCAATGTCCCCAGTGTGTCTCTCACACTGCTGCAGGTGGCACTGGTGCCTGGAGTTCAAACTCTGAACGAGGTTGTGCAAGGGCACTTCAGCACTGTTTAACAAAACATCATGGAATGGAATCCCACCATTGGCTTTGCTTGGGAGGAGCCCTAAAGCTCATGCAGTGCCAGTCCCCCATGGCAGGGACACCTTCCATTGTCCCAGGTGCTCCCAGCCCTGTCCAGCCTGGCCTTGGACATTTCCAGGGATCCTGGGGGAGCCACAGCTGCTCTGGGAACCTGGCCCAGGGCAGGCCCTCATTTCTTCCTATTATCTAACCTCACCCTGCCCTGTTTCATTCCATGCCCTTGTCAAAAACCCTCTCCAGCTCTCCTGCAGCCCCTTCAGGTACTGGAGGGCTGCTGAGAAGGCAAAACCAACCAAAATGATCCCTCCCTTTCTGCTTCACCACCATTATCAATGCAAACTTACCAAGACTTTTGAGGAAACCACAGAGTCTCTTGGCTGCTTCATTCACCGAGAGATTGAATTTAGCAGCAAAATAAGGCAATGACTGAGGGCACAGTGACACTGCCAAGACTTTGTGTTTTGAGGTATCACATTTCTGGTAAGTGAAACAAAGAGAGAGAAAAAAAATCATTAAAACAGGGTAAAGCTCCTTGCCTTCCCTTCCTTTCCCATTCCTGGAGTTATTCTTTAGAGTCTCATGCTTCAGTGGGCCATATCATTAAAAACCCTGTGAAACAAGCCTCAAGTGCAGCAGAACAGGATGTTCCTCTGATCCTGACAGTGTTCATCTGCAGCCATCTGTACATGTTCCCTTTACAGAACTCAGGGGAAATCCATCCCTCCTAGGACAATTCTGTGCTTGGATTCCAGGTGGCACAAGGGAAGTTAAGGGATATTCAGCACCTCTGATGTTCTAGTAGGATGAAATATTCTAACAAATAGGAAAAGAGCTGTGTGTTTAAACATTTACAAAGAATGTTTACAGAAGCAGGGGCGTTCAAAGCTGTAGATACAACCCAGCAAATGACACATCTGATTTTTTGTTAAGGCTCCTGTGTCTTTATCACTGCAATTGTGGAGGGAAAGTGGCAAGATGGGACTCTCAGCAAAACAGCATTGTAGGCACTGAGGAATCCCATGAAAGTAGCCAGGGTATGGTGTGGAACTGTGCAGCTCTAGTGACTGTGGCATTTAGCTGAAGATTTATCTTGTGTTTCAGCTGGGACATTTTCCACACCAGTGCAACCCCTGGAAGACAAAGCAGGCCTGTGCCACAGACAAGTGTCACCCTGCAAAGGTCAGAGCCCACAGTCTGCACTGATCCAATAACCCTTCAAGGAGAGCTCCTGGCTCAGAGCTCCTGACTGCCCCTGGCTTGTGCTTGGACCCCTGGAGCTGTGATAAAGGCACCTGACTGCCCTGCTGTTGTAGGATTCAGGCCCTCTTAACAGGGCCCAAAATATTATTTTCCCCCCGTTCTCTTCTAATTTTCTCATACATGACAACACCATTCTGTATGGACAGCGAACTCCTAAGAAAATGTAAGTACTATGTAACTAATCCATATTTATGACACACATGTACAGATCGAGAAGCTTCAATTCTAGTAGCTTTTGCACAGAAGTCTGGAGCAGAACTAAAATAATTTAATATCAGGGTCTAAAGATCTGAGCACTACACACAGCAACTAACTTCTAGAAAAAACAGAACTCAGCAGAAAATAAACCAGCAATAGAACACTTACAAGGTTTGCTAAGAATATGGACAAAATGTAGTCAGGTTGAAAGTCTATTAAACAGAATTTTAATTTCAAGAACATGTCTTTATAGGTGTGTATAATGTGGGTGTATTAGCACCAAAACCACCCAGAACAGTCCTAGCAGTGAAGGTATGAATATCTATAAACACTGAACTGCAGAATAATTTGTTAGTGCAGTAATGAAATCATCACATTGCCAATAAATTTTCCTTCTGCAGGTGCAGCAACTTTCCTCTGGTGTTTACATTAAGTGCTGCGACCTTGCAACTCCAGTACAGAATTATTTTAAGTACTTTTAACGTTTGTGTTGCCTGACTTCCTCTTTGGAAAAAAGCATATCCTGACAAATCTTCACATTATCTGCCTTGGAGACCAAGCTGCTTAGTCATTCTGGAACTGCCTCCTCCTCAGAGCCAACAGTGGGGCATTGTTTGGGTCACTTTACCTTATTAAGGTTGAGAACACGAAAGAACTCCTTCTGATTCTGCTGGAAAACTCTGGCTCCTTCTTCCAATGTCATGCAGCTGTCACAAGCTAGGCAGTCGCTAAGGAGTATTTTAGCATTAGCCAATGTATCAAACTCATTTTTCTGGGGGCAAAAAAAAAGAAGTAAACAAGTATTTAGTAATGATCAAATGATTTTCAACATTTCTGCAAGCAAGCACAGTATCCCTGTTTGGTTTAAAGCAGGACAATCCACAACACTTGCATCATATCCAAGATTATTTACAGGTAAACAAAACAATATGTTCCATCCCAATCATAGCTCTGCTCCTCCTATTACTGTGAAACTGCAAATGTTTAAGTGTAAACAAAAATCTAAATTTAGCCCCTAGTCCATATGCTAGTAACTTAATTTGCACTGTGCTTCAGAGCTGACAGTGCCCATCAACTCACCCAGCAACTGAGAAAACTTTCCCTTGAACTATTAAAGCTCTTTAACCAGATATCCTCTATAACAGCAAGGTGGCTTAGGCTTTGTAACACGAGGTAAAACAAAGAGAACACAGTCCTACAATTGCACTGAACATATTCTGTGAGATCAAGAGTTTCACACTATCTGCAGCTCACTTGAGAAAAAGGAATACTTGAATATACAGAATAAATTGATATTTTGTCCATTTGTACTATGAAAACTCTGCTTCTTATAAGTTCTGTCTCTGTTCTGAAGACTTGTTATAAGAGTTTTAGCACTCTAAATTTTTAGAATTTAGAATTTCTGTTTTGTGTTTTTTACATTGTAAGGGCTTTTATTGCACCTTTTTGCAAGATTTTTGATTCACATATTAAGTGATGTCTACAAGAGCTCATAATTGTTTTCAACTGCTTGTTGTTTATTATACTTAGTAGTTGAAAGTTGTCTCCTTATAACCTCCTTCGGGGTGCACAAAACAAAAGAATATAGAGTCTAACAGAGGTTTTAGAAGGAGCATTACCTCTTCAGAGCCATCATTTGAACTCAATGCATCAACAGATGCACTTTGCGTATCGTCATTTTTCTGTTTTTTACTGCATTCCTGAAACAAAACATAAAATGTGCAGATTATGCAAAGCCTGTTCACCGTTCTGTAAGAACACTTCTGCAGAACTGTTCATGCCATGAACCACGGACAGAGCTATTTACAGCGTTGTGGAACACATGCAAGACCCCGCGTTCAAAGTGCCATCGCTACGATGGAAATAATTTCTCCGAATTCCCCCGCTCCATCGGTTCGAGCGTTCCGGGCGTTTGTTAACCCGAGGGGCCGTCGGGCAGGCACGGCAGGGCACGGCCACACGCCGGCGACACCGCGCTCGGGGCTGTCACGGCCAGGACGCGGAGCTCGGTGACCTTGGGGCCGGCGGCCAGCGCGGCTCTGTCTCCCCGCCGGGGCTCTCCGGGGCCGGGGCCGTGCCCGCGGGCAGCATCCCCCTATACCCGCGGCTGTGCCCCGCACGAGGGGCGGCAGGGCCCGGCCGGGCACTCGCTCACCTTTTTGCTGCAGTTCTCGCACTTCATCTGCGGCGCGGCCCTGGCGCGGCTGCCGCGCGGTGCTGCCGCCGGGGCTGCGGGACAGGAGAGAGCGGGGCGGGAGGTGAGAGCCGCTCGAGCAGCGCCAGCCCGGCCCCCGACGCGCTCCCTCCGTCCCCGCCGCCCTTTGTTACCGCGCCCGCCCCGCCGGGCGGTCCCGGGGCGGCCCCGCCGCGCTCACGTGTCCCGCAATTCCCTGGCCCGGAATTACCCCGCAAACGCCGCCGGCCCCCGGCAATGCGGTGGCACCGAGCGGCCTCGGCGGAGACGCGGGGGGAAGGTGCCCCCGCAGCCCCGCACGGAGAGCGGAGCCCTCACCGCTGCACCCCCGGCTCTTCGGAGCCCCCCGCACCGAGGTAACGGGAGAACGGGCGGGCACGACCCGCAGCTCAGCGGCTCCACCGGGATAAAAACCCCGACAGCGAAATCCCCCCGCGAGCCCCAGCGCAGCCTGTCCGGGGCAGCGGCGGTGCCGTACCTGCCGCCGGGGCTGAGCCTGTGGCCGCAGAGCGGGCGGGGCGGCACCGCCTCCTCCGCCGCCTCCCCCGGCCGCGCCCGCCGGGCTCATTGCGGACCTGCGCCGCCGCACGTACGCGAGGGACGCCCCCATCCCGATCCCGAGCTCCATCCCGACCCCGGTCCCGTTCCCCATCCCGACCGGGACCCCCGGGCCGCACCGACCCGCCAGGCCTGCCCTCCGCGCCCGGCTCTGCGCCCGAAGCTTCGCCGCTTCTCTGGAGAGTCCCTGCGTAATTTTTTACAACGCGCTCCTCTGTTATATCGTACAATGGGTTTTTTCCCTTCGATTTCTGTTTTTTTCCTAATGGCTTTAAAGTGAAATGACACTCTGCGATTTATTAAATACAGCATCATCACCATTTTATTTAACCGATATGCTGCGGTTTCCCATTCCTGTAACAAAACACAAGTAGCAGCAATGCTGTTCCCAGGCAGGAATCACAAATCCTCATGAACGGGATTACTGAACAGATATCAGCCTTCCAGTCTCAAAGGCCCTGGAGTATTAATCGAGAATTTTCACGATTTCTTGTGTTTCTGAACCTCAGGTAGGATTTAGACACTAAGGTTCAATCAACGTTTTGCTCCTTTTTTAACCCCCAGCCATATGAACACACACGTACAAGCAAACGCCTACACAGAGTTTTTCAAGTGTAAAATGACGTTTTATAAATTAAACCACAGAACTTCAGAAAAACATGCAATTTCCTGCCTTAACTGCAACTTTTCTACAGCACTGGGTAAATCCCCTCCTGTAACAGTGCTTTAAGCCACACATGGTTTTTGAGCACAAGGGCTGGAAACACGCACAGCCAGAGAGCTTTGTTACCCAAAACCACAACTTTAAACACTTGTTCCATGTTCAGGACACTAAAGATAACCCCAGAGAAGAATGTTGACCTTTTTATAATTATTTTTTAATTTGCAGACTATAGGTGAGTTATCACTGAGGTCAGAGAAATCAACAATTCTTTAGCTTAACCATGATGAAAGAAAACGGAAATGTTTTCATACTTACGACTTAAAGAAAAGTAAGCTGATGCTGCTTTACATATACCCTGGAAAAATATCACTAATCTTGGCTTGAGGTTAAAATTGTAATAGCTTTGGTAATAATTTTCTGTGCCTCTGCTCTCTTCATTCAAAATACGCTCACATTTTTTATTAGTGTATTAGCCCAAGCTTTTTAAAAGCACCACAATCACTGAGCAATTCCTATGTGATCTAAGAATTCCCATTTCCTACAGACTTGCTGGAATGCAGCATTATCTGACATCTTTTGTTCCTGTGGATGAGTATTTTCATACAAGAAAAGCACCTTATTCCACCAGGATACAACAGCTATAGCTGCACTGGCCAATAAAGTGACAGGATAGAGGGGAAGTTCTAAATTAAAAATGTGTCGAGATTTGCACTTAAAAGCACAGCTAAAATCTTCCTGTTTCACACTCTGATTATACTTACATTTATTATCCAAAACTGATAAAGTGATTCTTCAGAAGACATGCCAGTTTTGGATATTTCTGTAACTGCACAGATCATATTTAAAATATTTTTTATTTCACAGAATCACAGAGTGATTGGTTTGGGTTGGAATGGACCTTTGAAAGTCATTTAGTCCAAACCCTCCTTGCACCAGACCAGGCTGCTGCAAGCCCTGTCCAGCCTGGCCTTGAATTTCCAGGGATGGGAATCCCTGGTGAACCAAGTTAGTAATCTGTTACAGGACTGGATTAAACACATTCTTCTGCATGTCAGCAAAGGGCAAAGACTGAATTTCCCCCCTATTTCTTGTACTCACAATGAAAAACTGCATAGAAATGGAAGCATTTTGCAAGAATATTGAGGACACCTTAGGTACCTACATGAAGTATCCCTATTTCATCCTTCATCCTAGGAATACTTGGACTGAATTCATTTCAATTTCAAAATTCAAACAAAAAGAGCTAAAACTTATACAAACTGAAGAGTGTGCAAGGAATCTCTGTTTCAGTGCATAGTATAAGATTGTATTTATGAAACCATTAGATAATTAGATGTCTCATTTATTTTATTGCCAAGAGCACTCTGTGCTTTCCATTCTCCCACAGAACAGTGGATCTTTGATCAACCCTCACGGTGTGCCTGAAAACCTGAGACAAGAAACAGCATCCTGCTTTCATCTGGGCATGGTGACACCACCTTTGCACTCTCCAAAAGCTTTCCTATGCCAGCAGTAGGCAGCTCTTAAAGGCATCACCTTCTTTTATGGCCACTGTTGATGTGTTTGGCCTTCATGTAACATTTATCCCTGCACCTGAATGAAATGGAGAAATTATTTACACCCTGAATGAAATGGAGAAATAAGAATTTCCCTGTGAAAACAGCAAAGTGCTGCAGGCTTTGCATGGCTCCTGCAGGGCAGTGCCAGCTGATGGCACTCCCCAGCTGGCAGAGCTGGGCAGTAACTCCTGGCTGAACATGTGTCCATGAGGTCTGTGCCCTGTTCCACCCAGGGCAGGGCCAGCACAGGCTCCTTCTGTGGGCTGAGCTCATTTCTGACAGCACTCCCAGCCAATTCTCCAGCCAAGGCATTTGGTGGCTGCTTCCGAGCAAGCACTCTGGAATTTATCCTGGCATGTCACTCAGATCACATGCTTATTGCACAGCTGAATTCTTAAGTTGAAGAACTTAGGGTGGAAAAAAAAATAAGGAGTTAGAAAAGAATATTTAGGAAAATGGTGTGAAATAGGAAAAAGCACCAGAATTACACACATGTCAAACTAATTCAAAATAAAGGCCAGTTCTGTTTTATTTGCATGCTCTTGGGTTTAGGTCAATGGCTTAAAAGTTACAAGTGTGTTTGCTACACAAATAAAACATAAACACTTCCACAGAATCTATTTTTACATTGTTGAGGAAGAAGTCTACAAATAGTCAAACACATATTCCTGAATTGTTTCTTTTGGAAAATGGTTTTTGTTTCTGCAGCAGTGGTTTGGAATTCATGCTGTTCTTTAGGTCCAGCATCAGGCTTTCAAAATGTTCCTTCTTCCTTTTTCTATTGGAAGGCATAGCAGCACTTACCTACTTGAAAGAGCTAAAATCCCCAGATTTTAGAAAAAATGCTGTAAGAATCATTAATGGATAGCAGAAGCTTACAAGGATCCTTGGCATATTTATTTGGATTGTGTATGTGTGTGATATTTCCCATGGCTGAAAAAATTTCTCTGTAACTTCATAATTAAATTAAGTCCCATCAGGTTATCCTGGCGTGACCTTTGAAGAACTGCAGAAGTAGAGAGTTGCTGGTATTTTTGCAGTTAGTAACAATAATAAAATACATGCTTTGTGGTTTTTGCTGAATGGAGATGAATTTCTTGCTTATTTCACTCTGCTCTAGACACAAGAAACCTTTTGTCTTTTATCAATCCAAACAGCTTAACATTTGGTTTCCAGAGAAACCAGTTGCTTATAAAAACTGATTGACAGCTAATTAGACATAAATTTTTTCCTCAAAGCCTCAGTCAGCTGCTTGTTTGGGTTGAGCACACGTGATACTTCTTACTTCCTATTTTTCATCCAAATCCAGCAGCTGGTACCTTGTGACTCACAAGCAGCCAATTCATTCTTGCACTTCCTCACTGCCTTTTCCCATTAACTCTTACACAGAATTTTACACAGGTATTTTCCAGTACTTACACTTAAATGTCTGTATTGTGGTCTCTCTGGGGGATTATCCCTATCTTCACTCTGGAATGTTATGAAAGTCATTGGTCAAAATCTTAATTTGCCAGAATAGTGTTGAGAACAGCTAAATAAACTTCTATCATGTCATGGCCCTGAGAAAACACTCCAGAATATATTAATGATCGGAAAAAAGCCAAAATTTGAGGATTTCATCCAGGAAGGACATTCCTGTGCAACTGAGAGAGGACCAAGTATCATTTGTAGATGACTGACTTAGAATAATTTAAGAAGTTAAGCTAAACTGCAGATGTCTGCATTTCACCTCGAATGGACTGAACAGGAGCAGCTTTCCCACATGAATGATGTTTGAAGCATGAAACATTTTCCAAATGCAGCCTATTTGTCCATAACAGGAAAATTACTCTGTATTTCAAGTGAATTAGAAACTTTCCTCCCCAAATAACAGATTTTCAAACCCAAGCCTTCAGCTGATGTACAGTTCAGAAAACTCATGACATCAATGTTAGACGTGTAAGATTATCACTGATATTTCTGCTTTGCAAATATAAGTGATGTCCAGGTGTTAGAAAAAACAAGTTATTTGTTGGTGAAATTGCCTTGTTGAAGTCTAGGGCTTGATAATGCTTTAATGACCTCAGACCTAGCAGAGGTTAACAAAGTGTGAGCAAAAAGGATGCCCACTGGCAGTGGGCACCAAGAATTCGGAATTTAGGGGCCATCTGGCCAGAACTCCCAATATAAGGAAGAAACAGATGAAGCCAACTCAGCAACTGTGCTGAAATCAGCTCCGGCTGGGTAAAAGGGAATTCTGGCAGGTGGAATCTGCAACCACTGACACAAGAAATTCACCTATAAGAAGGAAAGGCTGAGCATGAGAGTTATTAGCATGATGGATCATTAATCAATAGAAGACAGAATGCTAATTATTAAGAGAACGATGTAACTTATAGCCAGTGAACACTAATGTCTTTGCTAAAATGTACAAATAGTTAAAAGCTTTGGTGTGCTTGATGTGTGGAAATGTCCACCTTGCACCCTGTGCAGAATAAACAACATCTCCTTCCTAAACTAAAATGTCTGTGTTTAGAGGGCTCCTAAAATCAGCAAAACTTTCCTGCAGCCATTCCAAACCCACCTGGACGCGTTCGAGGCGTCAGCAGGGCTTGGACTGAGCGATCTCCAGAGGATCCTTCCAACCCCAGCCGTGCTGTCACTCTGCCACAGCCGGGGCACAGCACCGGCTCTTTGTGTCACTGCCGTCCCAGGTGCTGCCATCGAGCACCCGGAGGTTTCCTGGCTCTGCAGGCGCTGCCCGAGCCTGGGGAGAGCCCCCAGGGCTCCCCTGCCCTCCCCGACCCCTCATGCAAGGGGCCATGTCCGCCTCACCCATCTCGGCTCGTATCGACTGAGGCTCTCCCACACACCCAGCCTCACCCTACAGCAGCTCACGCGAGGTTTCTGCTCTTTCCAAGCACCGCTAAAGTAAAACAACCAAGGAAACATCGACGCTCTTACTACAGCAGCATCCGCGGGCCCCGGCGCCATGCTGAGTACTGGCAGCGCGCCGCCATCTTGGCGCGGCGCTGCCCTCACGGGCGGGGAAGGGAAGGGAAGGGACGGGAGGTTCATGTCCCCTCCTCTGCCCTCACCCAAAATGGCCGCGGGCGCCTCCGTCCATCCCTGAGGCGGGACCAGCGCTGAGGGCGCGGGACGCGGAGGCGGCCGAGGATCTTTAGAAGGCGGCTGGAGGCCGGGCAGGTACCGCGGGCACGGGGCTGGGTGAGGGTGAGGGCGGCCTGGGGCTCCCCACGCGCGGAGGGAAAAAAGCCGCGGGTCGGGTGGGTTATGGCTGGGGAGGGTCTTCCCCTCCCTGAGGGGGAAACCACGCTGGGCTGGGAGCAGGTGCAGGCTTGGGAGGTAACAAAAATAAGCTCTGTAAAGAAAATTCACCTGATGTGTGGTCCTGACTTGATGGCCGCTGGTGGTGAAGATTTCAAGGGGTGAAAATTTCAATTCTTCCAATGGGTTTTGCTGGCTTGCCTTCAACCGAGAGCTTGGAGGAAGCGTGAGAATGTTATTTTGATGCTGGAGATCAGTTCATTGTAAACCAGACAAATTCAAGCAAAATTGAATTTTTTAAGGACTTAGCAAGAGCAGCACAAAAATACCTCTTTCTCTGTGTTCTGGTAAAACTTTAGTATTTGTTTTAGGGTGCATTTATGATTTATTTATTAAATGTAACTTTAGAAGCTGCTTTGCTGCTTTTTATTCCAAGCAACAGCCTGTGAGAGACAATGCACTGATGTTGCGTGTCCAACATTAAACCAAAACTGGCATTTGCCTGCTTGAACTTCCCTAAATTATTCTGGGGAGGAGATACCAAAGGTTGCATTAATGGACTTGACTGATAAGTGTGAGAATTATGTTCTAAGTAGGGTGTAATATTTATAAAATACACTGAGATTTCTGCGGTGATTTCGATGTGTTTTTTAACTTGGATTTGGTACCAGGCAGGAGAAGGCATTGTGCATGCTGAAGTATTTTCCGGTGTATTGAGAACAACTCACAGGAGTCATTTGAAAATTAAAATTTGATGCTTGACATCCGGAGGAGATGGAGTGTGTCTCATGCATAAGTGCTTTTGGCTCTTTCGGTTTCAGATGCTCTCAGATGTGTTGCTAAGAGATTAAAATCAAAGCTGTGGGTGCTTTTTGTTTAACTGAAAAGACCTGGCTGAATCTGCTCCCCTGGAGCTTTGTATCCAAACTCCCAGAATTGCAGGAGCATATTGTACCCAAGAATATAAGTAAAGGACTGAAAATCACATATTTGCCTTTTGTGAGAACTTGGATGTGCTCAGACCTGCTCTCTCAGTGTTATACAGAACCTGATGAATGTTGGCATTTTCTTGAAACCTGTTATCTTGGGCAGCTAACAGCAGCTTAATGCCAGCCTCCTTGAGCTGGTTCTGTGGGACAGGATGCCCAGGGAAGTGGTGGAGTCACCATCCCTGGAAGTGTTCAAAAATCCTGTAGGTGAGGTGCTTCAGGACATGGTTTAGTGGTGTGCTGGGTTAATGGTTGGGCTTCATGATCCTAAAGGTCTTTCTCACCCTGGATAACTCTGATTCTGTGCTGTGAAACAGTAAAAATATACTGAAAATGCTGCATGGGATTACCCAGCTCTTCCTGGTTTTAATTAGTGCCTGGCCTTTTAGTCTCTGCTGTTTCTGCCTGGGCTGAAGGGATGGTCTTGTTGAGGACAGACAGACATGGTTGTTGGAAGCTCCTGGTTGTGTTCCTGAGGTGCCTTGGAAGCTGGGAATGTGGCAGTGCTTGGCAGCAGCCCCTCCTGGGGTGCAGAAGGCTGCACTGTCCTGCCCAACTCCCAGATTGACCCTTCACACACCCTCTGAGCTCACAGGAGAAATGCTGTCAAGAGATTTCCATTCCCCTTGCTGTTTTATCTGAAGGGCTGCATGAATTAACAACAACATTGTTCCAGCTCCTTGTTTTGCACATTTTTCTTCCAGAATCTGATTATAACAGAAAAAGACTTTTACCCCTAAAATGAGAACTTTCTTCCAGGAATTCACATTCCTGTTGTTGTTATGCAACTCTCGACATGACAGTTTTACTTTGTGGTTATTTTCAGTGTTCATATTGCTCTTCCTGTGAAAAAAGACTGTTCTTACCCTGGAGTATCTTTTATAGTCTAGATTGAGACTTGGTAAGTCCTGGAGGGGGAACTGGTGGAATTGTCAATGATTTAGAAATTTCACCTTTTTTTCTTTTTGTTTTTTTGGTGCAGTGAGGTTTGATGAGTCAGACTGGGCTGTTGGGAGCTGCTGTTGAAGATGTACATGTTGGTTGAAAAACGCACAAATTCCCATCTGCACCTGAAGAGGTCACCTGGCATCCGCTCCTGGTCTCTCTGTGTTGGTAAGAGCACAGCTTTCATTCCAGAGCTTGCTGTAAGGGAAGAGGGTCACAATAAACTCCTGAAAGAGCCCCTGGTGAAATCCCTGCCTTTCCAGGCATTTTCCTTTCCAGAGGAGGAGAGATTGGGCTCTGAACTCTTCCTTTCCATAGCCACTGAATGAGTGTGAGGCCTCAGCGTGGCAGTTTCGCTGTGGGACTTTCAGTCTCATCTGGAGAACCTCAGAAGCTCATGGATGGAATTTTAAGGGAGTCCTGAAAGATCAAGAACAGAAGGTTTATTATGAAATGTGAAGCTTCTGAAGGGGGTTTTGCTTGAGAAACATCTCAGTTTGCAGGAGTGGAAAGCTGCAGCGTGACCATGCTGGGTGTGTGGGGTTGGTGCTGAGCTCCTGAGGACTCTGTATGAAATGGGAAGTCATACAGGATATTCTGAAAGGCATCTTTATAAACACCACTGAATATGCAGGAAAAATAAACTTGTTAGGATTGTACTGAGAGAGCTGCTGGGGAAAATCTGGTATATCCTGCTTTCCAGCTGAGATCCCACTGCAGCAACACCGCCTTGTCAGTGCTTTCAGGGATGTGGTTGAGAAGATCTTTGCAGTTGCAGCAGCCCCTGGGGCATGGGGCACTCTTCAGCTGCTTCCTCCTCTCTGAGAGAAAGGAGCTGGCAGTTTCTGACCCAGCTTTACTGCAAAAGTTGTCTTTTGGCTCCATAGAGCACTTAAAGGGGAAAATAACCATTGCAAGGTTTGTGAGCCCTCCAGGTTGTACTGTGCTGAGAGGAACTATGGTGTCATGGTTAAACTGAGTCCCTCTGAGCTTCTGTTCCCAACTGTGTCACAAAATTTTTATTTCTGACTCCAACCACTGTGCTTTTAATGCCTCTGCAGGATGGAAGCTTTTTTTAATACTGAGAGAAAAAAAGAACTTGACTTTCATATAGTCATATATGTTGCAATCAGGTTTGTCCTGGTTTTGAAAAGTGATGTTTTTCGTCAGGGAATTTTAGATGTTTTTTAGTTATTTGTTATTTATTTGTCTTAATTCTCTCCTATTTCCTCCTAGGAATAGCCTCCATAGGTTTGGCTGCTGCTTATTATAGTGCAGGTAATGCTCTATCACTTTTTTGGGAATTATTTCTTTGCTGTTAATCTGTTTTTCATGCTGATGACTCCTCTGCAGCTTCTGTCTGGCCCTTCAAAGGCAGTGGAGGTTCCTCTCCCCCTTTGTGGTGTGAATATTAAAACCAATAATAATTGTTGCCTCTGTGGCTTACTGTGCTTTAGTGCTGTATTTCTTACTCAGCCTCCTTTTCCATTTGCAAGTATTTTTAATAATGATATTGGTACTCAGTGGCATTTTGTACTTTCAATGTTTTATAAATGTGATTAGCTGCTCCTCACAGCTCTCCTGGGAGGACATGTAATGATTATTTGACACCATAATGAAATGATTGCTTTGCCTGTGACGGAAATTCTCTGTTTCTCTGGAAACTGTCAGATCATCACTGGCAGAGATTTACTCATCCCAGCACCTTTAGGGATGAGCCAGCTTCTGCTGCTTCCTCCCCCTGCAGTACAGCAGCCTTTGCACCAAATGCCAGCTGTCTTTTCATCCTGGAAGCTGCCCTGGGATTCTTGTGCTGCACCCTGTTAACATCAAATGTTAAAACTTAAAAGTGTGTAGGAATGTGCTACCAATAGAACCCACATATTTTTATTTCAAGAGAAAAATTTAAGCTGCTTGAGCTGCCAGCTAAATCAGCCTTGTTTTTCTTAAGACATTGCAACAAAGTTTTCTGAAATCTCAGCACAGTTCTGCTGTGCCTTCAGTTAAAAGCCTGAGTGAGCAGATTATTCAGGCTGTGACATGTAAACATTTCCAGGACATGAAATGCAAATGTTTGTTTGTCAAGAGGACCAACTGCTTCCTTTTATGCAGAAACATGTTTCCTTGATTGAATTTTCATTGTCCTTATCCTTGTCCTCTGCAGCACAAATATTTGATGTTTGACTGCAGGTTGGCAGTTTTGTGAATGCCTTTTAAGATGCCTTTGTACAGAAGAGAAAGATGTGATGTTCCAGCCTTGCCAATAATACAAATGCTTATAATTCTGCATGGTTTGAAGCCCAGTGTGAATGAAGTCTCTGAAAAGTGTGAAGATTTTCTGTATTTTCATTCTGGGAAAGAGCTGTAAAATAGCTTGCAGTACAACTAAAAGCAAAAATGTTCCATCAGAGAAACCTTTCCTCCTTTTCTTGATTTTGAAGGGAGCATGTTGCTTTCAGGATTGTTTAAATACCAGAGAAGGAGTAAAAAAACCTAAATTTATGCATTTTTTACATTGTACAGACAGCTTGGCATGGAAGCTCTTCTACATGGCTGGGTGTTTCTTTGTGGCAGCCCAGAATCTGGAGCAGTGGGAGGTAAGATGCTGAGCTCAGGAAATGAGTAGGAAGCACTTGGCAGATGCTGATCCCAAACAGACAAGTTCTGCTTTTGGTTTTGGGGAAACCCTCTGGGTTGCTATGCTGGGACTAGAATTAGGGCAAGAATTCTTGGATTATACAAGCATAAAAATGTGAAGCTAAACATTTGGGTATTTTTAAGGGGAGACTTGGTCCAAAATGTACTCTCTTGTACAACAGAGGGAAGATGACCAGGACATTCAGCTGCACAAATGATTTTGAAATTATCCTTCAGGCTAATGACAGAGAAACCACTAAATAAGGGAGCTCTAAGCTTCCAGGCTCCTCAGCTTTTTTCCTCTGCTTTAGAATTGTGTGGATGTTGATTTGAGAGCAGTAACCCACCTTGTCACCCTGCTGACCTGAGCTGTGTTAGAACGAGCAACTCACCTAAAGAGAACAAGATCCTCTTTTCATTGATTAATATGAAATTTTATTAATAACCCATATCATTAATATTCATTTTCATTGGGATATTTGAGGTCTGTGTAAGCCTGGCCAAATGAGCACAGCACTGGGATGTCAAATTCACTAGAAGTGAGAATTATAGGAATTACAAGTTAGTGTTCAAATTTAATTCCAGCTTTTATTACTTGGGGAATGTGGCAAGAGGGACAATGAACCCATTTTAACTCCTTTCTAGAAGTCACACCAGAGATATGGTAAAATTTCTATTAAAACCAAGAGCAAGATTGTGATTTTCATGGTCTGGTAATAGAGGAATGTATCTCTGTCTCTCTCTGAGTATTTTTCTGTTACCAAGATTATTTTCCAGTGGAACTATTTTTATTTTACTTTGAGGCATAGCTAGTGATGGTGTTTTCAAGAAAATCTTAATTCTTATTTTTCAATTTTACAGGAAGCTGTATTTGATAAAAACAAGGGAACAATCTGCCTAAAAACATTCAACCTCTACAAAAAAATCCTGACCTTGTCAAAAGGAGGCAATGAACAAGGTGAGAAAGCAGCATCTGTGGTAGGAAATGTGGTGAGCAGCAGAAGAGATGGATGTGTGCCCATTTAATGGCTTCTCTGGAGTTCTGTACTCAAATTAAGTCACATCTGCTCCCAGATCTGCTTTGTTCCCAAGCAGCAGATGTAACAATCTGCCTCTCTGGGCCCAAATGCTTTTTCTCAGTGTGCTGAATGCATCTTGTTAATTATTTTAATCCAACATAAGTAGGCCTACACATTGCTTTCCCTAATAATGTTAGCCATTCCTTTGGGATGCTAATGTGTTTACCTTGCTCTTGGCTAGCCTGCTTGGCAGCTGGGGCTGGTGGAAAAACTTCAATTTTGGAACCAGAAGTTGAGATTTCTGTAATCTCATCTGCTTTGGGGAGCAGGCAAAGGTTTGATAGCATATGCAAGCAGGCTTGTTCCATCCTGCAGTTACAGAATATGCATTTAAAGCAGCCTGAGCAGGAGGCTCAGTTTAATACATGATCTGATGGCCTTGGGCTTCCTCTTGGACTCACAGAAGCTGCAGTTTGGTCTGTGAGTTGGGGGAGTCAGGGTGGTGAGTTGGAAGCTCTATTGGAATCTGGGATCTCTTACTCTGTTGCAAAAGTAGGATCTTCTTCTATGGCAGAACATCTAAACCTGAACCTGCCAAACACTCAGCCCTGCACACAACTGAACTGCACTGAATCTTGTGACTGTCACCCAACAGTCCTGACACACACACAGACACCTGGCCCTGGCAGGCCAAGGAAACAAAACACCATCACTGTGGGTAAACAGTCTCCATATTGCATCCTACTTTTGCACAAACACAGGCACAGCAAATGATAAGAATTGTTTTTCCTTTCTCTGAGGTTCATAGAATGTGAAACCCAGAAATATTCTTGGGAAGAATTGTGCCTTGCTTTTCTCTGGGAAGAGAAATGGGGCTACAGGGAGACAAAACAATTCCTTCTCTAGCTGGGGACCAAGGACAAATGATCCAAATCTCAGGCCCAAAGAGCATAAAAAATGTGGACTGAAGAGAGAAAAACAAGCAGGATGGGACTGGATGAGCTAAAGCTGCAATTGGACAATGAACTTCAAGATGCAAATGGAGCAGAACTTATAAAAGTGAGAGAGCCCATGACCAGTTGTGCATTTTGTGACCATTTTGGTTCATCTTGGGTGCAGCCCTGGCTGGGCTCTTGTGCTGCCCAAGGTGGATCCATGGAGGCCTTTTAATAAATCCCTAAGAAGAATGAAGTTATTCTTTAGCTCCATCTGGTCTCTGCTCTAGATCAGCCTGCACAAGGCATCAGTTTGGTGCTGCAGGAGTGCCCTGGCTGTGAGGGATCACAGCAGCGGTGCCCCAGAGCAGGGTCCCTCTGAGGATGAGGGAAGAGATGAGGATCTGACTCCATGTTTCAGAAGGCTTGATTTGTTATTTTATGATATATACTATATTAAAACTATACTAAAAGAATAGAAGAAAGGATTTCATCGGAAGGCTAGCTGAGAATAGAAAAAGAATGATAACAAAGGCTTGTGACTGACTGAGACAGTCTGGGCAGCTGGGCTGTGATTGGCCATTAATTAGAAACAACCACATGAGACCAATCCCAGATGCACCTGTTGCATTCCACAGCAGCAGATAATCATTGTTTACATTTTGTTCCTGAGGCCTCCCAGCTTCTCAGGAGAAAAAATCCAAAGGAAAGGATTTTTCATAACAGTTGTCTGTGGCAGGGTCCCTGTGACCCTGTCAGCAGTGCTGAGGGTTTGCAGTGCTGCTGAAGCTGCTGTTGTGCCCTCCCTGCAGTGGTGGCCGTGCTGAGCGAGATCCGCGATGTGAACGTGGAGGAGGAGGCCGTGCGCTACTTCGGGAAGGGCCACCTGGTGGTGCTGCGCTTCGTCACCGGCTTCTCACACCCGCTCACCCAGAGCGCCGTGCTGGGCTGCAGAAGGTGCAGTGGGGACTTGGGAAAATTGGAATGTGGAAGGTGGGGATGCAAATCATGTGGGTCAGTAATTGCCAACTGTTACTGATGCCTCAGGTTTTAGTTTTTATATTTTTCACATTCTGTGCTGCGTTAGTGTGGGGGGTCTGAGCTTCATATGAGGGGATGGTGAGCTCTGTGCACAGAGCAGGGAGACAAAACAATTCCTGCTCCAGCTGGGCACCAAGGACAAATGATCCAAATCTCAGCCCATGAGCACAAACAATGTGGACTGAAGGGACAAAAAACCCAAGAAGGCTGGGACTTCATGAGCTCAAGCTGTAATTGGACAATGAACTCCAAGATGCAAATGGAGCAGAACTGATCAAAGTGAGAGACCCCATGAACACTCATCCATTTTGGTTCATCTTGGGTGCAGCCCTGGCTGGGCTCTTGTGCTGCCCAAGGTGGATCCATGGAGGAGATCCTTTTCATAAATCCCTGCTTTATTCTTTAATTCTGTCCAGCCTCTGCTTTAGGTCAGCCTTCCCAAGGCATCATTATAACTAAGCTCAGTTTTTAGACTTGCTGTTATGACCTTGTGTTACTCAGTTTAACCTTTTAAACCCCATAATGTTTCCATTTGCAGACATTTTGCTAACACCATCTGTCAGGATCATGTTTAAATATCTGAGATCCCTTTAGTGCTGCATGTCTGCTGGAGTTGCCTTTCTGAGCTAGGCAGTGGCAGAGGGGTCTTATTCTACTTTGCAAACATTTAGTGTATTAGTTAGAAAATTTATCTTAAGCATTGATAATAAGGAACCTTGCAGCAGGGAGTGGGAAAGGACTGATTTGTTCTGATGTGGAGGGAATGGCTTGGTGTGTCAGCCATACCCTCTATGCCCATATCACTTTCCCTCCAGGCAGTTATTCTCAGGAATTAGCATGTCTGCTCTTGTCTTGTCAGCACTGCAGTTCCACTAACTCTTCCATTGTTTCTTCCTTCCCACAGTGATGTGGAAGCAGTTGCCAAACTCATTACGAGTTTTCTGGAACTGGACAGAGTGGAGACCCCACAAGATTTCTCCCAGAGCAGCGAAACAGAGGCAAGTGATGCAGATGAACCACAGGGTAAATACTGATAGTCATTGTGAACTGAAGCAAGCAGAGGCTTTCACACATCTGGAAAATATTCTGATTGTTCTTCAGAACAAGAAACCCCTCACAACCTTGATCTGGGCATTTCTCAACGTGTGCATTTACAATGGGTGGAATCTGTCTTAGGGCCCATTGTTCAGTGCTAAACTGCTTCAAGACCCTGCATGTGGACACTGCTGGCTTTTGAACTTTTGTCACCTCATCAAACTTGTCTAGGAATAGTTATTTATTAATGAATTGGTTTGAAATAATTGCTTTTCCATTAATGAAGATACAGATGTGAGCTTCTGCTTACTGCAAACATTTGCTGCAGGTACAGTATATGCAATGTAGAAGAGTTGAATTTGTAACTCAATACACAAAGCTTTGAGGTTTCCCCTTTAATATATGCAATTAGGAGATGCAGAATAGTGGCACTTTTATGTTCTCTACTACTGACTTGCCACTGGATATCTGTGGCAATTAAAGTCTGAGTGCCTCTCTTGGAATTTTAAACATCAGGGTAATCAACTTGTAAAGGTGTCTTAACTTATCTCAGACTCACCAAGGAGCCATAAATAGCAAAGGAAAAAGGATCATGATGAAACTTCTTTGGGATGCTCTACCTTAATCCTGTTCTGTTTCACTTGTGGGCAGGACAGAGCAATCTTTTTCTAGACCTCAATGTTTACTATTTAAACTGTGTATTTAGAAAGGAAGCAGGGACATGTTTAACTTTAGGTAGGGAAAGGGCTGATGTCAAACAAGGTGGTAGCTTAGAGTTGTTGAGTATTTCCTCACTTGAAATGATACCCAAGTGCTAAATAATAACTTTTTTTAAGGTAGGTAGCACAGACTAAATGTCTGACTGTGTTTTACTCCAGCTGTGTGGTGTCCTCTGTTCTGACCAATGGTTTCACAAATAGTTCAAATATGCATTTTTTCAAGGTATTTCTGAAGTAAAAGCTACCTCTGTTAGTCAACATATTCTCTGTAGAGCTAGAACTGCTTCATGCTTACATTAACATGTCAGTACAAGAAAGAAATGTCAAAAGCTGCAAGTTCCTTCAGCATGCTACAGCTGCTTGTACTGAAGGTCACTAGGTTTTATTTAGGAATCTTATGGTCTTTAGACCTGGTTTAGAAAATCTGTGCACAGTTACATCTAGGAGATGTGAACAGGTACGAGGTAACTGTGTTCTGTGCTTTCACAGTTGGCCAGCAGCAAATGTCTCCTGGCAGCAGTTCCTTCAGATTTGAAAGAGCCTGTGTTCTTGTTCCCAATCACTCTACCTCTACAGAGAGAAGGCTCTGGAAAGCTTTTGGTGGAAGGCACATCCTGTTGTGAGTTCAGTTTGGTGTGAAGCTGAGCACAGGTTTCCCTTCCAGCTGTCACACCCAGGCTGTGAGCAGAGGCTGGGGCTGTCAGGGGAAGGTGCTCACACTGCAGCAGGGCTGGTGGCTGTTGGTGTAGCTGCCTGCAGCACAGAACCAGGTCTGTTTCCTTTAAATAAGGTAAAAAACTTGTAATCATGTCAGGTATCAGCACAGAGCTCTGCTAGTACATGTTCCTCAAAGTCCTCTGAGTTGTTGGGGTGATCATGGGGCTTTTGGTGCCTACCCCACACCACTGGAGCTGGGAAGCTGTAGTATATGAATGTGGGAAAATCAGGTTGCAATTAGCTAAATTTGCCTTTATTCTCCAGCACAGCTGTAGGCTAAGCATAATCATCAAACCTGTTTAAAAAATACTGCAGGGTGTAACACTTAATGTAGAGTTCCTCATTTTAATCCACTGTAATGTACACCCTAGGTGATGCTCATTTTAGAGAGAGGAGGATGAGATTGGGGAGTTGGAGAACTCTTTTTCCCCACAGTGTAAAATGAGAATGGTGAGTGTTCTAAGGACTTCAGCAGGAAGTTCTGTCCTGTATGTCATGGTGCAGTGTAAGCACAAGGGCTCAGCCTGTGCCAGCTGCTGCTCTGTGCCAAGGATATTCAGAGGGCATTGTGCTGTGCCCTGCACTTACTCTGAGCCCGTGGAGTGGACCATGGATAGCCCGGACCAAACTGCCCTCAGCCTCAGCTCTGCTGGCTTTCATTTGGATTCCCATGACAGCTGACATTCCATGGAAGATGTAAACCACACTGTAGATCTCCAGTTAAAAATCAGCTTTTGAGAGGTCCATCTGTTGGTGTGACCCTGCACTGCATCCTGTGTGTGTCTGCTGCTGAGCTGCAGTGCCTCCAGCTTGCTGTGCATTCATGGTGTTTGATGCCTACACTGACAGACTATGCAGTACCTTAGACAAAGAGACTAAAAACAATGTCAGGAAATTGAGACTATAGAAAAGGGAATGACCTATAGTGAGGTACAATGTAACTTGAAATACATCCTGTGGAGTGATGTCTATGTTGGGTTGGTGTCAGTGATCACCTCTGCAGAGGTGTTCAGCAGTATCCTCCTCACTCCTCATTACCCTGCTGTGTTAGGCAGGGCAGGGATGGCTGCACCATGCACTGTGTGCCTAGGAGGAATATTGGAGCAGCTGGTGCCATCCTCTGGTGCCATTTCCATGTAGCATTTGGCAGCTGTCACTGTACCAGCAAGTCCAGTTCCAGTGGGAATCTGTGTTCGGCAGTCTGAGCTGGCAGGATGGGCTCTGGGGATGTTCTCAGAGCTGTGTTCTGCAGGATGGGCACTGAGGATGTTCTCAGAGCTGTGTTCTGCAGGATGGGCACTGAGGGTGTTCTCAGAGCTGTGTTCTGCAGGATGGGCACTGAGGGTGTTCTCAGAGCTGTGTTCTGCAGGATGGGCTGTGGGGATGTTCTCAGAGCTGTGTTCTGCAGGATGGGCTGTGGGGATGATCTCAGAGCTGTGTTCTGCAGGATGGGCCCTGGGGATGATCTCAGAGCTGTGTTCTGCAGGATGGGCACTGAGGATGTTCTCAGAGCTGTGTTCTGCAGGATGGGCTGTGGGGATGTTCTCAGAGCTGTGTTCTGCAGGATGGGCCCTGGGGATGTTCTCAGAGCTGTGCTCTGCAGGATGGGCTGTGGGGATGTTCTCAGAGCTGTGTTCTGCAGGATGGGCTCTGGGGATGTTCTCAGAGCTGTGTTCTGCAGGATGGGCTGTGGGGATGATCTCAGAGCTGTGTTCTATAGGGCAGGATGGGCTGTGGGGATGATCTCAGAGCTGTGTTCTGCAGGATGGGCTGTGGGGATGATCTCAGAGCTGTGTTCTGCAGGGCAGGATGGGCCCTGGGGATGTTCTCAGAGCTGTGTTCTGCAGGATGGACCCTGGGGATGATCTCAGAGCTGTGTTCTGCAGGAGGGGCCCTGGGGATGTTCTGGCAGCTGGGGGGCTCCTGTGGGGACGTGTCAGGCACTGCTGGCAAATCCACCCAGGAGCTTCTGTGGCACTGATCATCTGAGCCTGGCAGGGGACACTGCCCCAGTGGTAGCACAGGCTGATGGAGGCTGATGGGCTTTTCTCTTGTTTCTCTCTCCACATGTGGAGCTTCTTGCCCTCCAATATCATTTCTAGCTGGAAGACATGGCCAGATGAGTGCAGTAACAGTGCATGGACAATTCACCTGCAGTTGCTGTTGCCATGATGTGGCTGTGGCAGGGTCTGTGCCCTCAGCACAGGGTCCACTCTTCCCTCTTTGGACAAATCCTTTCTCCTTCTCCTTTTGTGCCACTTGCCACCGTTCTGCTGGAGGATTTCCTGGTTTTCCTTACTCCTCAGTACACAGAGCCTGACATGTGCTTGCTGTGAAGTGACTTGGACTCAAGGAATGACATTGAAGACTCATTTTGGCAATTAGGTACTCATTTAGGAAATTCAGTACTCCCAGGAGACTTTGTACAGATGTTCTCATGAACTTCTGCATCTCAGGCTGTCTCTAGAGACCTGGGCCTGACTTAGCCATGATTTAAAAAGCTGCACAGCAGAGCTCAGATCAGCTCTAACACCCAAACCAAGCCCTTTTGTCAGCTCCTTGCATGGCTGTGCTGGGATGGGACTGGGGCTGTGGCTGCTGCACTGCTCTGTGTAACCTTGGTGTAACCTCGGTGTAACCTCATATTCCAGTACTTCACAATGAAATATTCCATTCCTGGCATTAAGTGTGCAAATCTCAAAGAAAATCCAAATATTTCTAGTTGAGATCTGATTTTTTGAGCTGTATTTATGAAGTTACACAGGTACCAAAACCTCAGCTGGCTCCCATAATAAATAAAAAGTGCTAGTTCTGACAGTGTCATAGATGGCTGGGAGGCAAAAATACTTCTGGAAAATGTTTAGAAATTGCCTTTTTTTTTTTTACTTTAAAATTGCAAGTAGAATTTCAGCAAGGCCTTGTTGTGTTGTCTTTTTTTTAAAAATAATGTTCATTGATAAAATCAACTTTGATAACTTGTTTTGCATCGCTGTAGTATTTTGTATATTGTTTTTAATTAAAATTATTAAAAATATTAATGGCTGTCTAAAATATTATTGGGAAGGAGTTAATGAGGGGGAGGACAGAATAGAAGAAGCCCAAATACCTGCTTAGAAGTGACCCTGCTGACACTTCTGCAGCAGTCCAGCTTTTAATTCCATTTTGTATTATTCCATATAATAGAGATTGATAGATCCAACTCTCTATTGGTGAATATTTCCATTTTCTCTCCTTTAAACCAAACCAACATGCTACACACACAAAAAGCAACAACCTTCCACAAACACTTTGAGTATCAAAGGTTTTATTCAAGTAAAATAAATTAAGATCTCGTTTGGTTCAAGCTTTGTGACAGGTATACACAGCAATTAGTTTTTTTAAATAAAGATTTGCATGTGGGCCTGGTTCCTGAGGCTCTCACTGAGTCACCTGAACCTTGTCTTATGCTGTAGTTTTACTTTTTGTATGTAAAAATTTGTTCCAAGAAAATTTCAATACCAGTGCTCCCAAAAAAATTTAAAGAAAAGTATAAATGAAGCACAGAAATAAATATTTTGAATATACAGGGTGAAGTAACATACTTAACAAGAGAGAATTAGGATAATCACCAAAAGTCCCCAAAATATATTTCTATACATGTGACAAGTTTGACATTAAAGCAGAATAAACCAGCATTTTTTCCTTTATTTAGTAGCTTTAGTCATGGCTCAAACTGGGACAAAGCTGGGAAGTGCAGGTTGCAGTTTGGGGTTTTACTGAGCCCAGCAGGTTTTCTGTGGGGATGGGGCTGAGCTTGGGTGCTGTGGCAGAAAGTGAAGCAGCCCAATGTGTGCTAAGGCATTTTCCCTCCAAGCCCAGGTGTCCCTGCCTCAGCAGCTCCTGATTCCTCCCAGACAATGAATGTGGGACACAACTCAGAGCACAGCTGGCATGTGAAGCACTTTTGGTACAGAACAAAATGACCCAAGCATTTTTAAAATATCCTAAATATTAGAGTAGAACTTTCCCAGGTCATTGTTATGTAAGAGTCTGTTGTTTCAAATGCTGAATTTGGAAGCACCTGGGTTTTTTCCTGCTGTGACTCACAGGGCAGCAAACCTGACTGACAGGTGAGTTAAGGCTCAGCACGTGTTAAGACAAGAAAGTTGAGCTGAAGTGTTTTATGCTAATAAATTCCTTCATGCCTTCAGGTCACTTTTGTTTAACCACACTCTCAAGATGACAAACTCCAGCTCAAGGCTAGGTGCTGATTTTCACTAGCCATGTTTTCCCAGGGAATGAGTCAGACTAATTGAAATGTCTCTAATTTTGTGCTCTTATTGCTTCATCTAAATCCTCCACCACTTCCTGCAGCTTCTGTAGGTGGGGGTGGACATTCTCCTCCATCCATTCCTCTATAGCACACCTGGGGAAAACTTGCTCCATGGCTGCTTGCAGGTCTTGCACCACAGCACTCCACTTGGAGAAGAGCCTGAGCAGAAGTGAAAAGAAGAAATAATGACTTTGGCAGGTGAGCTCTGCCCCAGGGGAGGGTTGGCTTACTGCCTTTGGAAGGGAAAACTGTCCTTAAAACCACTTGACAGGAAAAGAAGCTTCTATTACAAGAGCCCAAAGGACTTGATTTGGTTCAGATGGCAAAAGCTTAATGCTGTTTCAGTTTAATTCCATTAATTTTGGCACTTTCCTCATGCCAAGACTTTTAAAGTACCAAAAAGTGAGCTCAGAAAAACACTTTGCACATTTTAAGTGTAACTGAAACCCACTGTGAGACTTGTTGGGACTTTAATTCTGGGTTTTATCAGAAAGGGAGATGAGGCTGGAGTTGATGTTCATCTTAACACAGAAAATAAAATTATAAATGAACCTTTTAGCATGAATTGGCAGAATGTCTAGGACAAGTTCTGAAAAGCCCGTGGTGACAAGGGGAAGGGCCTGCCTTTATTCCAAGCCCTTGAGCCACTGCTGAAGGTGCAGCAGGGCTGTAACTCCTGTGAATCCTTGTTACAGGAATAACAAGGGAGAAGCTTCTGGGTTCCAATTTTGTACTTGTTCTCAAAGAATTCATTCAACAGAAGGCAAAGATAAAATTAGAACCATAGAATGGTTTGTGTTGGAAGGGAACTGTGAAGATCATCTAGTTCCAACCCAAACATGTTGTATAAAAACAGATTATGGATACTTTGATTCCCACTGATGTTTCTGAGATAATTTTAGCAGAGGTAAGGGCTCACAGCTCTCTGTACCTGAGTGCCCAAAATATCTCAGACTTTATTTCCCCTGGAGTGCAAAACAAGTGCTGTTACCTGACTGCATCTGGCTGGAGGTGGTGCACTATGATGGGATGAATAATCTTCCTTTTCCTGTGGTAGGGGCTGAACCAGCCTGTGGAATATCTGAAAATGGAGGGTGGTGGGAGCAGTGATGGAACAGCAGCAACCTCTGTTTGTCACTGCTGGGGAGGTTGCAGCTGAACTCTGCACAGAGATGATGCTTGAGGAGTAAATTTATTTCAAGCTCTAGATCTTTGGAATTACCTTGTGAAAGTGCTCCTGATCAGCTGCTGCAGTGTAGGTTTCAAAGTTTCATTTCAAGCTCCTTTCTTTTTTAACTACACCATTCAAAATGTTCATTTTAACTTTAAACAGCAGTAAAATGTAATTAGGGAAAGAACTATATGCTTCAAATAAGGCAGCATACAGTATTTAGGAACTTCACTAAAATATTTTAAATTTTGATGTAAATATTATGTTCTGCTGAGGTGTCAGTGACACCTGAAATGCACAGCTTGATATTTAAATCACTTTTCTGGAGTTGTGCCCCACTTTGAGAGGATACAGCTCCAACAGTGCTGCAGCCAGCCAGAGAATCAAACAGAAACTTCATTACCTGTTCCTTTCGAGAAGTTCATCCACTGATGACTTGAGGTGGAAACTGATTTGTGTCACAAGGGTGAGGACACTGCTCCCAGGAAAGGTCCCCAGACCTGGGCTGTCCAAAGAGGATCTGTTACCTTCTGAACTCACCACACAAGGAGAAGCAGCTGAGTTCTGCAGCTGGAATGTTGTTACCTCATGAAAGTTTCAATTTCCAGGTTAGGCATTCCCAGGATGTTTTCCACATTTTCTTTAACCTTTTCAGAGAAGCCACCTGGCAGAAGACAGTTGAAATGAGTAAAGGAGCCTAAAGAACCAAAATGTTCATACAAGAGGGGTTTTCTGCAGTATTCTGCCTTGGCTTAGTAGCTCCCCTTTGGTGGAGAATTTTTTAAAAGGTGAAATGGAAATAGAAGAAGGAAAAAACATTTGTGGGTGGGAGCAGGAGCTCAGTGTCTTTCACACAGTTGTCTTGTGCAAGGTGAGCACTTTCTAGCTCTGAGCTTTCTGTTCAGGGTGCTGAATATTTCTAGTGGCTTAATTAAAAATCAGTGCATTGTGGGGCTTTATTTTGAAAATAAGTAAATAAGAAAAATATTGTTGGCAACTGCCTGTAAAGAAAGCAGAAACTACAGGAGGTATTTTACAATGTCCTCCCTAGATCCATTTTAAGAAAAACAATTACTTAAAACAACTTTTACACATGAGCATGTTCTAAATTAAACTAAACTAGGCTCATTTATATATCACTATTGTTTCAGGTAAGTTTGAAGAGCAATTCTGCATCTTAAATTTATTTTTAATATAAGCATGAAGTTTTTGACCATTTGTGTGTTAGCTCACAATAAATGAAGGGGATACAATGGCTATTTTTAAATACTTAGGCCAAAAGGCTTCTCTGCTCCCATACTGCAAATTCTAATTTACTGTTCATCATTCAGGCCATGACCAATTCAGCAAACCACCTCAAAATATAACAATCCTGTGCTAATCTTAGGGCAAGGGCACTTCACTCCTGTGCTAGGCATTGTCTGAGAGAGAATAAAGTTGTCATTGTACCATTCTTTAGTGCCTGCAGACACACAGCCAGGGATGGAATGGCCACAGGGAGAAGCTCACACAGAACAGCAAAGTGATCATACCTGTGTCAGAAAACATCCATGAATCACACATTTTACTGTCAGAGCAGACTAACCAAATGGGAGGGTTTAATATTTCAATCACCAAAATTCAAAGAGCTTTAGAAACATCGGTTTCTGTCTCAGAGAAGACATCACTTATCTCTGAAATGTGAAGTATTTCTGTTTAACCAGTAAGAACAGAGGAAAACCAAATTCTCAAGGCAAGTTAGGGTCAGAAATTGGACATCAGTTCTCTGATATTCCCTACTCTTGACTGCATAAAAATGTTTTACTCCTTTATAACTTTAACAAATTCTCATCTCTTATGTGATTTCACAGTTTTTGAGTTCCCATCAGACATTCAGATAGACACAGCATGCATGAACTCCAGTGTCTGTGAGCAGTTCAAGGTGGCACAAAATCCATTCAAGCCTTCCAACCCAATCTGCTGGGGTGGTGTCCCCAAAGCCATTGTTCCTGCTGCTCAGTGCTGTACAGCTGAAATGCACCCTTCACAGTCTGGGGACAGAAGAATTGCAGGGTGGCAAAATTCCCTTCCAAACCCTCAGCTTCCCTGCACCTCTAAGGGAGCTTTGGGGTGGAAGTTGGGTTATCTGTGACTCCTGGAGGCATACAAGGGCTGCTCCTCACCTCTGCCAGCCAGTCAGTGCAATCCCTTCCAGGACATCAGCAGGGCTCCTCTGGGCCACCTGCAGCCACTCCAGCTGGTTCCTCAGGTGGTGCCCAATCAGGGTCAGAGACTGGTTTGCTCCCGTGGCTCCCTTGAAGGCACTTGCAAACCACACCTTGGAGAAGCCACACCTGCGGTACTTCTCGATGAGCTGCACTGCAGGGACACACAAAGGGCACACACAGGATGAGCTTCCTCCACTTCCAGCCCTGACTGCAAGGCTGCAGTGAAGGGAAACAGCTCCAGGTGCAGCAGGCTGCTGAGCCTTCCCAGGCCTGGAGCATCAGCAAGGATGGGGATTGACACCCTCTGTGAGCAGCCTTTGAGTGGCTCCTGTGGGAACCCAGGACATCCCTCTGGCTGCCAAGATGGGCAGGGCCCTGCCAGGGGGCTCAGAGACCCTGGCACAGAGCCCAAAACACCTGTGGGTTTGATTATGACCCATGGAGCAAATTACCAACCTTAGATGAGGATCAGCAAGCCACAACAGTTTAGGTAGAATAGTGAAGTTATCACAGGGTGGAAAAGTAGATTTTGGGGTTTTTAGAATGGGGGTTCAGGGGGCAAGACAGAGGGAACTGGGCATGTCCAGCTTTCTCCTTCTTCTTCCTGGCCTCCATCTTCTGCTGTGATGGTGGCACTTACAGATTGGTTTAGAGTGGAAGCTCACTGTCTAACATAGATGAGAGGTATTGGAAAGTAATTGTAAACATTGCACACGTAGTTTTTAGTATAAAGACATAACACTGCCCTGGGGGCAGGCAGAGTGCCTGGAACTGTCCTGCTGGATGGACCTCGGCAGGGCAGGAGAAAGAATTTTATAGATAAAATGCAATAAACGACCTTGAGACCAAGAATTGAAGAGCTCCAACTCATTCTTCAAGAGCTGGGCTGGGAAAAGAGACATTTAACATTGTTGGGGTCAAGGAACCCAAAAGACCCCGAGAGGTGTCCCCCTATTTCCATGTGCCAGTTATGTACTCCAGTACCCAGTATTGCTGGCATGCTAAGAGCTGTGAGGTTATAACAAGCATGGACAACATCTGAGAGCTGATGGTTCTGGCAAAAAGAAATATTTGCATGAATGTTAGATGCCTGACAGGGGCCTTTAGGAGCTTCCCTCTGAATTCTATAGATGTATGAAGCCCTGAAGCTTCTTTTGCAGAGCTGTTCAATACAGAGTTATGTGCTCCAACTGGTGTTAATGCAAGGAGAATTAATGTAACAGTGCTTGTGGAAAACCCCTGAATCTCCTATCAGTGATTCCAAAGCTCTGCTGAAAAGAATTAAGCAGCCTACAATGCAAGTCATAGGGGAAACACAAATAGAAAAAGAAAATAAGTAATAGCAACTATGATGTGAATCAAACAAGGGCTGTCTTTATGCTATGAAAGCAATAAAAAACAATTTCACAAAACCAGATGTTTTGGTGTGCAGCTAAGGTAGGTTTTAGTGGCAGAATTTTACTTCTACACAGCTCAGCAGAGAATACAAACCTTTGCCCTCCACGTTGATGTCTGTTGCATAGTCCCAGATCATGGGCTGCACCAGCTGTGGGACCCCGGACTCTGAAAGGAACAGAGCTCTGCTAAACCACAGAGAAAAGCTGCTTAAATGGGAACTCAGCACAGGTTACAACAGCCAAGGCTGTCACTCACAGCTGCAGTGCCCCTGGGCAGGGTTTGGCACATGCCCACTGTCCTCAGGCATGGTGAAACCATGAACGTGGAGGAGCAGTGACAATTCACCAGAGACCCCACTCACCCCAAGCCCACCTCGTTTTTAGCTCTTTGCATCTCTCTGTACCAGCTGGATTCCACTGGCAGAGCCACAAGAGGAGATTTGGCTGAATTCAAATGTAACATTTTACCCTTCCACTTACAGAGTGCCTTTCAAGAACAACTAAAGATACAAATTTAGCTTTAACTCCTTTCATAATCAACTCCTCAGCTAGTTTTAAACATATAAAACTGACCCTTAGAGAAACTGCAGTAAATTGTGCAGAAATTCAGTATTTTAACTCCATCACATTTCAATTTGTGTTTTTGTGGCAGTGCACTTAGAGTGCTGTCCTGCTCTTGTGGAAACCCCATGGGTCCCACCTGCATTTTTGGGGATGATTTCCCTCTATCAAAGCCTTGAATAGGTCAGTCACTGTTGGATGAGCTGCACAGCTCTTCCTGTTACCATCTAAATTTATTTACAGCAGCCATGTAAGGTGGCTCTGAAAATGCTGGAGCTCCATCTGTGCTCAGACTACTCCAATTTCAGCAGTGCTTTGATATTTTTCCACAAACAAGACTTGTGATGTCAAGGTCTTGGAGCTAGCCCACAACTGAGTATCAAACTCCTCACAATGTGCACCATGATCACAAAGATGCTCACAGGGCTGCAGCTTCTCTGAGTTTGCACCACTTGGGATCAGGTGCTGCAAAGGGCAGCAGTGAACATCAGAAGGTGGGGAGAGGCACAGAGATTTGCACTTGGAGCACAGATGTTAATAGGTTGTTGTTTTAATGTTGGTTGTTGTTTTAATGTATAAGGAAAGTAGAATTGAGCATTTTGTAATGGAAAACTGAATTGTTCAGACTCACCCACACTCCCACAGGGCCTCTGTGGCAGCCAAGGACTGAGTGCTTCTATTCTCTAGCCAAACCACACCTCAGCTCTTGCCAGATTTGTTGTTTTCATGACATTCAGCTGCCAAGCAATCTTTTTTACCTGTGCAAACCTGCTCACACACCTGCCAGTGTTTCCTCACTTATGCCCCTGAGCATGTCATCCCACACGATGGGTGTCACCATGGGGTAGGACCAGGCCAAACAAGTGGCAACTGCTTTGATGTGGGACAGGCACAGCTTCTGTGGGGTGTTGTTCTGCTGCTGCAGCCACTGCTTCGACTCCTCTCCTTCACCAAGGTAGTAGACCTGAAACACCAAGCAAATCATCCTGATTTTTATTTTTATTTCCACAGAAATAGAGAAAGCGAGGTGGACAACATTCCAAACCTTTGTCCAGATGTGACCCACATGCCAAAGCACCTCTCAGTGCTGAAAACACTGCCAGCATTTCCATCAGTCTGCAGGAGACTGTGGCCATGATTACATGCATCACTTGAGGGGATTTTCCTACAGAAACTAAAATATCTACATGCCATATTTGCCTTTGGAGTGCTTGTCCTAGAAATAGCTCTCACCACATTTATTCACTTCAAATCCATCAGGACCTGAGATGGATAAAATGAGGTTCCTGTCTTGGGGAAGATCATCCAAATGTGAGTCTAGAAGGAGCCTGGGGCCATGTCCAAGGGTGTCCCAGCATACTTGGTCCCATTCAGAGAGTGAATTAAAATTTGATAGTTTAGAGCAGGTTTTATTTATTCTACATAAATACTATTTTGCTTTATAACAGCTCCCTGTCCAGCCTTCCCACCAGTTTCAACACAACAGAATACAAAATGCTAAACTAATACCAGTACAGATAATTAATACTGAATTCCAGGGATCTGTGTGCCATCAGCATGGTTTTAAGAAACTATGAGAATGAGAAGGAAAAAACTCAAGCTTCTCTGAGTCAAACTACCAAGGTAAAAACCCAACACTTCCAACCACAGAAGGGTTTACTCTGAGTAACTTGCCCAGAAAAATGAGCCAATATCTTACACCAAACGTACAGGATTTCTAATGAACAGCTCTAATTGATTGAACAGCTCTAATCTCACTACAAACACTCACTAAACCCCAACACTTAGCTTCAAGAAGCTACTTTCAATACTTTGATATTACGTTCCTATCTATGGAAATGACAATTTGTGCTATTGGAATAATTGGCAAAAAGGCTTTTCTACGCTGGCTCAAGTGGTGTTTTCTGCCCCCCAAATGCCACCCAAACATGGCCTGGCCACCACTGAAATGCAAAAGCCTCAGCCCTTGCTATGACTCCTCAAAAGAAAAGAAACATTCCCAGCTGAAGAGAAGCCCCACCTCATCACATCCGATGTGGAACCACTGCAGGTCCTGGTGCAGGGCCATGACCTGGTCAATCATGGCTTTGACCAGCGCCAGCGACTCCTCCTTGTGCGGGTTCAGGGCGTTGGGCAGCTCCTTCACCTCCCGCAGGTGGGCAAACTGCCTGTGCTTCAGCACAAACTACAGGGAAAGCAAGGGGAGCTGGGGACAGCCACCACAGCAGGCACAGCACTGCCCTCCTGTCCCCAGGGTGTCCTGCTGAACCCAGGGACAGCCTGGGGGCTCAGCTGCTGCCCCACGCTGCTGGGGGACTCTCTGACCACAGAGCACCTCACAGGGTGGGTGAAGGAAACGGGGAGGTCACTGCAGTGTGACCCTGATGTCAAATCCTGCAGCTGGCAGAGCTGGATAACCAGAGCACTGGGACTTGGATTGGAGAATTCCAGCAGAGAATCCCAGAATGGGTCAGGCTGGAAGGGAGCACTGTGGCTCATCTGGTCCCACCATATGAGCAGTGTCAGGGCTGTGTCCAGAGGGGGTGTGGAGTCTCTCTCTCACTGGGGATATTCCAACCTGCTCAGGGCCTGGTCACTGCACAGGGAAGAAGTTCTTCCTCACGTCCAGGTGGAACTTCCTGGCTATGGTTTGTGCCCAGAACTGGACACACTGCTCCAGATGTCACCAGGGCTGAGCAGAGGGGCAGGATCACTCCCAGCCCTGCTGCCAATGCCATTCCTACTGCACACTGAGTCCCCACCAGCCCTGCTGTCCCCCCGGGCACTGCTGGCTCAGCACACCCCCTCTCACCCAGCTCACCTCCATGTGCCCAAAGCTCTGCACCAGTGGCACCACGTCCAGGCCCTGTGCCCGTGCCCAGCTCAGCAGCGCCTGGAGCTCCTGGGGGCTGCAGGAGAACGACTGTCAGTGCCTGCTGCGCACGGCCCGGGCTGCCTGCAGCACCCAGAGCTGCCTGCAGGGTACCCAGAGCTACCTGTAGGCGTGGGGGGCCTGCAGCACCTCCAGCGGCCCCGTGTACGGGAAGGTGTCCTCATATTCCAGCAGCAGCCCGGTGGCACCCAGGGCACGGAGCAGCGGCAGCACCTGAGGGAGAGACGGACGGGACACTGGGGATACAGCTGGGCTGTGGGCAGTGCCACTGCCACCTGCAGCAGGTGTATCCCTCACCTGAGCCCAATAAATCCTTCACCCATATCAGGTACATCCCTCACTTGAGCCCAGTACATCCCTATCTGAGCCCAATACATCCTTCACCCATAACAGGTGTACCCCTAACCTGAGTCCAATAAATCAATTATTTGTGCCAGATACATCCCTCGCCTACTCCAGGTTCACCCCTCACATCCCTCAGGTTCACCCTCACCTCCCTCAGGTGCACCCCTCACCTGCCCCAGGCACATCCCTCAGTTTCACCCCTGACATCCCTCAGTTTCATCCCTCTCCCCCCTCACGTTCCCCCCTCACCTGCTCCAGGTACTGCGCGCGCGGCGCAGCGCCCTTCAGGTCCAGGTGCACCAGGCGCCGCCACATGCTCCGGCCTCGATTGCTTTGGCCTGTCGCCGCGGCGTCCCTGCTCACGCCGCCCGGCCGCACCCCGCCGTCCCTGGCCCGCTGTCCCGGCTGCGAGCCCTGCTGTCCCGGCTGCGAGCCCTGCTGTCCCGGTGTGCCGTTGTCGCGCTGTCCCCTTGTCCCCCTGTCCCGGTGCCGCCCCTCCGCCGCTCCCAGCTGTGCGCTGGATCCTTCCACTCTCTCTCGGCTGCCGAGCGCGTTCCCCTGTCAGGCAGGCCGGCAGGCCAGGGCGAGGCGCGCCGAGCGCATCGCTCGAGGCGGAGGAGGCGCGATGGCTCCGCAGCGGCGGGCGCTGCCCCGCGGCCCCGACAGCGCCGGGCCGGGACCGGGACCGGGCCGCGGGAGCCGCCGGCACAGCAGGTACCAACCAGCGCGGGGCCCTGGCCCTCACCTCTTACCGCCAGGCCCAGCGGCGCTGCGGCTTTCGGGGATGCCCCGATGGGGAGGCGATCGCGCAGTGCCGGGCCCGGGAGCGATCCGCGTGTTTGTAACGCGTGTGGTGTGCTCTAAACCGGGATCCCGGGAGAGAACCGTGTGTGTAACGCGTGTGGTGTGCTCTAAACCGGGATCCCGGGAGAGAACCGTGTGTGTAACGCATATGGTGTGCTCCGAACCGGAATCCCGGGAGAGAACCGTGTGTGTAACGCGTGTGATGTGCTCCGAACCGGGATCCCGGGAGAGAACCGTGTGTGTTTGTAACGCGTGTGTTCTGCTCCGAGCCGGGGTCCGCGGGCCCGGTGCTCCCCGGTATCGGCCCGGTCCGTCCCTCCCCGCTCACGGTGCCCGTTCTGTGCTCCCTCGCAGCGCCAGGAAGGGCAGATCGCAGCAGGATCCCCGGGCAAGGTGGCTGAAGGCAGCGATCCTCCTCCTCCTCTTCCTCTGCGCCGGCGGCGGCCTCGTGGTCTGGAGCCGCGTCCGCACCCAGGATGGGATCCCCGAGGGTGGAATCCCCGGAGATGGGATCCCCGAGGGTGGAATCCCCGCAGATGGGATCCCCGAGGGTGGAATCCCCGCAGACGGGGTCACCGAGGTGCTGGCCCATCGCAGTGACACCCTGCAGGACAAGTTCGTGGAGGTGCCCTGCTCCGAGGACTACGAGAGCCACAAGCGCTTTGCAGGTACCTGGGCAGGGCTGGCCGTGCTCGGGGGGCAGCAGCAGCTTGGCCGGGGCACCAAACCTGGGCTGTAAAACTCCCGGGTTTGCAGCAAACTCCTGGTCACTGTCTCTTACCTAAAGCCCCAAACGTTCGTGCCCCTCGGGCCGGCTGAACTGGGTGTAACTGAGCTTCCAGCTTGGTGCAACTCCCTGCTTCCAGCTGAACTTGGTGTAACTGAGCTTCCAGTTGATTCTGAGAGGTTTTTTCCCCCTTCTGAAGCTGCTTTGCAAAGGCTCTATGAAATAAACTTCCTGCTAAGTCTGTTTCTGGTTTGTTTCCATACTCTGTTCCATACAGAGCATGGGGTGGCGCTGATGCAGGACATTGTGCCACCAGTGTGTGGTGACTGACAAGTGCCAGCTTTTGTCACTTATTCTGAGATCTGTGTATCTGCTTTGGGGGGTGCTTGCAGAGCACTTTTCTGTCTTTGTGTCTTTCTGCTGAGCCTGTTTACAAATTGGTATCTGTTCCCCCTGGCACTTATTTCTTTGAAGTGTTGAGGTTGGTTCTTCAAGAGACAGGGAAGATTTTAATCTTCTCTGACAAAGAGCAGTGAGAATTTGACTTGCAGCTTCCATGGATGAGCAGTGCTGATGTTCTCTTTCAGATCTGCAGTGTGTGTTGTGATGAACATTTTTAGTTGGTACAGCTGCCAGAGAGCAGCTCTGCTCTTGGTTTTTGTCAGTATGTCTGGCTGTGTGTTGGCTGATAAGCTGTTGAATCCAAACCAAAATTTTCTGAGTTAGTTTTTAGCCAAATTGGTCATTTATCTGCTTCATGATGTGGCTGAGAAAATGCTGACACAAAGCTGGAGGCTGGAAGAAGCTGCTGTGAGCTGAGGAAGAACAAAGGTGATCAAAGGGCTGGAGAGCCCATCCTATCAGGAAAACCTCAGGGAGCTGAGTCCCCTTTTACCTGGAGAAGGCTCAGGGAGGGCACATTTCATTATTCCAGTGCTTAAAGGGAAGCTACAGAGGACACAAGCTCTGCCTTTGTCAGGAGCAGCACAGGGCAGACAAGGCACAGTGGGTGCAGGTTGCGTTAGGCAAGATTTCATCTTGATATAAAAAGAAATTACAGACAGAACACTCAGTCACTGGAACAACCTCCTCTGGCTGAGGGTTTCCAGGATGTGGCTGAGCACTGTGCTGGATAATCTTATCCAGGCTCTCTGCACCACAAAAAGCTGAGCCAGATGATGTTTGGAGGTCCTTCTTTCTCCTGTGCTAGTTCTGATAGAAAGTGTTTGACACTTGGCAGCCCCATGTTCTTCAGGTGCTGTTGGTCAAAAAGACTTAGAACATAAAAGAAAATTTTATGTGGAGTCTGAGGTTATATAGTTTTTCCTCAGTGCTGCTACTGTAGCATCTTTTTTTTGAGGATTCATCTCAAATGTTATTTAGGCCAAGAAAACTGATGTCAGGAAGCTACCAACAAAAAATTGTCTTGGTAAGGTAATGTTTTGGTTTTTTTTTAACATGAGAATAGGTGTTCTGTGTTAGTTTTTCATAGTTACAGTAAGGGGAAACTGCTGCTGGGTGAATTTGTATAGTGCAAGGCCAGAGAAAACTGCAGCTGGTGATTTGGTTATAACTGAACTGGGGCTAAAAGTCTCTGGATTCTGCATCTGCAGTGTTTTCTTACCAAAAGAAACCCCCCAAACCAACATAACTTTACTCTTCCCTTCCCAGGTTTGCAAAAGCAATTTTTCTGAGCTTGTGGTCTGGGCCACCCCACCAGTTATGCTTTTCATTGTTTTCTTTTTATTCCTTCTTTTTCATCCTATTCTTTTCACTGTAAGGAAGGCAGGAATTTGAAGCACATCTCTCCAGCAACAGGAATGAATGTATTCTTTATTTTTGGGGGTGTCTGGGGAGCACAGCAAGTGCTGAATTCAGGGTGAGGTCTCACCTTTTGGCTTTGTATGGGGATAATTGACTCACCTTTCTAATTCGGTGTTTGCTTGGTGCTGCTGCTTAAGTTCTGTGATTGATTTGGGTTTTTATTTATGGGGTATTTTAGTTTATTTTATTTTTATTTTATTTTACTTTTTGTTGTGACTGTGCTTTTGAGGATCCAGCTGTTACTTGATTAATTAAAGCTGAGCTGTGATCATTTTCCCACGAGAGGGTGGTGATGAGCTGTGGAGGAGTTTTGTGCGTTCCCCACAGCCCAGCTAGGCAGAAAATGTGGATTATGGATCAGCTCAGCAGCTTCAGGCACTTGGAAATAGGTTTGTGTCACTCAATAGCTCCTCATTCTCAGTCTTTGGCCTGGTTTGGCACCCTCAGCTGTGGGCTGTGTGTCAGGAGGAGGCACATTCCTGTCACCACTCGGTGGCTGATGCTCAGCTGTGAAGTTTCCACAGCTAAAATGAGCTTTTTATTTATGCACCTGTCCCTGCTTCCAGCTGAACCTGGTGCAACTGAGCTTCCAGTTTGCTTCAAGTGATTTGGTAGCTGCTGTCAGAGCAGGATTTATTCCCTGCCTGTAAATAAACTTCATACCAAAGAAAATTCTGGGTTTTGTGCTGAATGGGAGCAGGGCCCAGTGGCAGTGTTTTACTCGTGTTTTACTCGTGTTTTACTCGTGTTTTACTCGTGTTTTACTCGTGTTTTACTCGTGTTTTACATATTTTGGTATGTTTCTCTTTACCTTGATTTACCTGGTAGCCAGAGCTGTTGGTGCCTTATCAGACAAGGGACCAGATCAGATCAGATCAAGGTTTCAAACCATGCCATTTTTTCCTCCTCTTTTTTCACAAGAGGAGGAAAAAATATTTACTCTATATTTATTTACTCTATATATAAAAATATTTATAGGAAAAAATATTTATATTTACTCTATACTTTATACTCTATATATTACTCTATAATATTTTTTACTCTAAAAAATATTTACTCTATAGCACCCACTTTTTACAATTTCTCTGGACACCATAACAATGTTTAAAAAACAAGCAAGAACAATTAATATCTCAGCAAGCACAGACAATTCTGCTCCTACGGGCTAAGTTGGAAACTCTGTTTTGCAAGAGGGGAATTGTAACCATTAATTCTTTCAGAATATAAACTTTAATGAAAATTAAGAGCAAAATGGCATACCAGGTTACCTTATGTCATACTTCTCAAAAAAATAATGTTTTTTCTAGAGATACTCAACAAACCAAGCTCATCTTGAGTTACTGGCAGCTGGGGAAATAAAACAGCTCTGAAAATCTCTTTGTTCTGAGTCCTTTGAGAGGAACTGAAATAAAGAGTTATAACTGAGATAAAGGGATGGTTTTGTGTCTACTGGGCACAAATTTGTGGAAGCTACCAGGTACCTGCAGTCCTAATCTGAATTTCTCCTGAGATTTTCCAGGTATGCCTTGCTCACACGTGCCGTGGTCTCTGAGACAGAGAGGACACTTTTCTTACTGCTGAAACCATTTTCTTACAGACTATTCTGATTTTTATTCCTGCTGAAATCATTTTCAGATAGACTATTCTGATTTTTCTTACTGCTGAAATCATTTTCGTACAGACTTCTGATTTTTCCTGAGCATTCACCCACTGTTTGTGCTGCACTGTTGGTACCTGACTGGCTTTATGCTGGACCACATTTTTCTGTTTTTTGGGAGGTTTTTGTCCATTTGTGAGAGTTTGTGCTGTTGCTTTCTGATCACCTCCTGCTTCCAGCTCTCTGTCAGAGACCCCAGACCTGTAACAATTGCCTGAGGTAACCCTGTGGTTTTGCCAAGCATGGATATTTGCAGCTGAAAAAGGAGCAAATCTTGTGTGAAATCAGAAATCTTTGCAGAATGTTGTAGAAAGGAAGCTCTCAGTAGCCAGGTTTGTCCTGGAGTATTGAATTTCTCCTTTGAGTTTACTCTTCTCTCTTGAAAATCAGCTGTCCCTGCAGCCCACCTGGGGTATATCCAGTAATAGGAAATGAAAATTCCTGCAAAATTCCTGGCAAAACTTCTCCCATCTGCCTGGTGATTGTTATGAGCTGCCTTTGATCAGAGCACAGTGATGCTTTTGTCCTCCATGGGTGAATTGATGGATTTCTTTCCAGGAATGTTGTGTTCTGATGAGTAAATGATCCTTGAAGTGACAGTTCAGGAGCACTGAGAAACCACACTCAGCGCCTCTCTCCTGGGGCTTTACATCTCTGAATGGATCTTCCTCAGAAAAGTGCCAAATGTAACATCCCAAGGTCTCTGGTGGCTCAGAACTGATTTTATTTCTTCTTTTTCTTGCCTGAAGATTGTTGTCAACCAGACTTACAAGAACTTTCATATATTCTCCACCTGGAACTCCTGCTGCTGACTTGTTATTCCCAGGAGCTTTTAAAATTCAATGTTAGATTTCTTAGCAGTGAATTTTAGGAGGCTTTTAAAATCTTATATATCCAAGCTGTGTGCTTCAAGAGAGACTTCAAGAAAGACTTTTTTTGCAAAGCCTCATTTAAAAACCTGCCCTTCAGGTGGCTGAAGTGGTTTCAATGGGTTCTTTTCCTCCTCTTTGTTGCAGGTTGCACTCCTAGGAAGTGTGGAAGAGGTGTGACAGATGCTGTCATCACAAGGGAAGAAGCTGAAAGAATTCGTAGGTAATTCTTCTTTTAGCTCCAACTTTTAAAAGCACTGATTTCAATGACAGTGTGCCAATCTGAGGGGTAGGAGGGGCGGAGCAGGATGGGTTAGACTGATTAAAAACTGAAATTTTTGTGACTAAAGCCATTTTCCATTTTTACTGTAGTGGGGGCAGTTCTTTCACACAGAATCTGCCTGGCTCTGAGGGGCACGAGCACTTCACAGAGAGAAAGGAAAATGAATCAAATAAGTTTTAAAGGATTTTCACTTGTTTTAAATGCAGAACAGAACAGTGTGAGCCTTATTGCAGCTGTGTGTCTGTCTGGGTAAACCCCAGCAGTCCTCTGGGAAGGGTCTGGTTTTAGGGTGTTTTTGGGATTTGTGGAAGGGAGCTGCAAGCTCAGAAATATTCTGCAACTCAAATCCTTCATTTTCATGGAAAAGTTCAGTTTCCAAAACTGAAAGTTCAGTTTTGGAAAGTTCAGTTTCCAAAACATTGAAGCTGCTGTTAACTCAGTTGGGTTCTACCTGAAGCATCAAATCCCACTCTCTGGGCAGTTACATGGTGTAAATAAGGACATTAAAGGACAAATTAATAAAACTCCAGTTCTCATGTGAGATTATTGTTTTGCCTGCAGAATAGCAGAGAGGGGACTGTCCTTGGGAGGATCTGATGGAGGGGTGAGCAGTGTCCTGTTATTTTCTACATTCTTTTACTGCCAAGGCAAGATTATAAGTGCATTTTTTGGGGGCTGAGGTGAGGAGATGGAGATTCTTTCCATCTGTTCAGACTTGGAAAATAACTGATTTGTAAAGTTATTTCTCATTATTACTTCTGCTAATTCTCATTATTAATTCTCATTATTAATTCTCATTATTAATTCTCATTATTAATTCTCATTATTACTTCTGTAACTCTTGACTTTGTAATACAGAATACATTTCCTTGTATTTAATTATTTCTAGCACCTCTCTTGAACTGGTTTTGTCTTCATCTGGAAAGAGTTGCTATAGTAGAACTGTAAAAGTTTCTCTTCTGAAAGTAAATTCCAGTGGTTCACAGCAATGTAAAGATTGGTTTTACAGAGACAAAAAACCCATGTAATGTCTTAAGTAGTCCTTGGAATAATATTTTTTAAAAGAAAATATTTTGAAAGAATCCCACTTCTCTTTAATGAGCACATTCATATTAATTTGTTTCCCCCATCTTTGTTCTCAGAATGTTTTTGTGTGTGAACAGGAACTGTTTAATGAGTATTTGTAAACAGAGCCACTCCTGTGGGCCTCTGCTGAATGAGGGCTTTTATTAGCAAAAAAAGAAGGGTTTCAAAAATAAGAATTTATTGTCCTTGTGAATGTGTAAAAAATACAAAGCAAGAGATACCTCTGTTACTTGGGAAACTTCATTTTGTCCTTTTTTTTTTTTTTTTTAAGGGGAGGTAAATGAGAGGGAGGGGAAGCTGCTTCTCTCTCACAGCAATAAAATAAATCTGTTAAAAATCTGATGTCTGTGGAGAGGTGTGGGCTCTGAGCCAAGCCTTCTCACATGTCTCATCATCTGGAAATGTGAGGAAGTTCTTAATCCTCAGGGAAAGGATCATGAAGAAAATGTAATGTTGTATTGATGGATAAATGGGTAAAAACTGAAAGATGTTGGAAACAAGAGCTGAGCAGTGCTTCTGGGAAATTGGGAGAGTCATGGAATGGTTTGGGCTGGGAGGGAGCTGAAATCCCACCCAGTGCCACCCCTGCCATGGCAGGGACACCTCCCCCTGTCCCAGCCTGGCCTTGGGCACTGCCAGGGTCCAGGGGCTGCTCTGGGCATCTGTGCCGGGGCCTCACTGCTCTTGATAGTGGAACCCTGGAAAAAGTTAAAGATAGAATCTAAAATGTTAGGCTTTGTGCTTTCCCAGATCAACTGCACCTGCGTAAGCAGTGTGACAAATTATATAATTGTTAGATGTGATGATTGTTTAGTAATTAAATGTAATTATTATATAACCATAAGAAGAATAGTGAGAAACTATGTTGGAAATTCAGAGAGGGGCTAAATTGATGTATACAATAGAACAATATAAGTTTAATAATTAACATGAAAGTTATGTAACGACAGAGTATAAACCATGATCATTTCGGATGTATGGTCGGAGTCAGATTTGGGTTGAATACACCCCGATTCCCAGAGCTCTTAATAAAAAGCACCACATATAATCACTCTGTGATTATGTGTTTTTGAACGCTAACACTCTCACAGGGAAAAATCAGATTCAGGAAAATATGATTTTAATAGGATATTAAATACACTCTCCTTACCCAGTTTCTAATATTTTGAATGTATTTTAAATAATAATTGAAATGATTTTAAATACACTCTCCCTACACAGTTTCTAATATTCTTAATACATTTTAAATAATATTTTGAATATCATTTTAAATACACTTTCCTTACCTAGTTTCTAATATTTTTACTACATTTTAAATATTTTTAATGTATTTTAAATCACATTTTTAATACTATTTTAAATACACTCTCCCTACCCAGTTTCTAATATTCTGAATATATTTAAAATAATATTTTAAATACTATTTTAAATATACTCTCCTTACCCAGTTTCTAATATTTTTGCTATATTTGAAATAATGTTTTTAATAGGATTTAAAATACATTCTCCTTACCCAGTTTCTAATATTTTTACTACATTTTAAATATTTTTAATGTATTTTAAATCACATTTTTAATACTATTTTAAATACATTCTCCCTACCCAGTTTCTAATATTCTGAATATATTTAAAATAATATTTTAAATACTATTTTAAATATACTCTCCTTACCCAGTTTCTAATATTTTTACCATATTTGAAATAATATTTTAATAGGATTTAAAATACATTCTCCTTACCCAGTTTCTAATATTTTATTTAAAATAATATTTTAATATTATTTTAAATACAATCTCCTTACCCAGTTTCTAATATTTTTACCATATTTGAAATAATATTTTTAAAATAAATTCTCCTTACCCAGTTTCTAATATTTTAAATATATTTTAAATAGTATTTTGAATATATTTTAAATAATATTTTAATATGATTTTAAATACACTCTCCTTACCCAGTTTCTAATATTTTTAAATATATTTTAAATCACATTTTTAATACTATTTTAAATACACTCTTCCTACCCAGTTTCTAATATCTTGACTATATTTCAAATAATATTTTTAATATTATTTTAAATAAACTCTCCTTACCCACTTTCTAATATTTCTAACATATTTTAAGTAGTATTTTGAATATATTTTAAATAATATTTTAATATGATTTTAAATACACTCTCCTTGCCCAGTTTCTTTTATTCCTGTCCTGCCTTTTTCCTCTTCCTTTCCCCATGTTCCAGCCCATATCTATTCCTGGTGTCATGGTGCAAATCTTTTCCTGGCAGTGCTCTCCTGGCTCTCTCAGATACCACTGCATCCTGCTGGGTGTTTGCTGATGGGTTTTAGATGGAAATGTCTGTCTTTGTTGGAGCCTTTCATCTTTTCCAGTCTCTTACCACAGAGCATAAAGAATATTTCAATCCTTACCCCATCCACATCTGTGTGCTCCCAAGCTTCCAGCCCCCTGGAGTAGGTCTGGCTTGTTGCTTTAAATTTCTTGAGTGTTTGGATGATTCTGTCCAGTTATGTCTGCTGTAAGACTAATTCTTCCTTTAAAATATCTCAAAGTTACTGCTGCTGTTTAATGATTTTTAATTCTTACTTTAGCCACTTTTTGCTAGTCAAAATAAAACTTGGGCAGGTTTCTGTTGGGATTCAGGCTGCATTTTCATTGCCTGGTGTTTCCTCTTAAGCCCTTTGTAAGCAGCATGTCTGGGTTTTTTTTTGCCTGTCATAGTTGTTACATTTTGAATTCTCAGAAGTGGGTTTGTGTCTGTGTGTTTAGATATAATTTATTCATTTAAAGGTGTAAACTTGCAGTTTGTGACTTTGTTTATTCTCTCCTCCCTTTGTTTGCTGCCCTTCCCTGGAGTACTGGAGCACAGCACCAAAACTTGTTTCCTATTCCACCTTTTTATGTTGAGGAAGTCTTGACAAACATCTGAATTATTGAAGCCTCCCTGGGGTCACGCCCCAGTTGTCGTGCTGAGCTTTCTTATCTTCCTTTGTGACTTTTCTTTTCCTGGGTTTATATTTATTTATGCAGAGGCACACAGAGTGAAGCTAGAGGGGCCATGGTAATCTGGTTTAACCTCCTGCAGAATCCAAACAGGAACATTTTCTCCACCAGCAAGCTGCTTTCCCTTCTACATCTGTCTCTGTAAAGAATTTTTGTACTAAAGAAGTTTTATATTCTGTTCCTTATTCACAGAATGGGAATTGAATTCGTTTTCTTGATGTTTGCCTCAGCTTTTTTCTTCTTTGTATAGATAATGATATTAACCTTTTCAACCTTCTGTGATTTTGTAATTCTTCCCTCACTGATATTTCTGCACATCATCTCTGCTGGTGTGAACACTTCAGTCCAGTCCACTTCTTCCAACTGGAGCTTGGGGAGTGAGAAGAAATGTGTAAGAGAAGCATGTGGAAAGAGTTAGAAAGGCAATTTGTTTTTAAATTAAATTAATCTTCTCAGCTGTGTTGTGCTACTTCCTATAATCTACTTTAATATGGTCACAAACATATCTCTGAAGCGACACAGGAGCAGTTTTACTTCTTTTAGCTGTGGCTTGGATTTTTGTACAGAACCAGAAACAAACAGATGAAAGTATTTTGTTTCTGAAGCTTGAGTAAAGCTTGATACAAGAGCTGCTCTTGCCTGAGAGTGAGATTGTTTCCTGAACAGTGCTCTGGAGCTTTTGGAGAGCAGTGGGAAGGGCAGATCTGAAAAGCTCATGCTGTGTCCACTCCAGTAACTTGCTACTTTATGTATTTTTCAAGGGGTAAATAAGGTTATTTGTGTAAGTTTGTTTAAAAAAAAGTTCTTTTTATCTTTTCTAATAAGAGTGAGTAGGGTTGCCCTGCACAGAGCAATTGAGGCTGCAGAGATTTTCTAAGGGACTGTGATGAGTGTGTTCCCCTGTCACCAGTGTTATTACTGCTGGGATTTTGTCAGAATGATGTGAATGGTTTGTGGTGCACCCAAACAATGGCAAATTCCAAGATGAGTGCCCAGATATTGACATCAGAGCTGTCATTACTTCAGTGCCAGTCAGGTTAATTAACTGGTGCTCTTTGATATTTCCAGTATAAATAACAAAAAGACTTCTATAAGTTCTAATTTTAAATATTTTAGAACTGATGCAGAGCATGTGTTTTGTGGACTGAAAGGGGCATATACAAAAGTGTACTTTATTCAATTTAGAGAAACATTTTAGAATCCTCTCTTCTGGCAAATCTGAATATTAATCTGTGGTGGTGCTCACAGGGGTCCCAGGAAGAAGGAAGAGACAAGAATCTGACTCCATGTTTCAGAAGGCTGATTTATTATTTTATTATATATATTATATTAAAACTATACTAAAAGAATAGAAGAAAGGATTTCATCAGAAGGCTAGCTAAGAATAGAATAGGAAGGAATGATAATAAAATCTTGTGGCTGACCAGAGAGTCCAAGCCAGCTGACTGTGATTGGTCATTAATTAGAAACAACCACATGAGACCAATCACAGATGCACCTGTTGCATTCCACAGCAGCAGACAATCATTGTTTACATTTTGTTCCTGAGGCCTCCCAGCTTCTCAGGAGAAAAAATCCTAAGGAAAGGATTGTTCATGAAATATGTCTGTGACATTAATCTTTGCAGCTTGTTGGGAGCTCAGCAGAAGAGTTTGGCTTGAATTGGATGAAGAAATGGATTGAATTTTTGTTTTCACTATGTGGTTTTCTTTTATAGCAGCTTAGAAATTGAGGAAAAGAAAGTTTGGTCCTAGCAAGCCTTGGAATTCTAATTGTACTTTTAAAGAGACTTTTTAATGTCTGTATTAAATATGAGAAGTATACAGGATCTCATGGTGAAAGAGAAGTTTTAATAACAAATGCAGGGCAAGATAAATATTAGTGCTGCTACTTGAGCACACAAATACTGGAAAATGTGTGTGGAAATGTCTTCAAGAAGGGATCCTGGAGCAGAGTGATTTACCCTGAGCCCATGGGGGAGGCTGGCAATTCCTTGTCAGATCTGCATCTCAGAATTTGCAGTCCTGTGCTTTTTTTTATAATACCTTAATAATCTCTGCAGGGATCTGAGGGAGGTTTCTAGTTGTAAAATAAATGTTGTATTGTGAACCCAAAGCTGGAAGCTGCTTTTACTTGGGAGGCTGTGGAAAGTGAGAGGCAACTTGGGACAGTTATTAAAGGTCACAGTTAAATAATGCTAAAACCTTTTCATGCTCATTTTTCCTTCTTTGTTTCCTTTTCCAGGCATCAATTCTGGACCTGCACTCTGGAGCTCTTTCCCTGGGGAAGCATTTTGTTAATCTGTACAGGTAAAATGAGGCTGTGGCTTCCTGCCTGCTGTCATCCCATCCCTTCCCTGCCCACTGCCTCTTGCAGTGTCTCCAGCCCTGGGCTGGGATTAGTGAGGAGAAATTATGGAACTTGGCTGCATCCACCACAGTTTCCATGTCCACTTAAAGAGCTTTCCTGGCATGAAAAAGGATCTTTTATTGAACTGGGCACTTTGAAAGCTGCCATTATCTTTATTTTTATGTTCTTGCACTGGTTAATCATAGTATTTTTTCACAGTTATAGTTTAGTTTATTCAGCGGTGGAAGAAATCAAATAGCCTGAACCATTAAAAACTTGAATCCATGTGCTTATTTCATGATGTGGGAGGGGATTTTTTTAATGCCTGAGGAATGCCATTACCACTTGCAGCATTTCAATCCTTTAATCTTTTAGCATTTGATCTTTTTTGGACATCATGCTCAGAAGCATTTGTAAGATTTTTTTTTTATTTTGTCCTCACTTTTTGATTGAGGGTAAGGAGTTTTCTTGTTATTGCTCAGTATGATTCAGCAGCTCCTCTTTTAGACTGTTGTTTAACTTTTCAGGTACTTTGGGGACAAAATTCAAGACATCTTCACAGAAGAGGATTTTGCCTTATACAGGTAAAGATTTCCAGTAACTGCCGAATGAGCCACAAACCAGAATTTCTTATGGTTTTGAGTTTTGTGGAGTGCAGGCTGGGAGGGGATTGCCCTTGGCATTCATACACTGGATTTTGCAGCTCAAAATAGTAATATCTTAGTAATTTAGAGAACTAAATGACTCAAGGAAGAGAAGTAAAAGGATTTTTTGGTGACTGATAAACAACATCAGCCACGTCAGGACAGTTTTAGGGTGTGAATGTATTTAGGGTGATGGCAGCACCACACATTTCCCTCCTAGCAAGAAGAGCTGCTCTTCTGAGTTCTGTGGGGATTTGGGATGGAAAATCCTCATTTCCTCCTCTTTCACACATTATCCAAGGGGTTGTGTGAGATGAAAGACACAATTCTGGGCTAGTATTACATCAGGAATTGGGGTTTTTTTGAGGCAGAGTGTAGCAAAACATTAAAAATGGTAAAGCAGGAAGTGGAAGGACTTGAGATGATTCATGTTCTGGCTGGAGAAGCAGCCAGAGGATGAAGTAACTCTATAATGGAGCAGCTCTGGCATCTGATGCTCCCAGCTTTGCTGCAGCCCTGCTCATGCACTTAACAAACACAACAAAGCTAACGAGTTCCATCTGGCTGGGGAGGTGTGTGGCCAGAGTTTAGGAACAAGACTAGACACAATAATTCTTTGGTTATGCATTTCAGTTAGTTTCTTATAATTTAAAATGTCCCTGATTTGAATATTTGAACTTTTTTTATTTTTTGGTCTTTTTTTTTTTTTTTTGCCCGTGTGAAGGAATCTGATCTCCCTCTAGTGGTGGAAGGAATGTTGAGTAGCCAAATGCGTTTGTTAGTTTTATTAAAATAGTAATTAATGAATAAAATATTAAAATATTAATCACTTTAAGCTTATTTTTATTTAACAGCTCCTTTAAGATGTCATTGTCTTTATAGATGAATTTCTTTAAAATGTTTTTACTTCTGATCCCAATATTGCAAAAATTAGATGATTCCTTGATTATTATTGAACTTTAGATAATTTCTGTTTCACATGAACAGAAGCATTCAATTTTTCAATAATTTTATAACTTTATGCTGCGAGATGAGACAGCTGCTAGGGAATGTCAATATTCTATAGGGGTTTCATGCCAGTATAGGGGATGTTTCAGTGACTGGATGTGAAGCTAATACAAAATATATTATTAAATGATTCTGTTCCTATTAATGGCAGTGCTTTAGCATGGACTGTAGTACTTTATGGCCTTAATGAATGATTTTATGCTATTTTTGGGAGCGTCTGTCTTCCATTACTTCCCTTTCCCTACCAAGGTCACTTTAAAAATACACTCTTGGGAGAAATAACTGAATGTAATTCATGTCTAAGTATTACTGATTGCAACATAAGGAAACTGAGAAGGCATCCTGAGCCAGGGGCCTGATTTCTGAGCTGTCTCTGTCAAAATTACATTGCTTCAGACTCAATTATGGTTTCTAGGCTGATGCTTTAACCACCATCTGCCAAGCACATTACAGCAATCCCTCTTGTTGCACATAATAAATGAAATGTTTATTCAGAAAGGAGACCTTTAATCAGGGTGTTTGCTGGAAGGGGTGAGTTGAGCAGAAAACAGCACAATCAAAAGATTTTTCTCCAAAACCTGACAGCTGATGAAGGCAGAGACAGGAGGAGCAGGGAGGAGCTGTGGCTTTGCTTTGTGTGTGTGTTGTGTGTGTGATTGGTGTTAGAGGAGCCCTTTGCTTTGTCAGCTCCCTGGGCAGTGCTGACAGGTGGGATCATCAGGAGTTGTGTGCATTGAGCTCTGAGTGTTCCTGTCCCCATGGCTCAGTCATACTTTGCTCCTAACTGCATTTTTTGTGTTGGTCTGGCAGAGCCTGTGTCTCACAGAAACTTTTCAGTGGCACTTCCATCTCTTTGTGCTGCTGCTACATTAAACTGGCAGCTTGGCAAGCTGCAAACTTCCTTTCTTTCAAGTTGTGTGTTCCTTGAGCTTCCAACTATATACTTCACTGGCTTTTTTTAACATTGTCTTCCTCATCAAAAATTTTACGTTTTCTTCCTCACCAAAAATTTCTTCCTCTAACTCAAAACAGTGACTGATTGTGGTGGTGCTCATAGGGGTCTCAGGATGAGGGAAGAGATGAGAATGTTGACTCCATGTTTCAGAAGGCTTGATTTATTATTTTATGATATATATTATATTTAAACTATACTAAAAGAATAGAAGAAAGGATTTCATCAGAAGGCTAGCAAGGAATAATAAAGGAATGGTGTGGGATCTCAGCACCTCAGGACTGATGCGCAGAGTGACCGAGACCACCCTTGGGGGGCTCGGGAGTCCTGGAATGTTTCCAGAAGTGTCTGGTGGCTGGACTTTGATCCTACACAGGAGATGACACCTGTATGAGGACTGGGAGGATTTTACTGGGGTGAATGGTGAAGGGATAAGTTAGTTAGAGTATAAAACACAGGGTTTGGGATTTCTGTACAGGGGGGTCTAGAGAAGCAAGATGGAGGAATTGGGGCGTGTCCTGTCCTTCTTCTTCTTCTTCTTGGCCTCCATCTTCTGTGGTGATGGTGGCACTTTGGGATTGGTCTTTACTAGAAGTGCACCGGTTAATAAGGGTAGAAGGTATTGGGGAAAAATTATAAATATTGTATACGTAATTTCGGGTATAAAGATAAGTGACCGCCCCGGGGGCTCTCAGTGTGCTCATGGCTGGCTGCTGTGCAGACCTCTGTTGGGCTGAGAGAAAATCTTTTAGATAAACAATTAATAAATACCGAGACCGAAACAAGATCAGAAGTCTCTCCTCGTCCTTTGAAGCGCCGGGCTGTCCAAGGCCACCCTGGGCCTTTCCAGGCCACCCAAACAGCCGAGAAACCGACAGAATGGAATGATAATAAAATCTTGTGACTGACCAGAGAGTCTGACACAGCTGACTGTGATTGGCCATTAATTACAAACAACTCTATGAGACCAATCACAGATGCACCTGTTGCATTCCACAGCAGCAGATAATCACTGTTTACATTTTGTTCCTGAGGCCTCCCAGCTTCTCAGGAGAAAAAAAAGGAAAGGATTTTTCATAAAAGATGTCTGTGACAACTGTTTTTACAGAATCTGGTGCTCCTGTGCTCCTCTCAGGGAGTTCTGCTCTGCCTTTTGGTATTTCCCATTGACTCAGTGCACATGGACAAGGGCTGCTGCTGACAGATGTGGGGGGAGCATGAATTTGGTGCTGAGCATTAATTTGGAGCATTCATTTGGTTGACTGGAGGCTGTTCCAGGCCATTTCTTGCCCCTGAGAGCTCTATTATTGCATCTGCCAGGGTTCACCTCAGCGGCATGAATGAGACAAGAGTTGCTGTGCTTATGAAAATAAATGCTTCTCCAGCATGAAGAAATATTTTCTTTGTAGCCATAATCCTCCAGAACTGTCCCAAGAGTTGTGAAGAGCCAAGAGCAGTGAGGGAAGGGAGGCTCCTGCTGCTGCTGGGTCACAGAGGCTGAGGGATCAGTGTGGCTCTCCCAGTTTTGGGCTCATTCATTCCTTTCTTCTGAGCTGAAATTTGGCTTCTCTTGTCACTTGGTTTAGACATGAAGGGCAATGCTTTTGTCCTTAAGTATTTTGCCAGTAGTTTGTGTTTGGAACAGCAAGGCAGGGAGTGGAATGAAAACCTGCAGTCATATTGATAAATGTTGAAGTGGCCTGGCCAGCAGAAAACAGACTGTACAGAAGAATGTTTCTAGGCTAAAAAGTGACCTTATTCTATTTTTCAAAGCTGTATTTGTCATATTGAGTAGGACTTTGCATCCTGTTTGGTTTGTAAAACACACATTGTGCCCAAAACATTGCACATCAGTCTCCAAGAGGAGAGAAGCTTTAACAGAGCCTTATAAACAGCAGACAGCAAACCTTAACAGAAAGCTTTTAAAAGTGAAAAATTAATCATGCTGAAAGAAGAGGGAGGACTCTGCAGAGAGGACAACTGGAGGAATTCAGTTATGTCAAGACTGTGACTGCTTGGGAGGGCATTTATCCCTGGCTGCTGCAAGGGCCAGAATCAGCTGCTCTGCTGTTTGTGGCTGTGAATTCTTCAGCTGCCTTGTTCAAAGCTCTCCATTCACAAAATGAATAATTGCATTTAATGCTTTCTGAGAGCCTTTCCTGCATCCTGCTCCTTGGAAAAAGCAGACAGCAAGATCAGCCTCCCACAGCATGAGAGGAAGGAGCTGTGGGTTCTTTCCTTTTGCCAACTCCACCACTATGTAGCACATGAAACCTCAGCTCCTGGAGCTGTATATATCCCTGAAAATCCCTCTGACTTCATTTGGTACTTTTTATATTGCACATGTAAAGTAGCTTGAATTGACCCCTAAAAATGTAAAGTGAGACAGGTTAAAAAATCAAATCTGTGTGTGTTATTTCTATTTCTTGTGAGGGACTAGGTGTGAACAGAATGAATATTTAGTTTTTTTTAGTACTTGTGGATTTTAAGAGATGACTTTCACAGCCTGTAGACTGTGAAACACACCACAGGTTTTGTTTTAATTCTGCCACTTCTTTTTAGTCACCATTTAAGTTCCCTAGAGAAATACCTGGGAAAAACTTCTTGAAGCTTATGCTGAGTGGAGAAATGTAGTGGAAGATACAAACCTACTAATATAATTCCATGCACAACTTCAGAAATATGTTGTCTCTCTTTTTCTTTTTTGTACACTGTAATTGTGTAGTTGTGAAACACATCTTGCATTCATTTAAAAAAAATCTGGTAATAATACCAATACATATGTTGACCAAGAGCCCTGAATTTGATGGTGCCAGGGACTTCACCAGTTGATTTAAAAGCAATTAAAGGTTCTTCAGAGGCAACCCTTTTATGAAGGTACAACTTTACTTTTACCTGCTTTGGATTAAGAATATCTCTGTGAAAGCCTTTAATGTTCCAGCAGTTAACAAACAGTGGGATAGGTGTGGAAATACACAGGTAAACAGAAATTTTCAAACCTAGGCCACAGGAGACAAAGTTTGTATCCCTTGATAGTCTGACAATTAAAAAAGAAACCCAAAGAAACAAACCCCAACCAAAATCCCTGGGAGGAGGTCCCTTTTCTCTCTCTCTTTTCTCTTTCGCTCTCTCTTTCTCTTTTCTTTCTCTTTTTTCCTCTCTCTCTCTTTTTCTCCTTTTCTCTTTTCTCTCTCTCCTCTCTCTTTCCCCTCTCTTTCCCCTCTCTTTCCCCTCTCTTTCCCCTCTCTTTCCCCTCTCTTTCCCCTCTCTTTCCCCTCTCTTTCCCCTCTCTTTCCCCTCTCTTTTCTCTCTCTCCTCTCTCTCTTTTCTCTCTCTCCTCTCCTCTCTTCTCAGGCAAAATCAGACATGGCTGTGTGTTCCCACATTTCTGAGCTGAGGATGAACAGTGAGTGATGAAGAGCACAGGAGCAGCAGGAGGGAGGTGGCACTGACACCCTGTGTGTTCTTTGCAGGGATGTGAGGCACAGGATTCAGCAGAGGATTGCTCAGGTGTTTGGGATCAGCTCTTCTGCCTTGTACCTGACCAAGCCAACCTTCTTCTCCAGGATGAACAGCACAGGGGCCAAGACAACACATGATGAGTACTGGCACCCACACGTGGACAAGGTGAGGAGGGGCTGACATGGGATGCAAATATCTGTTATTATTATTATTAAATCACCTTGAAATCATTTTGCATCTAAACAATCCATCAAACAGGTTTGAAAACTGGTGCTTCAGGGGATGAACCTAATGGGAGATAAGTGAGTTTAAGAAACACAGGCTATTACATCCCATTCATTTTTATTTTCTCTAATTTAGCTTTGTTAGAATTAGTAAACTGTGAGAATGACTCGTCAGGAATCTCTTTTGTCAGAAACACTGATTAAAATGACCTGAATTGCTCTTTCAGCCTGACCTAGAAGGAGCTGTTTTACAGTGGTCAGTTGGTCACTGTTGTTATTGATCTAAGGTTTAATATTTGTATTTCTGCTATATGTGAATTGAAGCTTTTTGTGTTTCAGTGGGGATGTGGGACCTGGTACCCTCTTTCAATAATTTGGTGTTTTGATCCTTTTAACTGCACAGTCTAATTTCTAGGCTTATAGCTTAATACTTGGCATTTCTCAGTGGACTTAAATTATTTAGTATTGAGTTTATTTCTGAGTTTCACTGAATTCAAGCATTCTGTGCAGGACAGTAGAATACCAACAATGGAAGAATCAAAGAAAAGAAAAAAAACACCTCACAACCCAAAAAAAATCAACCCAAACAAACAAAAAACCATCTCCACAATATCCACATTTCATGCCTCCAGGATTTATAAATGAGTCACTCTGGAGTCAGGGATTACCCAGAATGGAACCAAATAAAATAATCCCAGCAAAATCCAAGTTATTCCTTAGGGCTCAAGTCTGTAAGTGGCTAGTGTAGCTTGAAGCCTATGACCTGAGACATGAAAAAATCAAACGAAATATTCCTTGCCTGAAAGTATTTCCTGGGAAAAGCCAGTCTGAGGGAAGTGTCTTCTGTTGGTCACCACATTGGTGTGAGTTCCTGTGTCCTTGCTCATGTGAGCAGAAGCAGATTAAATTTAGAAAATGTGGTGGTAGTGATGACACAGCTTATGTTTGGGAGCAGAAAGTCCTGCAGGGTGGAATCTGCCAGGTTTTGGGTGCCTCTGGTTTGAAGAGCTGTGATGTAACCAGTGAATAGGAATGGCTCTGGACCAGAGGTGTAGGGATGGTTTTGAAATCCAGATTGTTCTAGTAGGAAATGGCTGCAGGGAGCAAATTGTGCTGGTGGGGTTCACAGAAATTCCATCATGTCATGCTCAATTCCTGTGGGTTCTCTGCTTCCTTTTTCTGTCTCTCTTGGGGTCAGGATTGAAGGCACTTGAGATGATAGTTCACTTTCAGACCCAGGTGTTTGTTACTTCTTATCCATGTTACAGTCCCACAGCAGTGAGTTCTGCAGTCCTTCATTAGCAAGGCACAAAATGGCCAACTGTTTCTTGGTACAAGGTCTTTTAAGGCTCAACTATCCAATTAAGAAATGACACCTAAATTATTTTCCCTTTTAACCCAATAACTGATCACTTGAAGCCCTCAATGAGGACTTTTCTATCCAATTACAAAATACCACCCAAACCCAGGAAGAAAGTAAAGAACAACCTGTCTCCACCCTAAAACCTCCATTTGCTTCACATTTATTGCTATATTCTAAAATCCCAAACTCTTAAGTTTTTCACCCTGTGATATTACACAGGGTGAAAACACTGTGTGTACACTCCCAACCAACTCCACACCTGTAATCCCAGTGCTATCACTCAATTTTGGAAGCCTTCTCCACAGCCTCAGCTCAAATGCAGTGTTCTCTTGTGAGTCTGTGCCTTTCAGCACAGAAAGTTTCAAATTCTCAGCATCCAGGGTTCCAACAAATTCCAGGAGATCCTTGGGAAGAAGGAAACTCGTGATTCTGCTTGTGTGAAGTGCAGTGAATTCATTGGTTCTTACAGTTTTTCCACAGTTTCAGAGAATCAGATTTGGCTGCCACAAGGGTGGCAAAAGCAGTATATTTCAACAGTTTATGCTTATTTTCTCCACTCTTTTATTTCAGCCCCCAAAAAAACCTATTTTAGAATTCCAGACTCTGATTTATTACTATAGTGAGATTTGTGTCTGCCCAAGCCCTGCTTGCCAGAATTCTCTTTATTCTTCTCTGCATGTGTTGTGCATTGGGAAATGAATAAGGTGGTGGGACAACCTCTCAATTAAGTGTTCCCACCTAAATATCTCCTGTAATGTACAAGTTATTTTATCATTTACATGCAAATAAGTTTACATGAAGAGAATTTGTGGAAGCTGCTTTTCTGTCCTGTCATCCTGAGAATGCCTGGACATGATGGACAGCAGGCTGAATGTTTTCCTGGTTTTATCCTTCTCTTTTGTCCATGTTTTATTTATCTTGCAGGCTGTCTGTTCAGGGAGCAGATACATCAATTGATTTGTCTTGGCTGTTTCTAAGCTTCATCTCCAGCTTCAGAAAAAAACCAAAACAAGAAGGAAAAATGCTCTCCTAGACTTGGAATGCATAATCTAGACCTTAGTGGTGTTCTGTACTGAATAATGGGGCTGTCTGATTTCTGACAGTGGTTGCAGTCAGTGATCTTGGAGATCTTTTACACAACCTAAATAATTCTGAGTCTGTGAAGAGAATTATCCCAGTTGGGGCAGTTTCCAAACACCTTGTTCATAATCATAAATAGTCTGAGAGAGGTTAATTAGGATGAAGTTGTGCAGCTTCCCAGGTTGCCTCCAGTGCAGTCAGCCTGGCTTGTACTTTACTTCCTCCAGCAAACTTTTCCACTTCCAGACTGCAGTTGAAAGCAAGGAAAAAAACCAAATTTCTATTGACCTGAGGTAAAAAATTCTTCCCAGCAAAGAGTAGTAGAGTTCTTATGTGGCCTCCACAGCAAGTGTGAATGCTGGGAAGTAGAAGAAAGATCAATAAAACTTGCCAGCTTTTTGGATGCTTTTGTCTTGGATCATTATTTGTGCTTTCCCCTTGGAACAGAACAAATCACTTCAGGTATTTGTGCATGATTTAACAGTGAAAGTTATTCCTAGAAGACATCACAGTTTTTTCCTTGCCTCCTTCCAGAAGAAAGGTAAAATGGAGCCTTAGCAAAAAGATTTCACTATATTTTCTGTTTCAGAGTGACATTGTTGTTAAAAAGATGTGGCTTCTTAGAACATATGAAAACCCCTCTTGCCTTTTCCCTGATGTTGCTGAGTCTACTGCAATTAGATTTCTCAATCTGAATCTCCCTGAAGACTTTTAACAGCATAATGGAGTAGTACAAATTTATTTTGTTTATCTGAGGCTTTGTTTTTTTCCCTCCTAAAATTTCCTTGGTTTGTGGTTACATAGGAATGGAAACCCTGAAATCACCCAAATGTCTCATTTAATCTTGTAGAATTTATAAGCCTCTAAGTCAAATGAAGAGAGTGTTGTTTTAAGATGTGGAGTTTCATCTTGGATGGAATTTGTTTGGAGCTGAGGCTCCAAATGTCAAACACCTGATTTATAATGGGGTTGCTGTTGCACACTTCACACTGTCAGCACTGCAGCCTTCCACCATTCTCTGGGGGAATTTGGAGATTTGTGCACTCCCCTGCCTGGGCACAGATCCTCCCATCCTTCACAGAACTGTCAGGCTCTGCCATAAGATGGTTTTGGGTTTGTTTTCCTTGAATTTCTTCTATCAGAGCCAGTCCAGCACTTCAGTGCACATTTCCCAAAATTTCTTCTGTTTTTTTTTTAGCCTAAACATGTCCATGATCACTTTATAGCTATTCTTGTTCTTTCTCCCAGTTCTACATCCTCCCACCCCCATGCATTTATGGGTAGGAATCATATCCCTTTCCAGCCTTTATTTCTCTGAGCTGAACAAGCCAAACCTAATTATTCTAATTATTTATCCTTACCTGCAATGTGCTCTCCATGTCCCCAACCCTCCCCTGTACTTGCAGCCCTCTCTGGCCCTGAGAGCAGCTGCTGTCTCTTCTAGCAGACTTTTCACCTTTCTTTTCTTCCCCTACATTTAATAAAACACATCAAAAGATCCCATTTCTACCCTGGGACAGCATCATTTCTGAAAATTGAGGAGGTTGATTGTCATTTCTGCTCAAAGCCATCACCTCAGCTCACCTAGAGCCCCATGCAATTCAGAGATGTGCTCTTTGCTCTTTTATTGTCTAATAGACACTGCCAACAACAGCACACTGGAAGGGCTATCAGGGTTATTCTGGGGCTTATCTACACAGAATTAGGTGAAAGCTTACAGGAAAAGAGAAGTTTTGACTCTTTTTCTGCAATGCTGATTGCAAAAAGTGAATTTTCTTCTGCGCTGGAAAGCAGAGGATGCTGTCCTAAATCTCCTCAGGAACTGCAGACCTCTTGAATGATCCTACAACTGTTTAGTTGCATAGAAATGTGTCCCTCAAAAAAACCCACTGCAAAATGGGGCTGGCTAATCCTGGCAATTAGTTCTATTTATAAAATAGCCTTTAAAGAAGACTATTATTTATTATTTATTTATTTATTTAAATATACTCATTATGAGCATTTACCATTAAATATTATCTGTGTTTGACTTTTTGGATAAGGACAATTAGGTGAAGGCTTAGAGGAAAAGAGAAGTTTTGACTCTTTTTCTGCATGCTAGACCAATGCTGATTGCAAAAAGTGAATTTTCTTCTGCGCTGGAAAGCAGAGGATGCTGTCCTAAATCTCCTCAGGAACTGCAGACCTCTTGAATGATCCTACAACTGTTTAGTTGCATAGAAATGTGTCCCTCAAAAAAACCCACTGCAAAATGGGGCTGGCTAATCCTGGCAATTAGTTCTATTTATAATAATGAATAGCTTTTAAAGAAGTGTCATGTAAATATCATTATGAGCATCTACCATTAAATATTATCTGTGTTTGACTTTTTGAATAAGGAGTGTTCAAAATAGCACACTAACCATATGACATAGCAGGCTGAATGGAATTATCTGCATTTTTTTCTCTTGTGTTGTTTACAAGGAGCTGTAGAAATTTGATTTGGAGCTGTGTGGCTTTTAGTGACAGCTTCTCTCATATAGTTTGATCTTTTGGCTCAATTATTAATCTGTCTGGTACTGGAAATCATTGCCAGGGTAACAAATATATTTGATATACATGGAGAGACTTGTAGCATTATAAATAACTGAGTTTAATTTAATGCCTGCTTTCCATAGTGTTGCATTTCTCAGGCCTGGTTGCTTTCTGAGAGTGAGTAATGAATAAGGACAGGAAGAGCAAAGCCATTTTCTCTTGCACACTTCATTCCCCAAATTAGTCATCTCTAGCAATCAGGTGTGTTTGGTTAGGCTAAAATGGTTGGTTCTTAGAAGTTTAGAATTGGTAAAACCACCTTGGAGAGTGCACTGGAGGAGCAAAGATTGCTGCTCCCCTGAAGAGTTGATAAAAACAGTTCTAATGCATTAAATTAAAGTTGAATGAACTTCTGCACTGGCTGGAGCCTTCCTTAAATCGATTGGAAGTTTCTGTCACCAGGTCAGTGAAATGGAAAATGGCTCTGCAAAGCTGATTTGCATGGGAAGGGCTTTAGAGTGGCTGGTCTGAGGTGCTGCACTTGCTCATTAATTCCCATTTATTGCCTTGTATTGCTACCAGGGTCTGGAAAAATATGGAGAGAAGGGGATCACTGTAATATTTCTCTCATTTTTGTGGTTTGGCTTTTTTCCTCTGAGGCCTTATGGTCAAAATAATAACATGAGTATGAATGGAAATGTCTTCCTATTCCATCTGCTGTTATGTTCTCTCTGGTCCTGCCCTTACAGAAAAAATGTGTACAACTGCTCCTGAGCCAAAATTTAACTGGCACTAATGAGTATAACTTGAAACATGACTGAAAATATTTAGAAAACTTCTAAGTTTGGAAGTTCCACCTACCTCTGACAGTCACCAGGTCAGTCAAAACACTCTGCAAATTCTGTGTATTTATACAGTACTACTGTGCTGCACATTTCACTGCTTGACAGTGTAATGCTGAACTTTTGAGTTGAGATGCACAAAGAAATTGGAGAACCCAGCCATTGATTTCAAGTATTTTTTTAATTGCTGGTGACATGTAGATATGAAGGGAAATATTTCCACAATCAGCTAAAGTCAATGTTAAATATTTAGATAGCTTCACTCTCAGTATTAGTATGTAGTATTTATTTTCTCAGTGTACATATCAACCAAAAATAATGCTTTAAAAGGAAGGAAAAAATCACCTTGCTGTACTTAAAAGTGGGATGTTTGGTCTGTAAGCTGAGAAGAAGCAGAGACTTCCAGAGTTCAGTTTGAAGGGTTTTTGTCACCATCATATTTTCTGGAAAAATCCCTTCACCAGGGATATCTCTCTTGAGAAGCCTCAGAGAAAAAGGAAAACAATATTATGTCATTTGCTTCTCCTGTGTTTTGCTGCTTTGGAATGTGGTTTGGAGATTGTTTACCCACAGGTGATTGTTTCACTGGTTTCATGTGAATTGTTTTTATTTATTGGCCAGTCAGGGCCAAGCTGTGTCAGACTCTCTGGAGAGAGTAATGAGTTTTCATTATTTATTATCTTTTAGCCTTGTGTCTGTATCCTTTCTGTATTCTTTAGTGTAGTATTCTTTTAGTATAGTATTCTTTTATTTAATATAGATGATAAAATAATAAATTAGCCTTCTGATATCAGTGGAGTCAGATGCATCATTCCTCCCTCCAATGGTGGTCTCAGAAAACACAGCAGGTTTTAAACAAAACCTGTATGAAAAAGAGTAGAAACTCCCTCAACAAATTATATTTACTTGGAAGTTCTGATTTACTGTGAATCTCCTGTGTGATAGTGGTGAAAAAATAGCAGTGAGGTATCCAGAAACCTTATACCCAAGATTAATCATGGGTGGAAATCATTAATCAAGTGTTGTTCTTCTGCATATTAACCTCCTGGTGAAATTTTATCTTGGAATAGCAGAAACCCTGTCTTTTTGATACTGTGCACTTCTGACACTGTTGTTTTTTGCTCTTGAATGATGGAAATCAATCAATCAATAATCACTTCTCTAATGATGGAAACTGTAACAATAGAATTAATAAACATGACATGCTGGTCTTGCAGTGTTACAAGAGAATAGACTAATAAACACAGATAATCCTAGAAAAAGGTGTTCTTGGTTTTCAAAGACCCCTTTATTAAATACATGAAAAAACTGAGAATCAGCAAAACCCACCAGATCCATCTGCTCAATTAGCCATGCTCTGCAGAGATAAGATCAAGAATTTGGTAAATTTTGGTAATTTTGGCTTCCCCCACAGGTGACTTATGGCTCTTTTGACTACACTTCTCTGCTCTATCTCTCTGACTACTCCAAAGACTTCGGGGGTGGACGTTTCGTGTTCATGGATGCAGATTCCAACAAGACAGTGGAGCCCCGAGCAGGTACGAGCCAGGCTGGCTGCAGCTTCTGCCATTTATTGACTTTTCTGGGCTGGCAGCTGCTGTGGGACTGGGTTTGTGGCAGCAGGAATAACGTGGGGTAGTGGAGCATGCTGTGGTCAGGTTGATGACATCAGAAATAAAGATTAGAGCAGGTTAAAATACAGCCACGGTTTGTAATGTGTGGTGTTAAACCACCAGAAGTGACTTCCTGGGAAGATGTAGGGCTTAGAAGAGGTGGCCAGTTCTGACATTCTGACAGCTTAGCAGGTGGGAAATAGTAATAATAGTAATAATTTTAGATTCTTAGCTTTAAGACATTTACAGCATAGTGTAGCTAAAGCTGATAGGCGAAGAAACACTTATAGTATATTAGGAAATAGTTTGCTTCTGATTGTGATAGCATGAATTATAACACCTGTATTGTCTCACCCTTCTCAAGAGACTGAAAATAGAATAAAAGGTTCAAAACACCTCTCAGTTGCCCCATCTCTGAGTCAAAATGAGTTTAGTGTGACAACTGTGCAGCAAGAGCAGAGCTAACTGTCACTGCAGCAAATCCAAATTAAAGCAATTTATTTTACACTGGCCTGAAATTCCATTGCTGCTCAAGGTGGGGCTTAAAATACCCTGTAATGGCTGGGGGTGGGTGTGAAGGTGATGGATTGTCACAGCTCTGCTGGAGCATGGTGAACCAGGATTACTTGGCTATAAATCCATCCCTGCTTCCAGGAGGTCTGACAGGGATGAGCCTTTTGATGGCTGTCACTTATAAATAAATAAAAAACCTTTCAGGCTGGTTTGAGATTTTTTTAATATGTGGATAATTTGAAACTAGAATTACTCTGGGTCTGCCTAGAGAGGAGCTCAGCCTCAGCTCATCTGTCTGGCAGGTGAGTGTTGAGCTTCCAGCAGTGTTACCTTTCATAATGCAAGATCAGCCACGCTGCTGCAGGGAAGAAGAGAAAATGGGCAACTTTATATTCCTGTTCTGTTCTGTCTTTTTTTCTTTTCCAAGGCAGAAAAGATGGAAATTTACTCATTTAAAGAGCCTCAGTAATTGTCTGCTGACAGTTGTTACCCCAAGCAGAGCTGACTTCAGATTGTTGCTGCCTGCAGATTGGGATGGGTGTTCTTTGAATTCTGGATCACAGTGATGCTGCTTTAGATTAACTCTGAGATCACCTGGGTTTGCCAGCAAGAACTGTGTGTTTGATTATTTTGTCTTTCATGACTGGAAGTAAACCCTAAACTGAAAGCTTCATGTTTTGCAAAATGCTGCTGCCAGTATTTTGAAAGGGAACACATTAAACTATTTTTCAGATGCAATTCTAAGATTACCAAATCTCTATAGCTGTAGATATCACAACTGAATTCTAGGTGTGTGAGGAGAGCTGTCTCAGCCTGGCTGCAGTGTGCAACATGCCCCTGACTTAATTTCCTAAAGTCTGTAACTGTGAAATTGCTTCCATTCAGCCCCATCTATTCATTTTCAGGTTTTCTGCTGCAAGGTCTTTGCTCTTGATGTTGTTTTGGGGGAAGAAGGGGAAGCTGATGAAATCCAGAATTTTCTTTTTGGCTGTCCCTTTGCCAGGGGCGTGTATGGGCAGTGAAACAAAGCAATGCACAAATATCCCTCATGGACACAGGAGAAAATTAATTACACTTTTCTAACACATCTCTGTTCTCACGGTTGTCAGGGCTCCTCTGATTGTGTCACAGCCTCTGGTGCACAATCCCCACTGACATCCTGTGAGCAAAGCAGAAAAGCTTGAGAGGTGAAGCACAATGTGAAGGCATTTGCACTTATTTTTCCTCTTGCTGATAAAATGTGTTTTGTGAAGGAATGACCCCAGGCTGTTTTCTGTTGCTGGAACAAGTTGATGTATTTTTCATGTTCATAATGTTCCTCTGCAATGTTTTTTCTCTCCTTCTGTCTTTTTGGCTTTTCTTTGTTTGTTTTGTTTTACGCTTCTTTTGATCCTTTGTGCTTCTCTTGCCACTCCAGCTCCACTTTTAAAACCACATGTTGATGAGCTTTCATGCTTCTCTTTTAGGAGCTCCAGGCTTTTCTAGGGATGACTGTCATAATCACTGGTTCAGTTTTCATGCTTGACAACTAATTTACTTTTCTATATTGCTAATGCCACTGCACTCCTAAAAGCTGGCACTTGCCTCACACTTAGCCTGCATTTTTGGGGACCTGATTCTGAGAGCCAAAATGAGCAGGTTTCTTTTTCTGTGAGCAGCAACTTGTCCAAGTGTCAGTGGGGAGCAGAAAGGCATTGTTAGTGATGCAGCAGAGCAGAAAAGCAGCAGTTGGAAATCCAAGAAAAAGCAGTTAAAGCATTGTGGGATGTCCTGTGTTTGAAATGCTGCCTGGACAGGTCCCACTGCTGCTGCAGATGCATTTGCAGCACTGCTCTGGTAAGGATCAGGGAGAACTGTTCTGCCAGCAGTGGAGCCTAAATTAAAATGCTTTTCACTTCCCTCAGTGGACATCACTTGCACATTACCTAAGAAGTCTCTAAGTCCTGACTCTCACATAGTTCACTGAACAACTCTCTAATTTATAGGATGATCTTTAACATCCTCTAGTTTGGTTGTTAGCAAACATTAGCTTTAAGAAGGAATTGTGATTTATTAACATTGAGGCTCTTCAGATTATTTTTTTTAACAGAAATGAACAAGCCAGCACCAGTTCAAGTGTACAGACCTTTGGCTAATTCATAACCAGACATGGCATGAAGGAACACATCTTTCTTGTGTTCTGATGGGCTTCAGAAGTGAATATTTGTCTTTTGACTTCAGTCAGAACCTCTCTCTGCTACAAGAAACTCACTGTACTATGAGGAAGAAAATTCTTAGTGCTGAGGGATATACAACTTTGAAAAGAATTTTTTTTGTGACAAAGAAACAGATCTAAAGTAGAATCTGTTCCTTTAAAATATACATGGAAATTCTGTTTCCAAAATCGTCATACTGGGATTTTTCCACCTCTTTGCACCAGGATTGGCTCAGTTTGAGAGACTGTAAGAACCAGAGCAACATTTTGAAAATTAAGCCCTTCAAAACAGAGCCCTTTCAATATTAACTCTTCTTGGTGGTCTGAGACATGTTTTAGTAATCTGCAAGATATAAGGAGGAATAAGAATAAATGGCAAATATCAAGGCTTTCCTTTTTCAATCACAAAATTGGTATTCTTTCTTCTGCTGCTAAACTTGTCAGTGTTTAAAGTTTCACATTTTAAAATTTCATTATTTTGCAGAGTCTTGTATGAATTTGGGGTCTGGCAACATTAGTCAGGTCCCAGACTTCACTTGATCATCAAGTGTAGATGAAACTGCTGTTGGAATGAAATCCCAGTTCTGGTTCTGTGTTCTTTATTTGCATGTGCATTTCTTGCTTTGAAGGTCAGCTTTGCTGCACTTCTTTTCAACTTACAAGGCAATTTGTTGTTCATACCAGTAATTTATTATACAAAGGCAGCAGGAAAGATCACAATCACTTCTGTGTGTTGCTGGGAGAAACTAATTTGTGGGGCAAAATGAATTCTGTACATTGGAGAGTGCAGTGTGACTTTAATCTCAAACTTATCTGGAACTGTAAAATATTTGATTTGAAGGTATAAGATATTTGGGAACCCAAATATCCCATACAAACAATCTCATCTTCCTCTGTATTCAATCCACATCCTCCAGATTCAGTCTAGCTCATGATAATCTGCCAATTCCAGCTTCACTTTTGCTCCAATCAGTAAAAAACTGCAGCACATCTTGAAGTTAAATCAATATCAGCTGAAAGCTGAGAATAATTTTAAAAAAAGCCAGAGAAGTAGCTGTCAGTCCTGGTGAGGAACAAATGGAGGCAGCATTAGCAGCTGCAGTAAGCACTAGCCATGCAGAGGATAGCAATTCTTAGTGATTTGCAAAACATAACACAAATTGTGCCAGGGACTGGTGAGGTGATTGCAGAGAGTGGTAGGAAAAGGAGAATCTGTTTTAGTCCAGGTTCCTTTTGTGGGATTTGCTTAAAGCACTTAAATTCTCCCAATTCATCATTTTAAAATAAATAATTGACTTACTTAAATAAATTTTATTGTGTGCTTGCAGAAAACATTATTACCAGTTTATTTGCCTAATGATGTGATGGGGTTTCTTGGACACTACATGAGAGTGAATTGGTGATTAATCCTAAACAGATGCAGAGGATGAGAAGACAACTGTTGTGCATTTTCCCTGGCAGTGCTCCTGTCTGGCTGTCACTCAGCAGCTGAGATGCAGCTTTTCCTTCTTTCCTGAGGAACATTTAGAGCTGATAAATGTTAGGCAGAGAGTGGAAGCTGTCAGTGCATGAGATGAAAGATCTGTGGTGCCAAATAAACTGTTCCTCCTTCCCTTTCACCAGACAGAGGAGTTGCTTCAGAGAATTCACAGAATGGCAGGGTTGATAGAGACCTTCAAGAATTCACAGAATCACTGGGTTGGAAGAGGCCTTCAAGGCCATCGAGTCCAACCCAGCCCCAAACCCTGGCACCCAGTGCCACATCCAGGCTTTGTTAAACACATCCAGGGATGGAGACTCCTCCACCTTCCTGGGCATCCATTCCAGAACTTTATCACCCTTTCTGTAAAACGCTTTTTCCTAATATCCAACCTGTATCTCCCTTGGTGCAGCTTGAGGCTGTGTGCTCTGGTTGTGTCAGTGCTGCTGCAGAAAGAGCCCAGCCCCAGCTGAGCACAGGCACCTTTCAGGAGCTGTGAGAGTGATGGGGGCAGCCCTGAGTCTCCTTTTCTCCAGGCTGAGCACCCCCAGCTCCCTTCCCCACAGTGTTCCCAGTGCCCCCCAGCCATGGGCAGTGCATGGGGCTGAGACCCTTCCCATTCCCCTAGCCCTTCTTTGCCTCCCTTCCATGGAGGAGAGCAGGGACACAGATGGAATGGGAATTAGTAAATTAACATTCTCTACCCTCTCTTTCAACATTTGTACTGATAAAAATAATGTACTGTGGAAAGAGTGTTCTTCTGCTTCAAAAATATTGTAAAGGAAGTAAGTTTAAGAGAAATTCTTCCCAAGTGAGGAAAAAGCATCTTTGACTATATAGCCTTGTTCAGTTACCCAGAGACCCCAGTTGATGTATATGGGAGCACACTGATACCATATATATGAAGACATATTTGTAAAAGAAAAAACTTTAAAGACATTCAGTATAGCCAAAAAAAAAAAAATCTGTTTAACTGGCTTAACACACTGAACCTTGTCTAGCTGTGAATTACTACTACTTCTAGTCAGAGATCAAACAAAACAGCTTGAAAGTCAGTTTAAGGCAAAGCTTTGGGTGAGCAGGTGAGGGACCAATAATAATAATGTACTTTAATGAAGTTGAAATATGGTTTAAAAGGGGGAAAAAAGTCGTGACACAGGGGATTTTTTATGGAATCCTTGAGGGCAGCACTGTTCTTTGCAGCAGTGGTGGGACAGGAGCACGATGCCTTCATTTAGTTTTTCATCCAGAAAAGCAGGACAGTGAGGTGGAAATGAGCTGTGCCCACAAATGGATCTGTTCTCTCCATGTCTGACTTCACCCATTATTGAGCTGCAGGCACAGAAGGGATGAAATTGCTGTGAAAGACTCTGAATGCACTCTGAGGATTAGATGTGAGCTGCAGCTGAACATGAAAGGGACTCAGGGGTTAGTGGGGAAACCCAGCCCCATAAAGCCAGTCCAGGTTTGTCCAAATCCCCCCTGGATGCTGCTCAGGAGGATGCAAACAAAGGAACTTCTGGATCTTTGGGGTCCTTTTAGAAGAGAAACCCAGTGATGTGCCTGGTGCCCACTGCAGCCATGGAGGTGGGGTAAGGGTTGGAATGGCTCATGTTGTTGTTGTGCAGACTTCAGGCAGGCTCCAGCTTTCAAACAAACTGGAATTTGAGCAGTGGAGAGAAAGCCTGAGCAGGAAAACCTCATGCTGTTGAGGTGAGGGAGCTGTGCAGGTGAGAAATTTTGGCTTCCTTGGGAGAACTGGAGCAGTCCCACAGAGCCACATCAGTTCAGAGTTACCTGTGGACATCAAACATCAAACCTGTACATTCTCAGAAGAGTTTATTCATGTGGGAATGCAGAGGGCTCCATTCTGCTGTCTCACTGAGAGGGATGGCAGTGTGCTCTGCTGTCAGCATCAAAGTCACTGCATTTCCATCTCACCTGGTGCCACCTGAGGCCCACAGTGTCCCCATGCAGGGTGGTGATGGTCAAGGCTTTGGGCAGGCCCACCCCTGAGCACTTGTATCTATAAAAAAGAACTGCCAAGCCCATGCATAGATGGAGTGGCTCTTCCTAAGGAAAGTGAATTTGGGCATGGCTGATGTGTGACTTAGTGATCAGAGCAGGCACAGAAAGTGATAGCAAACACTTGGTGCAATGCTGACATCTGCCATAGCTGCTTGGAACCTGCTGAGGTTTTGTCTCTGAAGGCTTTTTGCCACCTCTGTGGTGCTTCCTCCTCCTTTGGTTCAAAATCAGAGCCAGGTCTAGAAGGGGAGCAGGGGGGAAATCAGTTCACTTTGCTGACAGTCACTAAAGTTGCACTTCTTTGGTTTTAATTGAGGCAGCTAAGAACTGGCTGCCATGTTCTTGGCTTTTATAAAGTAGCTTTGGGTGGGATTTTGTGGCAGCAGCTCTCTGGCCACAGAGAGAAACACAAAACTTTCCCAGGCATTGCCTGACAAAGTCTGTGAGAAGATCAGAGAAAAGAAAGGGAAACAATTCTTATCCTAACTTGCTGCACCTGTTGTTGTGAACATGTGGAATGTGTTATGGAGATTTGTGTACCAAAGGGTGGTTTCTTAATTAGCTACTGGTGATTTGATTGGAGGACCAATCAAGTCTACCTGTGTCATAACTGTCTATAAAAGCACTGGGTTTCTTAATTAAGAGAGAGATTGATCAGAGCCTTCTGTGAATCAATGCTAATTATTACCCCCTGTGATGAAAGGATTGCATGTCCAGCTTTGTGGCACCAAGGATTGATGTATGTTTGAAAGGGTTAAAAGCTGTCAGAGTGCCGTGTAAGCTCAGCATGAAGGGTAATGTATGTTTGAAAGGGTTAAAAGCTGTCAGAGTTCAGTGTAAACTCATAGCATGAAGGGTTAGTGTATGAAGCTCATGGTATGAAGGATTCATTTATATTTGAAAGTGTAAAAAGGTGTCAGAATGCAGTGTAAGCTCATGGCATGAAGGGTTAATGTATGTTTGAAAGGGTTAAAAGCTGTCAGAGTGCAATATGAGCTCATAGAATGAAGGACTGATGTGTGTTTTAAAGGGTAAAAAGCTTTCAGAGTGCAGTATGAGCTGCACAGTTTGTCTGTGATCACCTCTGGGCTCCCGGCTCACTGGAGAGCAGCAGAGCAGTGGAGGGAGAGCTGCAGCTTTGGCAAACTCCACTGAAGGTTAAATGTTTGTCTTTGCAGGCCGGGTGTCGTTCTTCACCTCGGGCTCGGAGAACCTGCACCGGGTGGAGAGGGTGCAGTGGGGCACTCGCTTTGCCATCACCATCTCCTTCAGCTGTGACCCCCAGCACGGCATCGGGGACCCCGGGGTGACAGGGCACCATCCCTGAGTGCCCTGCAGGGACAGACCCCGGGGTGACAGCCACCATCCCTGAGTGCCCTGCAGGGACAGACCCCGGGGTGACAGGGCACCATCCCTGAGTGCCCTGCAGGGACAGACCCCGGGGTGACAGGGCACCATCCCTGAGTGCCCTGCAGGGACAGACCCCGGGGTGACAGGGCACCATCCCTGAGTGCCCTGCAGGGACAGACCCCGGGGTGACAGGGCACCATCCCTGAGTGCCCTGCAGGGACAGACCCCGGGGTGACACCACACCCCTGAGTGCCCTGCAGGGACACACCCCGGGGTGACAGGGCACCATCCCTGAGTGCCCTGCAGGGACAGACCCCGGGGTGACACCACACCCCTGAGTGCCCTGCACAGCAGCTCTGCATGACAGCAACCTGCAAGAAGAGAGGAGAAAGCAGCTCTCTGAACCTCACATGCAATCAGAACTGCCCAGCTCTGGGAACAGCTGTCACACATTTTGATTTCACAGCTCCTTTTCCATAATTATTGCAAATGGTGGCTCAAGGACCATCCTGAATTTGATGCATTCTGAAAATGGTTTGACTTCAAATGCCATGGGGACAGGCTGCAAAGAAGAGAGAATGGGCTCCACAAAAAGAGAGAATGGGCTCCGCAAAAAAGAGAGAACGGCCTCCACAAAGAAGAGAGGATGGACTCCACAAAGAAGCAAGAATGGGTTCCACAAAGAAGCGAAAGTGGGCTCTTCGATTTTTTAATATTTTTAAAAAATTCTTCAGTTTGAAAGATACAAACAATCTTTGGGCCATGCCTTGCTGTGACTCCCAGGCTGCTGTTACCTGTTCACTTCTTTGGTCTCCTCATTACTAATGTGGTGTAGAAGGTCTGACCTCAGTGAATTGAGCCTCAGTTAATTGAGACCTGAGTTAATTGAATGTTACTGTCTAGAGCACACCTTCTGTTGAGAGGGATGGATTCTCTGAGTGTGGCATCAGTGGGGAATACCCTGAGCCTTGAACTTTTTAAAAAATGTAATTACTACTGATTCATAATTCAGGAAGTCTCTCAGTAGCTATTTTTTGATTTCTCTTTTCCAGTTTAGTAAGAAGACTTTTTTTGTTAATGAGAATCCTGAATATTAAATTGCAGGTTCTTCCAAGAGGAGCTGTGTGCAAACTCATGCATAATCCTGCCAAATACTTTAAGGTTTTTACTGCAGAGATTTCTGTGGGTCAGGAGGTTGATAAATAAATGGTAGAAAACCCTATTTTCTTTTCAATCAAACTCTGAAATAACCACATTGATCTGGTTTATAACCTGGATGTATAATTTCTGGATGTATAATTTCTGTGAAACACTGAAAATCTGGGAATGTGCTTTGATTATTTTTTTTAATTTTATGCAAACGGTTTGGACTTTATAATGTCACCTTTTCTGGAAATAATAAATACTGGGGGGAATTACACTGAAAATCAATATAAAGAGGAGTAAGAGGACACTTGGGCTTGTGAGGGCTCTCACTGGGCACACCAGCAAGATTAGTCCTCTGTAATTTCATTTCTTTGTTCTGAATCTTAAAAACTCTTCCTTGTCTGTACTAACAAGGGAGAATTGTTAAATTGTCTGAATGCAAGGAAATATTAAAGTCACTTGGGTTTCATATTGAAATACTTGTCTTAAAGCCTGTTTTTTTTCCAAGGAATTTGCATTACAACATGTTTTAAATCTGTGTGAAGGCAGACCAAGATCACCAGCAGCTTTAGTGGATTGAGCTTGATTCAAATGTAGCTTTAAATGAGATTTAAATGTAGAGCAAAAGCCTAACATGAATGGCCCTGTGTTTGCTGGTTTCTCCCGTGAGTGGCACTTCTGGAGCTGCCCTCTGTCAAATCCTGCTCAACTAAACCATCTCAGCCCATGGGGGAAATCTCAGCTCATCTCCTCTTGGGTTTTCACCTTCTGAAGATCCCGTGTCCTGTAGTAACTGCAGCCCCTGGTGCATCTCCTGCTGGGAACTGATGGATGCTCAGAAATAAAATCAAGCTGGTTTTTGTCTTTTGGAGTTTTTAAGCCTCAGTAATCTGGTCATTATGATGACCAAACCTGTCAGCTGTGATTTGTTGGGAAATTGTGCACTGTGCATGGTAGGTGAGCTCTTCTCTGGAAAAAAGCCAAATATTTTGTATCTTTTAGTGCCACTGAGATTCTTCTGCTTAGAGCTTCAATATCCAGACTGCTGCAAGCAATGCCCAAATCTAGGGAGAATTTAAATGGCAAATGAGGAAATAAAGTGCAATCTAAAAGTTTCTGAAGGTGGCCTCCAGCAGGAAGCAGTAATTGCAGAATGTTCCTGGGGCACAGTGGAATTTGAATTCAATATAAATTATTCAGCTTAATAAAAACAAACTTGGTTGAATTTATTTTAGGCCACTTAAATACCCTGAATAACTTTTTATTAAGAGTCTCTCCAGGTAATGGCATGTAACTCTGAACTTGAAATAAATTAATTTCTGCCCTTTTGGAGGCTCTGCTGCCTGTTGCTACTGGGAATTGCAGGGCTCTGATTTTTAGAACTCTGACTGCTGCAAGGGCAGGATTTCTTCAAGAAATGAAGAAATATCCAAGTAGCATCAATCTGATGCCAAACTGCTGCAGAGAAACGTTCTTAATTGAGCAGAGGAGGTGTCAGAAGGTGGCTGGATGTGTCCCAGCTGTGTGAGGACCTTTCTGAAGAGTTAAAACCAACTCAGAAAAGGTCAGAGCTTGTGCAGTGGGAATTGGGGCCCAGTCCTGGTGGTAAAATTACAGCTTTGCACCTGAAAGCAGACTTGGTACAAGTGTCTGGGAATGCTGGGTTGTGTTGGGAAGGAAATTACTTGAAAGGAAAGGGAAAGGCTGCTGGTGTGAGAAGTCCCAGAGTAAAATAGGAAATGCAGCAGGAGGGGAAGCCAGATTTGAGTCCCTACAGTGAGACTGAGTGAAGCCTCCTGAGGACTTCTGGGAAGTTGTGCTACTTTTAAAACCATATTTCCATTCAAATGTTTTATGGAATATCAGGAACTTTTTCAAAATTGACAGGTTTTGTGGTCACATTAAGTTTTTAGTGTACACCTACCTTTCAGTCCTGTGGGATGCATTCAATTTTAATTTTTTTATCCCCTGTGATTGTTGGAACTCTGAGTGGACTTCTTGGCATTCCTCATGGATAACATTTTCATTGTGTAAGCAGTTGTGGAATCATTATGGCTTTGAATTCCTTGTAAATCAACTGAAGGTTTAGGAAGATACGTTTATATTGAGATATTTTTGAATATGTATAATCCACCTGAAATATTCTGCACTCTATCTCAGTTTCAAATCCAGAAATGTTTACAAGGATACCCAATTTACAAAATAAATATTTAAATCTGGATTTATACCAGAAATTCAACTTCTTGTCCTATTTTTAAGGTCAGCAGTTGTGTGCTTTAGGAGGCTGTAGCACCTAATAATGTGCACATTAAAATAAATCAGTTGAAAAGGCATTGATGGTCACTGTGATAAGGAAATCTGGTTTTTGGTTCTTCAGTTGCATTTCTTGTTATTGGATTGCTTCTTCATAGCTTTCCTTTGCCCAATAAAAGAAGATTGTATTGTTTTTAATGTAAGAATTCCTGGTGTTCCTTCTCCATTCAAATATCCTTGCACAGTGTTTGCAGGGGATTTGGTTCTCTCTGAGCTGCCCGTAGAGAGCTCTGTGCAATATTTTTGTCTTTTCTAAATTCTAAATTCTAAATTCTAAATGCTGCTGGAGGTCAGGGCTCCTTGAGTGGGGAGGAATAAATACAACCCATCTACCTTCTCCAAGTGAAAAAAAAGTAAAATAAAAATAAATTAAATAAAAATTAAATTAAATATTTAAAAATAAAAATAAAATAAAATAAAATAAAATAAATCCCAGCTCCCTTTTTTGAGCGTCTTGTGGAAATCCAAGCACACATTGCAGGAGCAGCAGAAGAGTTATTTCCCTTCTGAACCCCAGGTGGCTCTGGCACACATGGATTGTCTCAGCCTGGAAATGTGGCTGTTTTTTATCTTCTGTGAGTGCTGCTGGCTTTGGGCTAAAGTTTGTCAGGGTGGGCTGTGCAAAGGAAATAAATAAATGTCTGATTTCCCCAAAATTATAAATTTTTATTATTTTCTATTAGTATTTATTAATAGGAATTTTATTAATTTTTGTTCATATTTATTAATAGTATTTAATAATAATATTAAATAGTATTTCTATTAAATAAAAGTATTATTAAATACTTTATAATATATATATTATATATAATTTTATATATATTAAATACTTATAGATAATATATATTAAAATATATGTGATAAGTAATTGTATTAATAGTATTAATAGCATTTTTATTAACAAATAATTATTAAATTGTATTACATTAAATAGTATTTAATAGTATTAAATGTTACTACGACTATTAAATATTAATATTTATATTTAGTATTAATAAACACTAGTATTAAATATTACTATTGCTATTAAATGATATTTCCATTAAATTTTATTATTATGAATTTAATTAATCTCAAGTTAATCTTTAGTAGAATTATTTCTAACTCAATTGTTTGGAGATTTTTCATTCCTCAGCATTAGTTTTTTCCCAAATACTCCTATTTTTCTTCTAGCAGAAGCATTGTTCATGTTTAACCCAATTATTCCAGAAACATTTCTTTCCATCTTGCCTGTTTTCCTGTAAAGCTGAAATAACGACAAGGGGAGCATTATTGATATTCTTGTGTTTCCTGACACATCCTGGACAAGGAGGAGGGAATTTTGGAGCAGAGACCAGAGAGAGTCAGACCATGGGACCACTAGAAATGCCTTGCTGGAATAATTCTCACTCTGGGATCAATAAAGCAGCCTGGAGGTACCATCTGCTTTATTTTTGTAGTATTTAGATGCATCTAATTAAAAATGTCTTGGTTTGCTGCTGAATAATCCTGAGGCTGTCCATGGAACCCATGGTGGGTGAATCCATGAGCTGCCAGGTCAGACGGAGTGTTCAGAATGAGCTGCTCTGGAACCTTCCCTTTTCTGAAGGAAATATTCTGTTCATAGGGAGAAGCTGAGATTTGTGGAGTGCTCATGTTCCTGGGAATTTCTTGGAATAGTCCTTCAGTGTCCAAAAAATCTCATTTTAGACATGGATACCCTTCCTATTCTTTAATTAACAAACCACAGCAGCCCCTCCACCCCCTAAAAAAAAGCACAAATTGAGTTCCTGAGCCACGATTTTCCTGTTCAGACACCTTGAGGATTTATCTCTTTCTTGTTCCTCGGTTTATACAGTTCATTTCAGCTGTTTATAAAGATGCCTGGACACTTTGCTGCTGACTCCACAGAAAGAAAATCTTGCTGTTTTCTTTTGAGAGAGCTTTTCCCTGCCAGGGGAAGGTCTCTGGGTGGGTTCCTACCTTGGAGGTGACCTCCTTGCCAGCCAGACCATTAAATCTTGTGTGGATAAACAAAGGCAGCTCCTAATGGAGTCATCCTGCATGTCTTGGCTCAGGGTGGTGGTTTCTTCCATTCCCTCTAGCAGGGAATTGTGTTTATTGTTGATTTATGTTCCTGAAGAGCAGACGTGTTCTGGGAGTCCTCCCTGCATAATGGGCTTTTAATTGTGCTTCACTGAAAAACCTTGTAAAAAGAAGGTTTTACCAGGTGATTCAAAACGTAAAAAGCTGCTCTGAAAGAGACAAACCCTGACAAACCCATTTAGTCCCCACACTTCCCAACACCAAAGAAATGAGAGAAGTGATCTTGGATTATTTCTACTTTGCTTTGGGCCATAAATGTGTGTCTCAAGTTGCTAGCAGCTGGGCACAGCTCCAGGAGGGCACAGAATTCCTGAGAAATCCACAGGAATCCAGAGACAGGAGATTTTTCCTGCTCATGGTCTGAAGGGATCAAGATCTCCATCAAAATGTGTGTCTAGAAAGGGAGAATGGGCAGGGGGAGGACTGGGTCTCCAGGTACTGAGGAGCAGGTGCAGATTCCCTACAGCCCCACTAAAAGATTAATAAATCAATTATTTTTAAATTTTTTTTTCTGTTTTTTCTTACAGCTCCAAAACCTACAAATTTTCAATCAAACCTCTTTTTGTTTCTTTGTTTATTTGTGTTTTGTTTTTTGTCTCAAAGGGAAACTTTCTGTACACTTCTGTATATTTATTAATTCAGTTTTAATTTCTTCTTGGGTTATTTATTTACAGGTCTAAATTCTGTCCAGTTCCAGAAAAGATGCAACAAAACACAAGCTATGTGTGGAGGACGCCATCACTTAAAAAATGCCCATTTGATAAATGCAGAAGAAAGCATAATCCATCATTTTTTGAATAGGTGGATGATGCAGCATCACTTAACTTATTTTAGCATATTCACTGTTTATTATTAATTCAAACAGAGGATGGACAGGATAAATGGCTGAAACAAGTGGTTATCAAGAGGTGCTATTGGAAATTCTGTGAAAGGTTTGAACAGGAAGGGTTTTGCTGCATGAAAGCTCTCAGTTTCCAGAAGTGATCTTGGATTATTTCTACTTTGCTACGGGCCATAAATGTGTGTTTTCTTGGTTTCTTTATATTAAAGGAAAATAGGAATTAATTTGAGAGTCATTCTTTTCCAGAGGGATGAATATGATCAAAATAAACCTTGACTAGTAGGGAAAAGGCAATATTACAGAAGCCAGCCAAGCAGGGGGGAAGGTGAATTTCAGATGATGTTAGCTACAGGAGATTTGTCCCACACTGACGTGGCTGTGTCACTTGGAACTGACATTTTCTCCTCCTCCTCACTCTGCTTTATTGTTTCATTAGATCAGACAGCTGGAAACTGAGAGCTTTCATGCAGCAAAACCCTTCCTGTTCAAACCCTTTACAAAAATTTTAATAGGACCACTTGTTTCAGCTATTTATCCTGTCCATCCTCTGTTTGAATTAATTATGAATAGTGAATATGCTAAAATAAGTTAAGTGATGCTACACCATCCACCTATTCAAAAAATGATGGATTATGCTTTCTTCTGCATTTATCAAATGGGCATTTTTTAAGTGATGGTGTCCCTACACACAGCTTGTGTCTGTTGTACCTTTTATGGAACTGGACAGAATTTAGAGCTGTAAATAAGAAATAATCCAAGAAGAAATTTAAACTGAATTAATAAATATACAGAAGAGTACAGAAAGTTTCCCTTTGGGACAAAAAGAAAAGGGTTTGAAAATGTGTGGGTTTTGGAGCTGTATGAAAAAACAGAAAATAAAATAATTGATTTATTAATCTTTTAGTGTGGCTGTAGAGAATCTGCACCTGCTCCTCAGTACCTGGAGACCCTGTCCTCCCCCTGCCCATTTTCCCTTTCTAGGCACACATTTTGATGGAGGTCTTGATCCCTTCAGACCATGAGCAGGAAAAATCTCCTGTCTCTGCCTCAGCACAAGGCTCTGGATTCCTGTGGATTTCTCAGGAATTCTGTGCCCTCCTGGAGCAGTGCCCAGCTGCCAGCAACTTGAGACCTCTTGACTTTGTTTTTTTTTAATGCCTTTAGCACCTCCAGATGGGTGTGAGTCAGTGAATTCCAGTGCTGCAAAAATTATCACCTTCAATGAAAGTTAAACACGTTTTGACTCTGTTGCTAATTTTTCTATTTAAGGCTTTGGAGCACACTGCTAAAACTTGTCCTCTACCTAATAATTCTTCTTAAATGAAATACTTCAGCCGTAAAGCATGCACAAAAGGGCTGTAATCAAAAACCTTTCCATAGCTGAGTTGTACAGGAAGATATTTCTGAGATGTTCAGGTCTAAATTAATGATTCTGTCCTCTGGTCAGGCCAGGTTTGTGATTTGGGCAAGGCAGAAAATAAAATGTTTGATGTTCTAGCTCCCCTGGAGTGGGAGGTGTAATAATTCTGTAATTGTGGTGCACTGATAAAAGTTTCTGTGTTAAATTTACAAACACCACAGGGTCATTACAAATAATTCTGTGATTGTGGTGCACTGATAAGGGTTTCTGTGTTAAATTTACAAACACCACAGGGTCATTAGGAACTGCCACGGCCTCTTGTTAGACAGAACAAAAAAACCAGAAATCTTTGAGCCTTAAAGCCTTGCTTATAATGAATGAAACTGAGGGAATGATCAGTGGATCAATTAGCTTGAAAAGCAGATATCAGGGTTAGTGAGCCCTGGTTTTATTTCTCTCTGGCTGGGGATGGATGTGGGGCTGGGAGAAGGTTCAGTCACTCCTGCTCCAGACATCCCCAGCTCCCTCCCACAAACTGCTGAGGGCTTGTTTGTCCTGCAGAGGAGACAAAGGAGATTCTAAATATTTTAAATTAATAAGATTTTAGTTCTCTAGTAGCAGCACCTGCTTGCTGACTGCATTCTGAGTAGTCCAGACTGTATCACTCAGATGCAGACATGGATTTTCCAGTCGTGTCCATGGCCCTGGAAGGGGAGGACAGCACATCTAAGCCAGCTTTAGTCATGGAGCATGCCAGGGGTTCATGTTTGCATCAGTGTGACAAGGAAAATCTGTCTCTCAATTAACAGCCTTGAAACTGAAAAATTATTATGTTGTTGGGAAGAACACAGGTGTGGGAAAAATGCTTGGCTTAATGAGCTTATCTAATCTCAGTCTCCTTCATGAGTATGAGCCTGACTGCAAATACTGAAGCTCTTTTTAGAGATAATAGCCAAAAATGCTTCTTAACCACAGGAGGATTTACCATTCCTAAACAGCTAAAGAGCTGAAACTAATCAGAAATACGAAAACTCCATAAAAAATGAACATTTTGCAACATGGGTGTGTTGGAGCTGGAAGCTCCTCTGGGCTGGAGCCAGTCCTTGGCAGGAATTTGTGCAACAGCCTCAGGTGCCACAAACCTTCTGTATTTCTGCAAAACAACTTTCAGATTGTTATAATCTTGAGGTTTTTCTGGGATTTCTCCCCGCTGAGAGCAGGGGAAGGCTCCTGCCAGGGACGTGTCCCCTGGGAGCACGCAGGGTGTCAGCCCTGTCTCCTCCTGGAGACAGCTTCTCTAAACACTGGGGCTCTGTTTATCCTCAGGGCCTGGGCTCCATCAGTTTGTCCAGTTTATGTTGGGGAGAGACAATAAAACTGCTGCTGACAGGAATTCTGGCTGCACCCACCCCAGACAAGGAGACCCCGGTGTCCCCCAGCCCCAGGTGGGTGGTGGGACCAGCCCAGGAGGAGATTTGGGGTTTGCTGTGGCTCTCAGCAGCTGGGATGGGGGGGACACATCTAAACACTGGAAGGGGGTGGCGGGGGAAGGAAATCTCCATGGAGGGGTTGGGAGGGGATATTTGGGCTCCTTGTGGGACTCATTGCAGGTGAGGGGAAGGAGCAGATGCTAAACCTCGGTGACACTGAGTGCTGAATGGCACGGTGTGACATCCCAAATGACAGGGACTGGAATCACAGGGATGCACAGGATGGGGAAAGGGAAAAGGAGCTGCTGTTCCAGGGACTTCAGCAGAGTCTGAAATGGCTGTTTAGAGACATTTCACCACATATTGAGGGTTGAGATCAGCCTGCAGCCCTTCTCCAGCCATCCTCTGCTGCCAGGACTTGGGAGCTGCTGACTTTTTGTAGCTTCTTGGGTAAAGAAAGGAAGCTGGAGGGAAAGCAGTGCCCTAGAATGCCATGGGGGGATGCTTTGGGACACTTAGCAGGGAGAAAGGATCCTGACAGCATTGCTGACATCCTCTTGCCTGCACAGCACCTCCAAAATCCAGCAGAAAACCCGGGGGGAGATAAGCAGTGTGGGGAGATGGACAGTGGGAAGGCACTTGGCAGCTGCTTTATTGAGGTGCTGTTCTGTGGTGGGGTTTGTGGGTTTTCAGCATGAGGGAAGAGATGAGAATCTTGACTCCATGTTTCAGAAGGCCGATTTATTATTTTATGATATATTATATTATATTATATTATATTATATTATATTATATTATATTATATTATATTATATTATATTATATTATATTATATTATATTATATTATATTATATTATATTATATTATATTATATTATATTATATTATATTATATTATATTAAAATTATATACTAAAACTATACTAAAAGAACAGAAGAAGGTATTTCATCAGAAGGCTTGCAAGGAATAATGAAGGAATGGAATGATAATAAAATCTTGTGACTGACCAGAGAGTCCGAGCCAGCTGACTGTGATTGGCCATTAATTACAAACAAGCACATGAGACCAATCCCAGATGCACCTGTTGCATTCCACAGCACCAGATAATCAATGTTTACATTCTGTTCCTGAGGTTTCTCAGCTTCTTAGAAGAAAAATCCTAGCAAAAGGATTTTTCAGAAAATATGTGTGTAACACTGTAATTCTTCTGCTAAAGCAGCTGCTTCTGCCTTATTAATTTAGGGGACGTTACTGACTGAAAAGATTAATTCTAGCTCATACTTTACCTTGATTCTTTTTCCTTTGGGGCAATGAGAGAATATCCCGTAACACTTATCTGTCTGAAATCACAGGATCTCTTGGACATCTGCCTTAAGCCTTGTCCTCTTGTTAAAAAAACGGGAATATTTAAAATAATGTAGAGCCCACCAGGACCTTCATCTTCTCAGCAGCCCAGACTCAGAATGGGTGAGTTCTGTAAATTTAGAGCACTTTGACAAAATATTCAATTGAGGAGCCAGTGGAGTACTCCAGGAGTTATCATCAGGTAATTTGTTCTGCCTGTGTGAGAGCTACAGCTCTGGACAGGTTTGGATTCCATTCCATTCCATTTCATTTCATTTCATTCAGTTTTGTAACCATGGGTAACAGCAGAGCTGACGTGGCTCTGCACTGCTGCAAGGAGGCTGTCAAGGTTGTCAGCTTTTAAAATCAACCTGCTTTTTTCGTATTCTGCAGCATTTGCTTTACACAGTTTGCCCAGAAAAACCTGTTTAAAAATGACTTTTCTTTTTTTGCAGCATTTGAACTGAAAGCAAGGTAGAAGAAGTTCAAGGATGCCTTTACAAAAGACTGGTGTGTCGCCAGAGATACAAGATCTGGCCTGTTCCAATGCCTTCTCTCTTGCAGGAAAATAAATTTACTTTGTTCTGGAGTGTGTTGGGAAGGATGAGGTTCAGAACAGACTCTTCCTTCCTTCCTAAAGGATTGGAGGAGCCACAACCTCTTGGAGGCTTGGACCATTTGTCACTTTGGAAGTGCAAAGGAGATAAATCTGCCTGAGGTCTGTGAGGTGAGGCAGCATTGCCTTCCTCAGGCTCCTCTCAGCCTGAAGCCTGAATTTCTCTGTGCTCTCATCAATGAATAATTCAGGGTGACACATCAAGGATTTCACCTCTGTGGTTTGCAGGGGGTGTGGCTGTCCCAGCCCTTCTCCCCACACCTGAAACAGTGAACACAAGAACTGGAACTGGGGGATACAAACACCTTCCCCATACCATCAAGTTACAGATTTAAAGATTTTTCTTTAATATTTTTTTTAATTTAAAAAAGTTTTATTGGACTAAGCCCAAAACTTGTTGAGGGTTTTTTTTTGTTTGTTTTCTTGGGGTTTTTTTGTTTGTTTGTTTTTGGGTTTTTTTGGTGGTTTTTGGTTTTTTTTTTTTTTTTTTTTTTGTGGCTTTTTTTCCATTAAATTTTATTAAACTTATTTTAATTAATTTCTTATTAATCTTTATTAATTGGATCCTTTATTATAATTATTTTTTCCCTGCACAACAGACATAGATATCAAATACCCCAGAGCACACAGTGCTCAGGAAGGAAAATATTCCCCTGTATGGATGGAGGTAAAAGCCCAAGTGATGCTCTAGCCCTGTCCCCATTCCTCCACTGTGTTCCCTCCCCACTTAAATGAGATCTGCAGGAGTTTTAACACTGGGCTTCACTTTCTCCTCTGGCCTAAAAGAAGCTGCTGCAAGGATTGAAGCAATGCTTTGAATTTTGAGGGACAATTTCCATAAGAAACTCGCCTTTGTATTAAAAAAAACCTCAACACATGGAAGCAGCCAAGCAAAGTTAGTTGGTTGTTATTTCCTCTGCTTCTGTTGTTGGGAATTAATTGTGCTGTGCCTCAGGCAGGCAGAGGTTCCTCGACAGATTTAATCATTCTAAAAGGATGCCAGCAGCAAAATGACAGGGAGGTTCTGCTGTGTTTAGCAGCCAGTAACGAGTGTTGGGATAATTCTGTGTGTGTGCAGCCTCCTCTGCATGGGTAACGTGTCCTTACTCCACTGATCCCAGCCCAGAGTGTGGGGATGAGGAGGAAAAGGAGAAATTTTGCTTCCCTGCCCATCTCCTCCTGTTGTCTCTCTAAAGGAAGGGCTTTAAGGAGGGTTCTGGTGTGTGGCATTCACATTCCCTGAAAAAATCCCTTAACGCAGGGAAAGCTGATAGGCAGAGAGAGGCCTCAGAGAAAAGGAAACCAATTCTGATCTCATTTGCTTCTCCTGTGTTGTGCTCATGTGGAATGTGTTTGGAGATTGTTTACCCACAGGTGAGTGTTTCATTGGATTCATGTGAATTGTTTTGACTCATTGCCCAGTCAGTGCTAAGCTGTGTCAGGACTCTGGAAAGAGGAGTTTTCATTATTATCTTTTTACTCTATCTTATACTAAAAAGATATACTATATCTTTATACTTATAAAAGTATCTTTTCTGTATTCTTTAGTATGGGATGGTATATAGTGTTGACTTGGAATGTGTTTGGAGATTGTTTACCCACAGGTGATTGTTTCATTGGATTCTGCTGTGAGTTGTTTTCACTCTTTGGCCAATCAGGGCCAAGCTGTGTCAAGACTCTGAAAAGAGTCAGGAGTTTTCATTATTATCTTTTTAGCATTCAGTAAGTATCCTTTCTGCGTTCTTTAGTATAATATAGTATTCTTTAACATAATATAGTATAATAAAGTAATAAATTAGCCTTCTGAGAACATGGAGTCAGATGCACCATTCCTTCCTTCAATGGTGGCCCTGCATTTATGATATTGGTGCACTGAAATGCACAATTGTGATCCTGGTGCACTGAAATGCTGATGTTTGTATCAGGAGGCTCATTCCAGCCAGGCACAGCTGCCGTGGAAGGGGTGAAGGAGCATCTTCACTGCTCAGTGCCACAAATCAAAGGCAGAGAGGTTCTGGTCCACACACATTTCCTCTGTCTGACCACGGATAGCTACCCTGAACCCCAAGTTACCCAGACAAGGAGATCTTTTCCCCTTCACACATAGCATCCCACAAAACCTTTCCCACACAACAGTGACACCTTAAAACATGACCTTAAAATTTTCACAGGCACTGGAATGAGCACTGCTATTTTCTAGGCAATGAACAGCAGCCCAAGTAACCCCCTGAGGTAATTTTCTAGCAGGATCCAGGACTCTGAGCTGCCCTGTTGCAGTGAATGCCTGTGCTCACTCCAGCACTGTGGAGTGCTCCAACACCAAACCCTGGGAAATCCCTCCTGGTTTTCATTCCCTGCCTTGTTCTAACCCTGGGAAATCCCTCCTGGTTTTCATTCCCTGCCTTGTTCTAAACCTGCCTGAGCTATCAGCACCACCAGAGCTTTTGGGGAAGGAGGCTCTGAGCTTCCAGCAGCAGCTGAGGTGAAGGAAGGTAAATAAATGAAGGAAGGCTGCAGGGGCTGCAGACCCCTCAAATACTCCTGCTACCACCCCTTAACCTGGACACTGCCAGGGGCAGAAAGCTGCTTTCTAAAATGTGGAGCTCCAGCTGATTTTACAATAAAGCCATTTCTGTAAAACATTGCCTTCTGTGGTGTTAAATGAAAGAAAAACCCATCTATTACAAAGAAAAAGGAGAAATTTGATTTAAACCTGTGGGGTGGCTGGGATTTTGAGCAGAGCAATGCAGGGGGATATGGGAGCCTGGCACAGGAGCTGCTGCTGCCACTTTAGGTTCAGGTGTCCCCTCTGCACATGTCAGGGGTGCTGTTCTGTCTCCCCTTTTACATTAGACTTCACTTACCTGCTCCATTCTCGCAGATTTTTGAAGGATAGGCTCAATGTACCCAAGAATAATTACTCTGTAGTGCCTTTCCCTTCTTGCCTTGTGCTTCTCAAATGTCAGGCTGATATTTAGAAGAATAACAGAGGTGGAAGGCTGTGAGTTTGATGGACACCCCTGGCTTGCAGGAGCACACAGTGAGCTGTCTCTGACAGGCTGTGCTTTTGGACACACCACATTTAGCTCCAGGAATCTCCCTTGCTTTGTTTGGATGGAATCATGTTTGGTTCTAGTTAAGAATTCAGGAGCTGAATTCAAGATCCTAAGGGGAATGCACAAGGAAAGACTAACAGCACCTCAGAGAGAGATTGGCCAAAACAAGCTGGAACAAACTCTGCAGCTTTTACTCCTCCAGCATTAGCATGGCTTTGGTTTTAGAGCTGTTCCCTCAGCCAAGCATGTGGTTTGACTGTTATTTACTTATTTACAGCTTATTTACTATTTATTTACTACTTTCCTTCAAGATATCTCGTTGGAGGGGTCTCGCTGGGATCTTCCACAGTATTGAAGTTCAGCCTTTCTTAATAAATGTTTTAATGACTGCTTTTTAACTCTTCACCCCATCTCTGACTGTAGAGGCATTTCTAGTGCTCACCAAAATGTTTAATTTAAATTAAAATTTGTATTATAAATGGCGAGAACCAGAAAAGCAGAGCCCAAATGCCAGAAGACTTCTACAGAATTCATTTCTCCCTTTCCTCTTTTAAGTCTCATTTTCTTGGGAGACGAAAGTAAAATGGTGCAGCAGTTTTGCTTTGGTAAATTCCATTGGGAGCATTTTCTTTGGGCTCCAGTTGTGACCACAGATCACAAAGCTCAGTTTTCACCATTCACATTTGTTAAACTGAAATTAGTCTCCCTCAAAAATGATATATGCCAAACCAGAAACCCAGTGTGGGCAGAAAGCTGCATTCCTGAGCTGAAATATTTATGATTAAAAAGATATATATTTGATATAACTTTGATATGGGTCCCATTTAAGATTTTAGTATACCTATATTTAGTATAATATTAAGATATTAATATTTCTGGTCATTATTAATATAGTAATAATTTGGTATTAAGATATTAATATTTTATTAATATACGAATACTATTACATATATTATATTATATTATATTATATTATATTATATTATATTATATTATATTATATTATATTATATTATATTATATTATATTATATTATATTATATTATATTATATTATATTATATTATATTATATTATATTATATCTATTATTTTTATAATATTAATATATTATTTTCTGGGGGGAGTCTGACAGAAGCTTGTTGCATCCTACAGGTTTGGCTGGGAGGAGTTTTTCCCTCTGCCTTCACAAAAATCAGCCTCCAACCCCTCCCAACACTTTGCCATCCTTTCTCCCTGCTCTGCTTTAGACACATTCCCAAACAAGGGCAAAAAACTTGTATAATGCTAATAACAATAACTTTACAGGCTATTACACCCTGCAAAGCTGTGGCTACTGTTTTGAAGAAAAAGCAATTTATTTGTCATAAATCACAGTGGTTAACTCAGCATCTCTCCATTCCCCAGAAAAACCAGAATCTAACAGCAACCCCCAAAATTATCAGGCAGAAAAACCAGAATCTAACAGCAAACCCCAACATAATGAGGCAGAAACCCCCAGTTTTGGAGTGAGTCACCAGCCCTGGGTGTTTCTGTGGGTGCTGGCTGGGAGGATGCTGTGCAAAATGACAGGAATGAAATTACTCTGGGTTTGGCATAGGAAGAAAAATGGGAGAGGAAATTTCAACTCCTGGAAGGAGGTTTTACTCTTCTCTCCCTCTCCAGATGCTGAAGCAATGTTCTGCTTTAAAAGGATAAATTGCTCTTATGTTTTTATGTTGTGCTGTGATTTGGGGCAACCTCTCTGTTTTAAAGCCTAGAAATAAAAAGTAAATTTTCTTCCTGAGACCTCGGGATGGGAACTTGCTGCTGCCACCAGAGGGACTCTGAAATGAAAGAGAAAAGCTGAATGTCCTGAAAGCAGAGTTCTGGTAAAACTTTCTGGGGCTGCTCTGAGGATTTCTCTACATTTTCTGCACCCAGAGCTTGAGGGCTGGACTCTGATATGAGCTTTATGTGCTTTCTTCTCTCCAATTATACAGAGATTATAATATATAAAATATTATATATTTCATATTATATATATATATATATTCTATTATCTATATAATAGAATATATATATTTTATAATATACATTATATTATATATATTATATATTTTCTAATATGATATATATTCTATTATATATCATCATATATAATAATTATATTATATTATATTATATTATATTATATTATATTATATTATATTATATTATATTATATTATTTTATACCGTATCAATCTCACATCATATTATACTATATATAATGTAATATAAGTTATAGTATTGTAATATATACTATATTATATATACATTATATTAGATTATAATATAAAAATTCCATAAGGTTCAGATGGATTCTCCTGTGTCTGGTGAAAACAACCATCCTCATTTGCCCCATAAAGGAGTGGTCTTTGTCTTTTCAAGTAAAAGTGGAAAAATTGCCATTTCTGCAGCAGCTCCCACCTGAGAAGGAGATCCCACCATAAAGGAACGAGAGAGCACTCAGGATGAAACTGCTTTTCTTTCCCATTCTGGGTTGGGTTTTTTTGTTATAAACCCCTAAATCCTAAGAGGCATTGGAAAAAAAAAATCTAGTGATTAAATAATTTTCTTTCTTGTAAAGCCTGTATGGAGTTTTGCAGTGACAGCCTCTGGCCCAACAAGAAAAAGGCTCCTGCTTTCCTAAAATTTCCCATATTTCTGAAGAAGGAACTGTGTCACTGAGGCTGCTGCAACATTTCATTTATGATAAAAACACCCAAAGCATTAAGAACCACAGGATTACAATGATTTAGGTGTGACAAGTGATCCCAGGGTACACAGAACCTGATTTCCTGGAATGCAAAATAACCAAACTAAAATAGTTTTCAAGGAACTCTCCAGATGTTGTTTTTCAGTTACAGCCCCCCTGACTTCCCTGCTGTTACTCAGCCCTGAGATGCTCCAGATTTACCTGACGTGACACCAAACACAGAATTTGTAAAGTCCCCTCTTCCAGATTGCGGCCATCTCAATTTTCACACACTTCTGTAACCTCTGGGGCTGGGGACATAAAATGTTTTTAATCTCATGGCTTTGGGAGTCCCAACTCTTCCTTCTCAGTGCTGGGGGGGAGAATGACCCTCCTTGACCAGCTGGGCACACTGTTATGGAAATACCCATTTATCTGTGTGCCCCTCCATCACCTCTGGGCACATGTTATGGAAATACCCATTTATCTGTGTGCCCCTCCATCACCTCTGGGCACACTGTCATGGAAATATCCATTTATCTGTGTGCCCCTCCATCACCCCTCTGCTGGTTCATGCTCCCACCCTGTGGCACAGAAATCACAGCCACTACTGGTGACACTGCTGGTGACACTGAGCACAGCAACAGAATCTCCTTTTCACCTTTTTTTTTTCCTCAGGCAGATCTCCTTTTCAGTTTCCCCCTCTTATTAATAGCTGTGGGTTTAGGCTGCTCAGCTTTTTATTTTTTTTTTTCTTTTATAAAGTACAAAGGAAATCTTTTTGATCCCTGTCCTGCTCATGGGATGCAGCCATGCCTGGTTCTGCCAGGACTTCTGTCCAGACACGCTTTGCATGTGACATTCACACTCCAGCCTTCCCAAAATGCCTTCTGAGTTCAGCCTTATCTTTTTAATTCATATATGGGAGAGAATTCCAGCCTCGAAAATGGGAGGGAAAAGGGAAAGTAACACTAAGTTTGGAATTAATAATTAAACAATCAATGAAGTTCTGAAAAGTTGTTCTGAAAAGTTGTTCTGAAAATCTGCTGAATCCTGCTCTCCCTGCCAGTTCCCACCATGAATTGTGTGTTATTCCCCCTGTTTGAGAAGGAATGGACAACATTAGGACTGTTTATGATGCCCAGCTTGGAGTCTGTGCAGCACTGGAATATGACAAAGTGATCACAGGTGTTTCAAAGACAGTCCAGTGGTTAAAAACAACATGGGCAAGGTGAGTTCCTCACTCCTCTGCTTCAAGAAAGCATCCCAAGAGAATGCTGACTCCAGCACAGAAACACCTTCACCCAACCTGTGCATTTTTCTGCTGGCTGAGTGCACAGAATCCAGTTTCTGTGCCTGTTCCCTGCTCTCCAGCCCTGTCTGTGCTGTTGGCACTTGGTGTCTCTGCTGGGGCACAACCAGACCCTAAAGTTTGGTGTGGGACACGAGAGGAGCACAAGCAGACCCTAAAGTTTGGTGTGGGACACGAGAAGATCAAAACCAGACCCTGAAGTTTGGTGTGGGACACGAGAGGATCAAAACCAGACCCTAAAGTTTGGTGTGGGACACGAGAGGATCACAAGCAGACCCTGAAGTTTGGTGTGGGACACGAGAGGAGCACCCAAGGACAGGGGAATGCAGCACTGCAGGGCTGGAGGGGGACTCTGCTCAGGCAGATGGGGGCTGGAACAAGTAATAAATAATAAAAAAGTGGAAATGACAGCTCCTTACACTGCTGCTACTTCTGAGAGCATCACCAGCTGCTGACAGGAGTTTGTGCAACTCCTACCATGCTTTGCTTATTGCCAGAGTCTGTCCCAGAACAAGAAAGAAGAATATTGACCCCAATTTATCCCCCCAGCTGCAAACTGCTATTTTCAGCATCTGCCCTGATAAAAACACCCCCCTGAGCTGGGTGAAGAGACCAGGCAAGGGCAAACCTGAGCAGGGTCCATTTTTAATAAGCATTTATTTATAAACTGACACTTTACAATTGTTTAAGTGCTCACAGGCATCTCCAGGATCTGTGCTGAAGGTTTTGCTGTGAGATGCCAAGCAGGGAGAAAATGAGCAGAGTACATTGAGGCAAAACATTGGATTTGATCAAATGTCATGAAAAAATTTGTCTCTTTTATGATGAGTTTCATGGTATAGGATTCAGTCATTTTTCTTAGAGCCTCAGGTCTTTGAGTGATAGGATTATAAATAATTTTTTATCTCTTCCAAGGTAAATTTTCAGGTTTGTCAAGCTCTGTTGACTTTTAAGAAAAGGACCAACTTTTAAACTTTTTTCAAGAAGAAAAAATCAGTGGCAAATTCAAACCACCTTAGGTAGAAACCTTAAAAAATTACAACCTTTTTTAAATTTTTTTTTTAGGTAATCTTGTGGTTTCTAACAGCTTACCTGGAGGTTTTTGAATGCTTGGAGTTCAAAGTGCTGCTGCAATGAATTTTAAAATAGAGACTTTAAGCTTGATAGAACAGTAGTGCATCATAATGTAACAGGAAATAGGAAAAGGGGCTTTAAAGTCTCTTTACAAGTAACACACAGGGCAAACCCGAGGCTGGCAGCTCAGTTAAGTGATTCTGTGCCAATTTCAGATTTCTGCAGCTCTGACCCACCTGGAGCCCCAGGACAGCACTGAGAAACCACACGAGAGGAACGGTGTGTGGGGTTGGAGCCGAAATCAGCCAGGTGTGAAAGCAGTTCATGGCACAACCTTCAGCAGAACATCCACCTCATCCTCTGCACCCCAAACCCTGCAGGGCCAATTTCAGATTTCTGCAGCTCTGACCCAGCTGCAGCCCCAGGACAGCACTGAGAAACCACACGACAGGAACGGTGTGTGGGGTTGGAGCCGAAATCAGCCAGGTGTGAAAGCAGTTCATGGCACAACCTTCAGCAGAACATCCACCTCATCCTCTGCACCCCAAACCCTGCAGGGCCAATTTCAGATTTCTGCAGCTCTGACCCAGCTGCAGCCCCAGGACAGCACTGAGAAACCACACGATGTGAGGGGCTGGAGCCGAAACTCAGCCAGGCGTGAAACCAGTTCATGGCAGAACCGAGCAGAACATCCACCTCATCTTCTGCACCCCAAACCCTGCAGGATTTGTCCCAAACAGCTGCTGGCTCCTGGCAGGACCCCCCTCAACATCCCTCAGCCGGATGGAACTCCAGACTCATCAGCAGCACTCGGATCCACACAACTTCTTGCCCCTCTCCAGAGAGAGAGAGCACCAAAAACGAGATTTCAGAACCCTTCAGGGCCAGGGGGTCCCCGCAGCCCTACCTTGGCCGGACGCTCTGCTGCTCTCTGCGTGTTGGCAGCGCCTCCTCTTCCTCACTTGTCCTTGAGCGTGGCCATGCCCAGCGCCTCGGAGCTGTAGTCATACTGGTTGCTGGAGGACATGGAGCGGCCCCAGGAGCACTGCAGGTTGGAGCCCCTCTTGCGGAAGGACGACGTGAACCTGTAGAAGTTGCGGTGCCGGTTGCGCAGGTACTCCCGGTAGTTTTTGGTGAGCAGGGTGTAGAGGAAAGGGTTGATGCAGCTGTTGCTGTAGGTCAGGCAGGTCACCAGGTAGTTAATGCACTTCTGGGTTTGGGTGGTGAGATGCAGGGAGCTGCTGTAGAGGCGCACCAGCTGCCAGATCCAAAAGGGCAGGAAGCAGGCCCAGAAGACCAGCACGATGCTGAAAATCATGATGAGGACCTTCTGCCGGGGGGACCTCTTGCTCTTCTCCTTGTGGGGGGGGTTCCTCTGGGACTCCAGGTAGGTCCTGGCCAGGCGCGTGTAGAGGAAGCCGATGATGATGCCCGGGGCCATGATGCTGGTGCTGAAGAGCACGGTCAGGTAGGTCCTGTAGGCGTCCACGCTCCAGGTGGGCGCACACATCCTCTTCACCTTGCCCTCTGCCTTGCCCCCCTCGGTCAGCGTGACCATCAGCATCATGGGCAGCGTGAGCAGCAGCGACACCGACCACACGGCCCCCGCCGTGACCTTCCGGTAGCCCCGCGACCGCTTCAGGGTGTCCAGGGGCCGGGTGACGGCCAGGTAGCGCTCGGTGCACATGAGGGTCAGGGTGAAGATGCTGGCGTGCATGGTGAGCAGGTCCAGGCTGAGCAGGATGCGGCAGCCCAGGTCCCCGAAGTACCAGTCCTGGGCCAGGTAGGTGCAGACGATGAAGGGGATGGTGGAGAGGTAGAGCAGGTCGGCCAGGGCCAGGCTGACGATGGAGCTGTACATGGGGGCGGCGCAGCGCGCCGAGTGGCACATCACCACCAGCGTGTAGACATTGCCGGCCACCCCGGCCACGTACATCACCGACAGCACCGTCCCGAAGGCCGAGGGGATGAGCAGGGGGCCGCTCCCGGGGGCTCCCCCGCCGCCCGCCGCCGCCGCCGTCCCGTTGTCCCCCGCCGCCGCCGTCCCGTTGGGCTCCATGGGCGGCGGCGGCGGCCCCGGCACCGTCGCACCGGCCCCGGAGCTCCCGGCCCCGGCGGCGGCCGCTCCGCCCCCCGCGGGAGGCAGGGCGGGACCGGGCTGCCCCCGGGGGAACGGGGGGAACGGGGGGAACGGGGGGAACGGGGGGAACGGGGGAAGGGCCGCCCCCGCCCCTGCCCCGCCGGGGCTGCCCCGCTCCGAGCCCCGCCCGTGCCGGACCCGCAGGTGCCGTCCGGAACGGGAGCGCTCCGGGGCGGGCGGCGAGAGCGCCGGGCGGGGACCCTGCGGAGAGCGGCTGCCGAGCCGGGAACGGGCTCTGTCCTCCGGGAACGGGGCTGTCCCAGCCGGGAACGGGGCTCTGTCCTCCGTGAACGGGGCTCCCCGAGCTGGGAATGTGGCTCCCGAAGCCAGGAATGTGGGGCCCGGAGACGGGAACGGGGTTGTCCCCGCCGGGAACGGGGCTCTGTCCTCCGGGAACCGTGCTGTCCAAACCGGGAAAGGGGCTCTGCGAGCCGGGAATGTGGGTCCCGGAGAACGGGAACGGGGCTCCCTGAGCTGGGAATGGGGCGGTCTCAGCCGGGAACGGCGCTCCCCCACCCGGGAACGGGGCTCAGTCCTCCGGGAACGGAGCTCTCCGAGCCGGGAACGGGGCTGTCTGAGCCTGGAACGGGGCTCCCCGAGCTGCGAATGCGGCTCCCGGACCGGGAACGGCGCTCCCCGAGCTGGGAATGGGGCTGTCCCAACCTGGAATGGGGCTCCCCGAGCTGCGAATGCGGCTCCCGGACCGGGAACGGGGCTCCCCGAGCTGGGAATGGGGCTGTCCCAACCTGGAATGGGGCTCCCCGAGCCGGGAATGTGAGTCCCGGACCGGGAACGGGTCTCACCCCGCCGGGAACGGGGCTCCCCGAGCCGGGAGCGTGTCCGGAGCGCCCCCGCGGAACGAGCCCCGCCGGGCAGCCTCAGCCTCGGGAGCTGCCTGGAAAGTTTTCCCGGGCACTCCTCCGGAATTCGGCGCTCCCGCCCCGCGGTGGCACCGCCGGCTGCGGGGCTCGGCGCTTCGGCTCATCGGGCAGTGACCGACAGGGAGAGCCAGAGGCAGCCGCGCTCCGCAGGTGCCCGCGCAAAGCGCTGCGGGTGCGCTCGGAGAGAGGCTGAGCTGGAGGCGGATAGCGAGCCCGCGCTGAAAGAGCCTCCTTTCTCCCTGGAAATAGCTCGTATTTTGAATTTTACCCTGAAAAGTACAACAGTGCTGTCATAAGTTTTAAAATTCGAACTTTGGTGGTGGCTGGTTCTTGTGAAGATGGGGAGGCACAGAGTGGGATGAACATGAGGTTTGCAGAGACAGCTTTTCCCCTTAGGTAACAACTAAGGGGACAGCTGCAAAATCAGTAAGCACCTTGCATTTCCATCTTATTTTAGAGAGAGCAGAGATAGGGCAGTCTATAGTCAAAGGACAATTTCCAAGGGTACCAGAATGCTGTATTCCCTCAGCTCCCATTGATTTCCAATAGGAATTAACTGGCTTTTATGCCTTCAAACATTTCTGTTTAAACCAGAGTGCTGAAATGGTGGATATATGTTTATTTGCTTGTTTTAATCCCTCCTGGAAGTACTGTTGTGCAAACTGTTGTCTAATTCACTATGAAGTGGTGAAAATCTCATTTACTTGAAGGAGCAGGATTCAGCCCTATAAAAATATTTATAGGGCTGAATCCTATAAATATCAAGACAATGAAAATATTGTCTTGAGCACTTGATTGTAATCTGCTGTGAGGTGAACACACAAATACACAAATCCAGCCCTGCTTTCCTCCCTGGTGCTGCTCATCAATGTTTGTGTCCCTCTCCAACGTGCTCCAAATGCTCACGGCTATATTCAATAAAAGACTGGCTCAAACATGCTGGTGAGGGAGAAGAAATTAAATTTAATTATTTTCAGGCAGGCTGTTACTTTATCAGCTTCAGCCATGGCACTGAAAAGCTCAGGTCCAAGGGCTGTGGTGGAATTTGCTTTTCTCTGGAAGTTTGGACTCGCCCGGTGCCAGCGGCCTCGGCAGCCCCGCATTCCTCTGCGGCAGCTGGACACAGCAGCTGGGAATGCACAGGATGCTTCAGCAGGGCCAAATCCTGCCTCCATGGCAGCCCAGGGGACTGGCTGCCACAGACTTCCATTGAGACCCATTTTTGGCACAAATAGATCATCTCTGAGAATTAGGTTGCAACAACTTTCGCAGCCCTGTTGCCTTTTGTTTTGAAGTTGTTCTCTCTCTGTTTTTCGTCTGTCTTCATCTAGTGGCCAGGACAGAGGGAAAAGAGAGAACAGAACAGATATTTGGTTTTCTGCTGTGTAACCTGATTTGTTTTGGGGGATCAAATGAGATGTTAGAGGTAAGCAGAGTAACGTGTTCTTCTAGACAGAGAATTATTTCATCTGTTTAGTAAATACCTAATTTCAACTTTCCAGTTTTCCTTCCAGCACAGGAATGTTTAATTAAGCAACACCAGGCATCAGTGAGCCTGAGAGCCACTTGTTTTCATGAACATGCAGGATACACACACATATCCATGGGAACTGAGTCCTGTCAAACTCTTCAGAAGTAGTTTGTAGCCTGAAGTTGTTCTGCAGCACAGCAAAAGCTGTTCTCTGAACAAAAGGCACTTCTGCTCTCAGCATGCTCTGAGCCTTTCCTGCACACCCACAGGCATTAACAGAGCGTTTCCTACTGGGTGCAACTGGGCCTGGAGCGTGTGAGAACCGTGATCAATCAGAATTAAAAGGGGGACAATGCAGGAGTCTGGAATACTGATGTTTGCCATTTGTCTGTGCACACAAGGAACACATCTTTCAGCAGTGTGGGCGACAAGTTACCAGAAGAAGTAGTGAATTTTCCATTTCTCCAGCTGTCTAAGTAAGGACTGCAAGTGCTTTTTTGGAAGATGAATTTTAATCAAACAGGAATAGGGAGCTCAGTGTATAATTACTGTCAGAGTAAATCCTCAGGGACTAGCACACAAAGCCAAGTCATCAAGGATCAAATTGTCTCATGAACCTCAAGATCTGTTATTCCCTAGGTGGTTTTCTTGTAATATTCTAAAAATCTTGGTATGAAAATGATAACACAGAAGCATAGAGTCACAGAAGGGTTTAGGTTGGAAAGGAACTTAAAGATCATTTCATTCCACCCCCTGCCATGGGCAGGGACACCTTCCACTATCCCAAATTGCTCCACGTCCCATTCAAACTGGCCTTGGGCACTTCCAGGGATGGGGCAGCCACAGCTGCTGTTGACAATACCTTGCACATGCACTTCAGGTGCAAAATTTCCCCTCTGGAGCCACGTATGGCTCATGCTGAGCATACCCAGCCATCTTAAAATGTAGCTCCATGTGGCATTTTATTCTCTCTTTGAATAGAACTTTTTTCAGGTGCTCAGCACCTAATTTTAGAACTTCCTAACACATTTTTCTTCTTGTTAGGAAGCAGACAGTAGCACCCTATGTGGTGAGGGCTGTTTGAGCAGCCATGTCCAATTTTTTTCCTTGTAAAGCCCTTGATATTCTCTGTGAATAACTGGCACTCCTTTGTTTGGCTGTGAAGGTCATGGTATGTGTGGTGGGCAGCTGAAGGCTGTTGCCTTGGCAAACTGAAATGCAGTTCTCCTTGCTCCATTCAGCTGTGACAGGATCCACACTAAGTGTTGTGTGGGCAAATGAGTGTTTGGAAGCAGGGACCCCGTTAGGCACCATCTTTGTACATGTTGTCCTCCTAAAATAAAATTCTGGGTGGAATTCTATTGTTGAGAGTGAGTTTTGAGTTCAGGATAGGGAGCATGTGAAATGCTGCGTCTGTGTGCTCAATGTGAGCTTTGGGTGGAGGTGCTGTGGATGGCAGGTCCAGCCTTTGGCTGAATTTGATTTTAGTTGTGCAAAATCTGCCTGGCCAGGTATGCACTGATGTTTCTTGTGATATTCCTGTGCCCAGTCACCACATGGGTGATTCTCTTCCCATGAGATGGGCAGGAAGTGAAAAGATTTAACTGATCACTTGCCAAAGTATCAGGAAAGTATTTTGCTTTGGCCAAGTTCAGAGGGGTCCTGACAGAGGATCTGAGTGAGAAGGGCAGAAGGAGGGATGTCTGGAGAAACCCAGGGCTGAGCTTTGTTAGATCCCAAGCACGTGCTGTCAGATGAGATCCATACATTCATTTCTTAATCCCAAACTTAGGGGCTCAGTTATCATCTGGTGGTGCAGAGCCTGTCAGTGGAATGTGACACAGCAGGGGAAGGGATGACAAAGAGGAATTGGAAGCAACTGCAGCTCAGTGTCCCACGGGACAGCCAGGGCCTGATTTGGCTCTGTTGCTGACTCAATAACCTTTTCTCACCCACTGGTGTGCAGCTCGGCCGTGGAGTCTCACTGGAGCAATGTTTATGCTCTGCAATATGCGCTCTGAAATTGTTTCTGAGCCACTCATCACTCAGGTGCAGGGGATTATCTGAGAGCAGGGAATGTGCACAGATTGCAGCAGTCGCTCCTGAGCTGCACAGATTAAAGGAAAAGAAAATTTGATCCCCAGCTTCTGAATGTGTTAACATCATAAATAGGTATTTTTACATCTGTCCTATGGAGTTGAATATGCCCTTAACTTTAAATTTAAATTTACAAGTGTACTTTATTTCAAAGTTAGAGCTTTCTCCCCTCACTCAGAGGTTGGAGATGCAAGTGTCCCAGCTCTGGAGGAGCCACTGGAGAGAACCCACTGCAAGATCCCCAAGGAGCACTGTGTGACAGCTTTCAGCCAACATTATTTCAGCAATGTTGTTGAATGGGTTTTAAAAACCCTCCCAGACGAAAAGAACATAGGAGGGCCTTGTATTTTTAATCCCAGCCCTCCTGAGCAGGTGCCCTGTGGCTCCTGATGCCAGTGAGGAGAGCAGAGTCCTGGCAGGGTGAGGCCCGAGGTGCCACAGGGATTTGTGGGGACCTGGCTGGTGGTGGCTTTAGGAAGGCACTCCCAGGGTCACTGAGTCCAATTTTATGTCATTTCAGCCCCTGTGTGACAGATGTGAGCCCAGAAAATCTGCTCCTCACCTCTCAAGCATCCAAATCCACCTTTTGGGTGCTGAGACCTTCAGCACTGAAGTAACACCTGGCAGAGAACACAGTGGCCACAGGAAAATGTGAGGGGATCAAAGATTTTGTCCTTGCTTTTTGCAGAAGATAAAGAGTGTAAATTCTGTGCTGTTACAGTGACTTCCAGCTGCTCTGGATTTTAGGATCTTCTCCTTGTGTTAAAGCATTTGAGATCATTTTACAATGGAAAAAAATACATATTAATAACCCCAAGTCATTTCCTGCAGAAACTCAAACCACGACCATTACACTTAGATCTGAATTCTTTCTCCTCCCCTGAAAGACAGAACTGTACACTGAAAAAAGAAGAAAAAAAACCCTCTTCCTTTACCATGTGAGTGCAAATGAGACTGTCTCGGCTCCAGGGAGGTTTTTATTGTTACACAGCATCTGCACAGAGTGGGCACTGCAGGGATGGTGCCAAAGGGCTGGCAGAGATCAGGGCTGGGGAGCAGCAGGTTTGATTTGGCAACCTGAGTTACCTTTTGTCTCGCTGAAGGAGCTCTGGGAGCCCAGTGCAGTGTTGCTCTTGGTACTTGATTTGTTTTTGTTCAAGGTGGGAAGGCTTTAATTCCTATTAAATGGCCTTTTCTACTTTTGGAAAAATTAGAGATTTTGTATCTGCAGAGGGTTTGGCTCTTCCCACAGGCTAAACTCCACTTGGAGTGTGCAAATCCTACAGCACGCTCTCATCTCCAGAACTCAGCCTGTTGTTAATAAAGAGCTTCAGATGCTGGAAAATCTCTCTTTTTTCCTGATTTCTGTGATATTTCTTGGTCCACACCGAGCTATTGCCTTCAGGTGAGCAGTCTGCATTTTGTGGGAGCTGGGAGAGGCGCTGCTGGGGATCTGCAAGGAAGATCCAGTGTGGTGGAGAGGAGAAAACTCCTGCACTGTTTGGAGGAGCAGTTAATAGAATGGATGTTGTTTCTTATTCGTTTATAGGAACTAGATAAAAACTCCTGACAGATGTGAGAAAAGGATGGAAGCCCAAGGGATCTCCTTTTGCCAGAGAAACAATTCCTGGTCAAGCCTCATGCATGGTGTCTGGGTCAGAGCTCACTTGATTCAGTGTGAGCTTTTTCCTGGATTTCAGTGGGCTTTGGACAAAGCCATTGATTAAAAACCAAACAAGGACAGAGCTGGGTCCAGCTTTGGGGATGTTTGACCTGAGGGGTGGCTCTGGCTTGGAGGCTGACAACACAACATCCCTTTAAAGGTGGATTATTTAAACTCCTCCAGCAGCAGGCACGCTCAGAGCATGGCAAAGCAGGGCTGAGAGCTCTCCAGGAGTGCTGTGACTCCGACACAGCTCCTGGGCTGAGGGTGGCAGCTCTGTGTGTGCCTCACAGCCTCTGCTTAGTCACCTCTCTCCTCTTATTTACCTTCCCTTGCAGGTTTCTTCCTCCTGAACACCCCAGAGAGGCTCTTGTGTTATGCAGAAAAGGAGACTGCTGCAAGCCAGCAGCACAGGGCAGGGGATCTCGCTGCTGCCAATTTTATCTGTAAGCTGACTCTTGTCTCCACATTCTAGAGCCTCTGGGGAAGCTGGGAACCATTTGTTGTATTTTCATTCTAATGTTTCTCTGACTTAATTATGTGAGGATATGTGTCAGAGTCTATCAGTGTCAGGTGTTGCTGCTGGAGGGGGATTTCAGGCAGTGAAACTCCAGCTGTGTGGGTACTTCTGTCAGCTTTACTGAGAGCAGTGAACTCCTCCTGATGTTTCTCCATTGCCTTTGGTCAGACTTTGCCTCTCCAGATCTGTATTAAACTTGGTTATGAAAGCCTTGAAATGGAGCAGAGGGTTTGCTCCACATGCTCCACTTCCAGCCCCAAAATTACCTTCAGAAGAGCTTTGTACCAACCTATTGTAAATGCAGGCAAACCCAATGAGGGGAGAGGATGATGAGGAGGACTCCATATCATCAGAAGGTTAATTAATTACTGTATTATACTATACTTTATTACTTTATTATACAAATTATATTATATTATATTATATTATATTATATTATATTAATTATATTATTACTTTATTATACTATATTACTATATTACTTCATTATACTATACTAATAGAGTATAGTATTTACTATACTATGTTAGAATACTATACTGTACTAAAGAATACAGAAAGGATACTTACACAATGCTAGAAAGATTATAATGAAAACTTGTGACTCTTTCCAGAGTCCTGACACAGCTTGGCCCTGATTGGCCAAAGAGACAAAACAACTCCCAGCAGAATGCAATGGAACAATCACCTGTGGGTAAACAATCTCCAAACACATTGCACATGAGCACAACACAGGAGAAGCAAATGAGATGAGAATTGTTTTCCTTTTCTCTGAGGTCTCTTGCTGCCTTTCAGCTTCCCAGGAGGAAAACCCTGGGTGAAGGGATCATGTTCAGGGAATGTGAATGCCACCGCAGTCCTGTTGTCACCCAGGGCTGTGCTGCTGGAGCCCCAGGAGCTGCTGGCTGGGCTCTCTGGGGTTTTCTGGGTTTTCTTTGTCTGGAGAAGCCACACGGTGCCCTGGCTCTGTGTCACCAGCTGTCCCCAAGGACTCCCTCCTGCACGTCCCTGTGCCACCTCCTCACCATGAATGACAAACAGAAGCACTGGAGAGGAACAGTGATAAAGGAAACACAGGGATTTATTTATTTGTTTGTTGGAAGGGGGTTTGGGCTAATTTTTTTAGTTGTTGGCTACTTGTGGACAATCAGAAAATCAATGTTCATAAACTCAAAGCCTTAAGAACTAAGCATTAGGAGCACAGCTTTTTCCCTGCAGGCTGCAGAGAGCCAGGTACATTTGCAATTCTTTCCTAATAAGCTTGGGACTAGATCAGCATATATATATGTAAAAACACAAATACTTTTATTACTGAAGGCAGCCCAGAGCTTAGGCCCCTTCATTTTGCCTAGAAAATGGAATATTTGATCCTCCCCCACTAACTGTATGTTTTTCTTGTCTCCTGGCAGTTGGCACAAAAGCTCTGAAGTATGTGACATACGACAAAGAGAGCACCAAAATCTGCTGTGCCATATGATCAGCTCACATTGCAGTGGGCATGTTCCTGGCTCCACAAAGCTTCAGAACCATCACACTCCTTCCTGTTGGGAATTTCTGCCTTTAACCATCTGCAGGAAGTCACAAGTGTTTCCTCCCAAAGCATGCAATGCTCATGCTTCATTTAAATCTAAAATACACCTGGGACTGGGGAGAGGGGGTCGGTGGTCCTGGGCACTGCTGTTGTTGAGACAGGTCCAGGAGAGATGCTTGGTTGGTGCACCCTTTCCCAGGAGGTGGGTTTGGTATAAGTAACATCAAACTGAGGGTGAGCTGGGATTTGCAGAGCCCAGTGAACACTGAACACAGCTGTGCCAAAAGATGTAAATTCCCCTTTTTCCCATTTGAGTGTGTTCCAGATTGCAAGGGAAGATGTATTCTGTTACCATCTGTATGGCAGCTGTCTTCTGTTCACTGGGCAGTTTTCCTTATCTCTTCCACACCCAATCCTCTCTCAGGGCAGACATCTGCTGATAACAGCTATTGAATGTCACTGCATGGCTGATAAGAACTACAGCATCCCATTGGGAGATGTGAGCCCAGAGGGAGGAGCCAAGCATTCCTACCTGGATAGAATCTGGAGATTCTGGAACACCAGCACAGCTTCTCCACTGCATTCCCCAGAGGAACAGCAGCTGCCTCTTCTTCCACTGGATCTTCAGAGGAAAAATACATCCTTCTCTATAGGATCCCTGCTCCAGCAGAGTCACCCCTGACACTACAGGAGGGCTGAGCCACAATTCCAATGGGACTGCTGCCAACACCCTGACCCACAGGGTGTCAGGTTGGGTTCTGACTCTGTCAGTGTTGGTTTGGTTTACTGCATTGTTTATTTTATCCTTTTATTTTCTTCCCTATTAAAGAACTGTTATTTCCTGCTCCCATATTTTTTGCCAGAGAGCCCCTTAATTTAAAATTTATAACAATTTAGAGGCAGAGCGTTTACATTTTCCATTTCAGGGGAGCCTCCTGCCTTCCATAGCAGACACCTGTCTTTCCAAACCAAGACAGGGTGAGGGGTACAGTGCCAGTGTGGTTCTATAAGGAGCTGTGCAAGATCCTGACATCCTCCCATCAGCAAATTTGCTGTTGGTGAGCACTGGGTCAGTGATGAGTGTCAGTGCCACTCTGGCTGTAGTGACACAAGGATGTGCAGCTGCTCTGGACAGACACAATCAATTTGATTTGGTTCTTTGGAGCAATAACTGACACCAGCCACTTCAGTCAGCTCTGCAAGATCAAGAGCAAGGCATGACAAAAAGAGAGGCCAGATGATACAAGCACAGTTGTTTATAAACCTTTATTATTCGCCGTGAGCAATCAGCAAATCTTCGACTACAAACTGCTTCCGTCAAAGCTTAGCGTTATTAAAACAGGGGATTTATCTTCAGCAGGATTTTCCTATGCTGGACTCGAGGGGAGAAATGAAAGATAAACATCACTGTGACAGGCAGAGTCCAGGGAGGGGAGCCTGGCCAGTGCAGCTGAATAGCTGCAGGCTTTTTGTCCCTGCTGGTGGGGATAAGAGAGGAAGCTCTGCCTGGGCAGGCCCTGAGCACAAGAAAATGCCACTTCTCAGGGGTGTTTTTGTCAGGCTGACAAATGCAGCCTTTTTGCCCCTATGAACTGCAGCTGCAGGATGCTCTGTGGCTCCTGTACCCCCCTCCTGTCAGAGAGCTGCAAACTCCCAGCCCACAGTGGGGAGGTCAGAGCAGGTTGTGCATCCTTGGCCTGAGGTACAGAAATCTGTGCTTGCAATCTGTGTTTGCAGCTTCTGGGCAGAGACACAGCCAGTGCATTCACATTGTTAAGAGATACATCTAGGCTTGGAAGCAGGACTGTTGCTTAGTCCTGTCAAGTGTTGCAGGAGAGTTCCTGTACTCAGAGCTACAGTTAGAAATAGAAATAGAAATATCTCTAAGTTTGTGAAAACAGGGCCAGGAGCAGGTGTGTGTGAGGTGTGGGACCTCAGAAAGAAAAGATGAGAGGTGGTGTTAGAGTAAGGAATTGGACCTGACAGGTTTTCATCACAGCCACCAATTAGGGGGTGGATTTTTCTGCTAAAGTGCAGAAAAGGAGCTGGGATTCCCGTGCCTCCCTCAGAGCAGAGAGGGTGGATGTGGGGGGACACAGCTGCCAACCAGCAGCTGTACCTGTCAGCCTCAGGGGAGATCTGACTGCTGAGAAAGGGCCCACATGGTACCCAAAAGAGTGTGGATGGGAGACAGGTAAAAGAGCTTCTCTACTAGGGGTATAATCAGGCTTCTCTCTTCTCTCTTCTCCTCTCTTGTTGGTGAGTTGTGGGCTGAAGCATCTTTCCCAAGTGGGAGAAATAGCAGAAATTAAATTGTTTTTTCACTTTTCTCTGTTCTCCTCACCCCTTCCTAACCTGCTCAGAAACATCTCCCCATTGGGAGCATGGAATTGAAGAAAGGTGGGAGAGAATCTGACAGACCTGCTGGGATTCAGGGTGGGCTTCCAGGACTTTTCTTACATGTTTTACCAAAGCACTGAATGCAGGCACTGATTGTCGCCTCTTGATTCTCCCAATCCTCATGTTGCCAGTGGCTCTGTGGTTGTTCTCTGCACTGACACTGTGAATGAACTCTCCACTACAGGGAAGGAATGCAGGAATATTTGCAGGGAATGCCTCGACAAAGGCAGGAATGATGCATTTGACTCCATGTTCTTAGAAGGCTAATTTATTATTTTATTATACTATATTATATTAAAGAATACTATACTATACTAAAGAATACAGAAAGGATACTTACACAATGCTAGAAAGATTATAATGAAAACTTGTGACTCTTTCCAGAGTCCCAACACAGCTTGGTCCTGATTGGCCAAAGAGTGAAAACAACTCCCAGCAGAATCCAATGAAACAATCACCTGTGGGTAAACAATCTCCAAACACATTCCACATGAGCACAACACAGGAGAAGCAAATGAGATAAGAATTGTTTTCCTTTTCTCTGAGGCTTTTCAGCTTCCCAGGAGAAAAGACCTGAGTGAAAGAATTTTTTCAGAGAATGTGAATGCCACAGAGTCTGCAGGAATATTCATCTCCCAGGGATGTTTACTCATGTCTGGCAGTTGTGGTGGCACTTGAGTTGAAGGTGTCACCTCTGCTCAGTCCTTGAGGTGCCAGAGCTCTGCTGAGATCCAGACACATCTCCAGAACCTCACACATCAATTCTGCATTTGAAAGAAGCAAGGAGTGTGACAGAGGCATTTCATGGTGAAGGAAAACACACCTCTTCCAATCCCTGTGATGGTGCTCAGAGAGGCAATTCCATCTCTCCCAGAAAGATGCCAATGCAAAGGTCTGTCCAAGCTGCTTCATAGCAGGGTTGGAGAATGGCAGCAGCACGTAAATTCTGCACTGGAACACCAGAAAACCTCAGAATTCTTGATTTAGACCAAAGTCCACTGTGAAAAGAGGATTTAGGCATTTTAAGAATGTTACTCTGTCTTTGTTATGTGCTGTTTTCTGTTCCAAGAGAAGCTGTCTGCACTGCATTATGTAGTAGGCTCTTGAAAGAATAACTAGTTGTGTAATTATTAGAATTATATTTGCATTCCCAGCTAGGCTGTGTATAACTAGTATGCTAATATATGCTAATTAAATACCAATTAATAATTTTAAAAAATTAGTTTTGACTCTATACAGCTATCACAGATGTAGTAAATACTCATTGCTTATGAAGAACAAATCAGGTGTGATTTAATATGCAGCCCTAGTCCTATATAAACACATTGTGCCAATTATTTGGCACAGATTTAATGTGCTTTTTATTCATATTGCACAGCCACTGCTGACTGAGTGACAATCACTGTAATGCACTTGACTGCTTTTATATTAGTTCACATTAATGCTTCCAGCCATTCACATTGGGATGAGCTGTGTTCCAACCATCAGAAAAAGCCCAAATTTAATAAGTTTTACCCTGTGAGGTAGAAGGCTTTCCTCATCCTTAATCCAGCCAGGCAATCCAGGTAGGCTGATGAAAAAATTTGTCTGTCTTTGTATAGTTTGAGGCTGTTTGGCTCTGGCAGGGCATCCTCCATCTCTTTATCTGCAGGCTTCAGGAACTCTGTAGAAGAGAATCGACTTCCCCATCAAGCTGAGATGCCTTTGATTTAAGGAATATCCAGATTTTCTGCTGCCAGAGGGACACAGGATTTTGTGAACTCAGTCTCTGCTGTAAATTTAGAGCTATGCTATACACCTGGGGGGGATAAGCTCAAGCTAAATTAGCTGAACATGATGTTTGCTGCCTGCTGTGCCCTGGAATGAGCCAAGGGAAAGGGAAAGGCTGCCAGGGGAGAGCCAAGCAGGGCATTGAGACCAAGGAGTCCCTGGGCACCCTGCCTGGGAGAGCCTTGTGCAGCTGTGCCTGTGCTTGCTCAGGGCTGAGCACACTCAACCCTTCCCATGGAACCTGGGTTCTGCCTTGCAGGGGCTTTCCAGATTTTTGCCATGCTGGGGGTTTTTCATTTTTTGATGGTGTTTTGCCTTGGAAGTGATAAATCTCATAAAAACCCCCACCAAAACAGGGTGGTTAAAGAGTTGCTTTGGGCAGGCAGGATCGGGGCAGGATGCCTGGATGTGCATCCCTGTTCCTGCACTCCTGCTGGGCTCTGTCACATCAGCCCCCTCTGTCACACCCTCCAGGAGGCTTTTCCTGCCCTAGGCCAGGCCAGGACAAGGGGCTGAGGCTCCCACCTGGCAATGTCCCCAAATGACCCCACCTGTCTGTCCAGGAGCATCTGCAGGGCTCTGGGGGCCCCTCTGGTGTCCCCAGCCAGCTATGGGGACCAGGGCACCTGGGAGGAGAGCAGCAGGAATGGGGAGATAATGAACAACTGGAATGCAATCAGGAGTGGGGTACAAAGTCTGGGGAAGCATTAGTGCCAACCCAAACAATTCCTAAAAAAAGGTTTGTGGCTCCCAAGGCACGTTCACCTTCAGCAGAGGAAATCTGTTTTACACAAATTCTGTGGGCTCCCAGGTCATAGGTTTGGCATTGGCAGAATTAAGGCTTTGCTGCAGCCTTTGTTGTGTGGATGGACATTTCTTCAGTAATTCTTTCATGTAGTTCAAGTAGTTTCTGAGCTCTGATGTATTTACTGTTGCTAGAAATCTCTCCCAACACCAAAGACGGCAGAACTCAGTGAAACTTATGAAGAATACATACTTTTTTGTTTTGTTTTTAATTTTTTTTAAATTTGCTACCTTTAAAAGCACCTGTAACTTCTTTTGGTAATTTATTGTATCACTTAGGGGTTCCAGCATCAAGATAGTTGGAATTTTCCTTCCTGCTCTCCTTCTTAGTGTGTTCCTCCTCACTTTTAGGAATCAGCCTCACTGATTTTTACCTTTAACTTCTGGAGCTGGTGACACCTTAAACAGATTATATCAGCTCATTTGGTTTCATTTAGAAACCAATCAACCCAAATTATCTTCAGTGCCATGTAATGAAACTAAGTTCAAGCATTTTCTCAAAGTGTTTTCCTGAGGCACTTCAATGAGCTCAAGCTGTGCTGCATTTACAGGACAATTTAAGTCTGGAGCTTACTTGAGACTTCATCAGCAAGGTAAGAGAGCATTAGTAATTTTTCTAATTTTTCAAGTCGAGATATCTGTTTGGCAGAATGGCTCTGTGCTTCCTTCAAAGTCACTGCATCTCTTTTTTTCCTTTTTTTTTTCTTAATAACTAGATGTAGGAAAGGTGGATATTCAGTTTGGTGTAATTTGCTCTCTTGATCATGTTGTTTCTCAATGGAGAAATATAAATTTGCTGCTCCTAAGAGCAAGATATTTCATGTATTATATATTTTTCCTGTATTTTTTCTGTACATTGACAAGAAAAAAATGTCATTTTACTAAAAGCTCAATTCAGACAGTTCTGGACAAAACCCAGTCTGGGTGGTAGAATCAGGAGCAGGAACAGGTGCGCTCTTCACCTGAGAAATGCACGTGTAAAAATGATGGGGATGTTAAAATCACTGACTGCAGCAGGTGCCAAACATAATTCTGCATCCTCAGAGGGTTTTTGTTTCAAAGAGCTTTTGGCTGTCTGCACTCTGCCAGGCTCAGAAAAGGGGTGGTGAGGATGCGAGAAATTGATATTTAGAGGTGTTGTAAATAGATATTTACAGGGAGGTGTGTCCTGAGAGCAGCAGTGGGTGAGGCAAGGCCAAACCTGGCACAAATCAATCCCTGCTGGTCACTTCACTTCTCTGTGTGCATTTTTTGGGGGGAATTGATGTGGAGCCTTTACCCTTTGAATCTCTTGCTGGTTTGTGAGCCCAGCTGGCTGAGCTGAGCCAAGTCCTGTCCCAGGAGGGCAGTGAACATCAAACCAGTCCCAAACAACAGCAAAGTCAAAGCTAATGGAGCTGGTCTGGGATAGAGCTCAGCACAGAAAACAATGCTGAAGCAAATTTCTGAGTCTGGGGAATGTAATTATGCTGCTTCTTTTCAGAAGATAAATGGATGATGTTAAGTGTCACCACAGGCTTCTCTCATTAGGCTAAATTCACTCTGGAGTGCTTTTGTATTCAGAAGAACATTATGTGGACTAGAAAGTGCTCAGCCACAAAGCAAGCTATAAAAAGGTTAATGATTTTAAGCCAAAGTTACATATAAGCAGTGATAATGTTACAGCTTGTGTTATTCCATTTTTCTGAGGCAGTGCACATCTGTTTCTTTCATTTCAATGCAGGTTTTGGTCTCTGGAAGAGCTCTGAGTCTGGGAGCACAGTACTTGACTGGGCTTTTGTCATGGGCATTTCAAAGGCCTGCAGCCTGGTACCAAGATTGAGGCATTTAAGAATTTACCTCCTTATTAAGAAAAAATTAATTCCATAAAGGGAATTAATGGGTACTTCTCAAACATAAAAAAAAAAAAAAACCCAAACAATCCTGATTCTGTCCTTTGCAGAAATCTGGGTTCAAAACACCTCCCACTGCTTTTTCGGTTGCTGTGTCTCAATGAAGATGATGACAACTTGGACAAGAGGCAAACCTACTCCTAAAATCAGATATTAGGAAGAAATTCTTCCTTGACACAGGTTCCCAGAGCAGCTGTGGCTGCCCCTGGGTCCCTGGAATGTCCAAAGCCAGGTTGGAAGGGCTTGGAGCAGCCTGGGACAGTGGAAGGTGTGGGACAAGCTGGGTTTTAAGGTTCCTTCTAATCCAAGCCATTCTGTGATCCTGTGATAAGGAGACGAGTTGGTTGTTACAGCCTCCAGGCCTGATGGGCTGAGAGGAAGGAAAAAATGAGAGAAAACTGCATTAATTCTGTCCAGCAGCCTCACTCGTAGGGATTTTTATCACGTGCAGTTCATATTGAGGGAAGAAGAGAGACTCAGCTGTCCCACCTGTAAATAAACCCAAGTTTGAGCAGGACGTTGTCTTGGTTTGGAAAGACAGGTGTCTGCTAAGGAAGGCAGGAACCTCCCCTGAAATGGAAAATGTAAACCCTCCCCACCCCTCCAAATTGCTATAAATTTTAAATTAAGGGCTCTCAGGCAAAAATATGGGAGCAGGAAATAACAGTTCTTTAATAGGGAAAAGAAAAAAAAAGGATAATATAAAGAATGCAGTACACTAGAACAACACTGACAGAGTCAGAGCCCAACCTGACACCCTGTGGGTCAGGGTGCTGGCAGCAGTCCCATTGGAATTGTGGCTCAGCCCTCCTGCAGTGTCAGGGTTGGCTCTGCTGGAGCAGGGATCCTGTAGAGAAGGATGGATTCTTCCTCTGAAGATCCAGGGGAAGAAGAGGCAGCTGCTGTTCCTCTGGGGAATCCAGTGGAGAAGCTGTGCTGGTGTTCCAGAATCTCCAGATTCTATCCAGGTAGGAATGCTTGGCTCCTCCCTCTGGGCTCCCATCTCCCAATGGGATGCTGTAGTTCTTATCAGCCATGCAGGGACATTCAATAGCTGTTATCAGCTGATGTCCCCTCCCGAGGGAGGAGTGATTGTGGTCACTCAAAGAGAGAGGTAAGGCAAACTGCCCACTTGACAAAGGTAATCTGCCATACAGATGGTGATGGAAAACATCTTGCATTGCCATCTTCAACAGACATCAGCCTCCACTTGTGGCTCCTGTCACTCCACAGGACACGAGTCCTGTGGGGATGAGTTATTTCAGGAGAGCTCCTCCCACCAGCAGGACCCTGCTGCTCCTTCAGGGCTCCTGAGGTGGAGCTGGGTGATGGCTGGGCAGGAACAGGGCTGGGGCTGCTCTGGGGCTCCTTCTGGAGCAAGGAGGAAGAGTTTGCCCAGAACGAATTGGACACAGTGGAACAAAGTGTTCCCCAGAAATGTGTTCCACAGCCAGGACAGCAGCAGCCTTCCTGCCAACTGAGGGGCCTGCTGCAGGAACACTTTGGCAAGGGGATGGAATTATGGCCAAATCTGTGCTGAGCAGCCTGCTGGTGGGTGGCTGGATTGTGCAATGCTGCTGATACTCAAAATCCATTATCTGCTGCAAAGAATCTCTGAATGAAATGAATTGATAGAGCAGATAGCTCTTTATTTTGTTTTTTCTTTTCTCCCCATCCACTCCCTCCCAAAAGCTGTGCATTCAAACACCTCCATTCAAATTATTTGAAGATGAGAAGACCAGGAGGACAGGGCCTGTAATGAAACCTTCATCGAGAACCTGAGATCAGGGATAGAAAATGAGCTCTTGCATTGTCAGAAATTCTTGGATTTGTTGAGACTTAGTCCTGGAAGGGATAAGCCAGAAAGCAGGCCTGAGAAAAAGAGTTAAAATATTATATCCTTTCCCTTCAGCATGCACTTTTTTGAGTGCAGTCATTTCTGGGAGAGGCATCAAGAGTTCCAGCTGCTCTCAGCACTGCCAGGTGGGATGACTGAATGGCAGAATCATCATCCTGTTGAAATTGGTGTGGTTTTGCCCTGGAAAAGGTGACCATAGCTGAAGGGTTGTGCTCAGCTGCATCTATTGACTTGATGTGTACAAACAAGAATTGTGCCTGATTCCCTGGCTGGCAAATTAAGGAAATATGGCTAATTTTCTCTCACTGGGAGTAATTTTGGCCTCACAAGGTTGAAGTTTAATATGAGTTAAGGTGTATTTAAGAACACATCTGTCTTGTTCTTGCTCTGGGAAGGAGGGAGGGCTGAGCTTGGGCTGCAGATGCCACAAAGGCATCAGAGCTGAAAGGGAAATGTTGCTGCTGCTTTTACCTCCCTCTCTGGCTGACTGGGCCAGCACATTGTGGAGCTGAGATGATGAACAGCAGCAGCTCGTGGAGATGTTCTGTGTCCTGGTGCTTTTCAAGGTGCTCATAGCTGGAAGCAGAGTTTTCCCTTCAAGAATCTCAGCAATGCAGCCCAGAGTGGAGCCACAGCCTCATTAAGCAAGGATAGGGATGATATCCAGCAAAAATGAACCCTCAGAGAGGAGGGAAGGAGAAATTGCAGCCCAGGCCTGCATGGTGCCTGTGCTGCTGCCCCTGGGCACTGAGGAGTCCGTGTGGAGCTGAGGTGGTGCCAGTGCACTCAGTGCCCTGACTTTCCATTTTGGGGTTTGAAACCACCTTGAAGTTATACTGCCAGCTGGGGAGAAGGGTGTTTGCAGCTAGGGGATGTGTGTGATGCCCTTGGGACAGCCTGTGGTCACAACTTTTGATGTGGAGCTGTCCTGGACTAACACAAACCCCTTTTGGCTCAGACCTTTGCTGTCCTGTTTCCTCCTGGCGGCTGCTGCCAGTGCAGGGGAGCCTTCCCAGGGTTGTGTTTGTGTGACATGAATACCAACCTTGGCAAGGTTCCCCTTCAGGGCTTGGGGAGCAGCTCCCTGCACAGTGCAGGTCTGCCCTGATCTGTGTCCCACCCCAGGGTGACCGTGGGGGCAGAGCTGGTGGGACCTTCCAGAAGATGGGAATGGTTCTGAAGCTGATTTGGTGGTTAGGAAATGGTTCTGAACCTGATATGGTGGCAGGAAATGGTTCTGAAGCTGATTTTGTGGTAGGCAATGGTTCTGAAGATGATTTGGTGGTTAGGAAATGGTTCTGAAGCTGATGTGATGGTAGGAAATAGTTCTGAAGCTGATTTGGTGGCAGACAATGGTTCTGAAGCTGATGTGGGGGTAAGAAATAGTTCTGAAGGTGATGTAGTTGTAGGAAATTGTTCTGAAGCTGATTTGGTAGTTAGGAAATGCTTCTGAAACTGATTTGGTGGCAGGGAATGGTTCTGAAGCTGATGTGATGGTAGGAAATAGTTCTGAAGCTGATATGGTTGTTAGGAAATGGTTTTGAAGATGATGTGGTGCCAGACAATGGTTCTGAAGCAGATATGGTGATTAGAAGCTATTTGGTGGTTAGGGAATGATTCTGAAGCTGATTTAGAGGCAGGAAATGGTTCTGAAGCTGGTGTGGTGGCAGCACATGAAATGGCACTTGCTTGCCCAGTGCTGTGCCCGTTGCATTTTCAAACAGCAGAGCAGGTGAATAAACCAACCCAGTGCAGCTGGTTATGGAATAATTGTTCAATATAGGTCAAAAAGCATTGCCTTCAGAAAAGTGGTGCTCCTCAGGCACCACTGCTGGTCTCTGGCAGCCTTAACTGAGGAAGGGAGTGGCTCTAATTGCTCTGCAGACAGGTGTTCAATGAAATGGATTTTAACTTTTCGAAATCAATTGGTAGAATCAACCTACAGTCAAGTCTTTTACTGATTAAATATCACTTCAACCTCCTTTGAGGACAAAATATTTGCCTCTTTAACTGCTCAAACTCTTAAGGAGAGACCTCCAGGGGACAGCAGGGAGGGGGAAGAACATCTTAATTTTCTTGGTGTTTGAAGAGGTAATCCTATCCTACCTCCTTTGCTCCTGGCTCTCCAGAGTATATTCTGATTAAAAAGCTCAGCCTTCCAGACCCTTCCAGATTTGTACAGATCATTAGGAAGAACATGAACTGATGCTTTTTTTATGCTTTGTGGGCTGCTTGAGTGATGTTTGCAAGCAGCTGTGGGCGCAGAGGAGTTCGTGGCAGTGGGAGAAGTGCTGCCTTGTGATACATGAACACGAGTATTCTCATTCTTTATTTTGCAGAAAACAAAGCTTAGAGAAAACAGGTTTTTCTCCAGGGTCATGTCACCAAAGGCCAGACTAGAGCCTGTCTTTGCCTTGCCCTTCCTGCCTCTCTGTGCAATTTCTGTCACCACAATGAAGGACTGCCAGGTACTGCGTGATGCACAGAACCAGGACCTAAGACCTCTTTTGCACACATCTCATTTCCATCCTGAAATGCAAAAGCAAGGAAAGCTTCCTACCAGCACCAATAGGGAAAAATCTGTTTTAGCAGAGCAGAAAGCTTTCCTGAGGGGCTGGCTACAAACTTCCAGCTTCTGGGGGGTGCAAAAAGCTTCGTGCAAACCCATTTGTAGTTGCATGAAGAATGTAGTTGCAGCATGTAGTTGCAGCCCATAAGGATTCTGCCAAAATTGAAGGCAGATTCCAAGCCAGATGTTCTACCTGTCATTTATTGTAAAAAGAGAGCAATAAAATGCAATTGGTAACATCACCCTTTGGGATTTTACCTTTCAAAACAAAGAGCTTCACTCAGGGTTATCACCTTGTTCTTGAAAGCAGAGAATCTGAACAATTTATTTAATTGAAATGTAAATTTCTGCCACTTCACGTGTTGGTAGACAAGTTGTGGGCTTGGAACAGGGCCTGTGTTTGCAGCAGCAGGAAATTAAAATTGCCAACTACAGGCTGATACTCTGTGCTGGTGACTCAAACTGTGGTGACAATTGAAGCTGTGTTTCAGAAGCAAAATATTAGCACTGATTGTGACTTTCCCTGTCAGCAAAGGAGCGTGGCAGTTGCTGAGAAATGTGATCCTAATGGAGGTGATAGGTCCTTGGGATTTTTTTTGAGAAACACAGCGTTATTTTTTGTGGATAGAAGGCCATGTTAATTAATTTGAAGGTCTGCAGAGAGCTCTCCACTATTGTTGCACACAGACAGAAGAGCTGGTACCCAACCTGGTCACCACCATTGATGCAGCTGAGAATGTCCTGATCTTTCCATGGGAATTCCACTAATGAATTAGTCGGGACAAAATAATTTTCATCTGGTGAGACTTCTTTATCACTACCAAGGAGTGATGATATTGAGACCAGTATTTCAAAAGAAAACTCTCCTTAGGGAAATTTAAAGAAAAAATATTTTAATCTGCTATGTTTTAATCTGCTGCCCATCCAGGAGAACCAGAAGAAGCTGACTAAGTCTGAAAGTTTGTATTATTGGACAATCCAAATTTAAAGGGGAATTTTCACAAGAAAAATGTGCAGCAGTGACATTTAAAATCATCAGAAATTGAAAGCAAATCCTGAGGATTGTCAGCAATATCTAATGTTGAGAGCCAGCTGTTTGCCTTTGGTAATCTTTACACTGTAATAAATATTAATATACATCAAATATTAGTGAGTGTCCATGCTGTGTTTTCATGGGATACCATCAGACCTCTGTCTGGCCAGAGAGAGGAATTATAAACACAAAAGGAAATGAGCACATTTGTAGCTGAAATTCTGCTCTTCTGAGTGCTTTGAGGTATGTGTACAGAGCCCATGGAGTTTGCACTGAGCAGGAACCAAATTTGCTTTAAATTCAGCTCCTTTTCTCTCCTCCTCTGGTTTTGGAAAAGTGTTTGGGGAGCAAAACCTCTTTTAAAAAGGAATCCATCCTGGCAGGATGTTGCAGGGAAGGCAGCAGGAGTTACCTGGCTCAGCACTTGGCTCCTGCATTAAATTCACCCCAGAGCTGGAGGGGAAATGCTCCATCCCTTTGTGCAGAAACCCCAGATCCTCTGAGTGCTTTTCTCCTGGAAAACTTCATAACTTCATTTTAGGCTCTGGGTGAAGACCAAGGAGCCTGGTTTAGGGTAGGATAGAGCCAAGCAGGAGCACTGAGATATGGGAATGCACCTGTAAAGTGCCTTGAACTTTGCAAATTCCTCATCCAAGACAACATCTTTTTTTCTTTTATTTTTTTTTCTATTTTTTTCTTTTTTTTTCAGCAAGTCGTGATTCCCCTTAACTCCCCCTGTTGCTACTGACACTGATGCATATCCTGGTTGCTGTATAAATGTTCATTTAATCATAATGAGGCAGCAAACTCCCACATTTCCCTGGTGCCTGAGCTGCTTTCAATGTAATTTTTAGTATAAAAATATCTACTAGAGGGTATGGAGATGTATCAACAATTTTTTTGGCTTTTTTTGTTCTTTTAAGTTTGCAGATGATCCAGCACAGCCTGTATTTTATTGTTGCTGACAGTTCCTCTATGACTAAATACAAACTTAAATTTACAGCTGGAATGAAGGGATGAGGGATGGAAGGGAAAGATTTTCCAGTGAGAAGTGTTGCGAAATAGAAAATTGTGTGTTCTGAAAGGAGCTCAGAGATTCTGATTCATAAAAAAGAAAAAAAAATTACAATAAATAAAGAAGAAATTATAAAAGAATTTCCTCTGGCAGCAGATGCTCCCAGCTGCTGGCACAGGCAGGAAGCAGCACACCCAGGACTGATGAGTTGTTGCCACAGTTTTCACTTTCCCTGTCTGAAGCTATCCAGGCTTGCAGCCCAGAAGAAAAAGAACCAGAATGTACAATATCAAAGTGTTCTGGCCATTAGTTGTGAATCTCCTCCTTGAAATAAGGCATTCTCACAGTGGCCAGAAAAAAATGGTCCATTTTAGTCTTTTCTCATAAGAAAATTAACTCCTTACGGTCATTTGCTCTGCACATATCAGCCTTTCTGACAGTTCCCGTGGTTAATTTTGAGTGCCTTGACCAAATTCAGCTGAAGCAAACAAAGATTTCAGAAATTCAAGGTTTGTAAATACAAACAGTTGAGGATTATAGGATCTGGTATAGGATCTCATTATAGGTGCAATTATAGGATCTGCGGAGGGGGAAAGGTGTGAGTCCAGGATTTCAGTACTCTTGAAGGTATCTACAAAGGTTGGAGGTGCTGTGAATTCCCCCAGCTGTGGGAGAACTTCAGGAGGATTTTGCTGCAGCAGAAGGCACAAAAATAGAGACTCATTCACCTTTGGATTCTCTGGTGTGGAGTAAGGAGAACTGTGGTGTTTGTGAGGGTCTCCAGGATGAGGTGAGAGATGAGAATTTGACTCCATGTTCTCAGAAGGCTGATTATTGTATGATATCATATGATATGATATTATATCACATTAAAATACATTATATAATATCATATATATGATATGATATATTATATTTATTATATTATATTCTAAAACTATACTATAGAAAGAGAAAGGATACATCAGAAGGCTAAACAAGAATGATCATGAAAGCTCCTCACTGACTCCTCAGTCTGACACAGCTGGACTGTGATTGGTCATTAATTAAAAACAATTCACATGGAACCAATCAAACATTCCCCTGTTGGTAAACAATGTCCAAGCCACATTCCAACGCAGCAAACACAGGAGCAGCAATCAGATAATTATTGTTTTCATTCCTCTCGGAGGCTTCTCAGCTTCTAATTAGAAAATCCTGGGCAAAGAGGATTTTTCAGAAAATATCATGGTGACAGAGAACCCTGACCCAGGAGCTGCAAGTCCAATGGAAAAGGAAAACCCCATCCCTGGAAGGGCTCAAATTGATATATATATAAATATAATTGAAATATATATCAAAAAAGTTGATATATATATAATAATATATAGTTGATATAATAATGAGAGGATGGAGCTTGGAACAACCTGGTCCAGTGAAATGTGTCCCCTCCAACCCAAACCATTCTGTGATTTAGAACTTTTGACAACATTTGAAATACTTGTTTCCTCTAATAGTATGGATAATTTTATAATTTTTATATAGTTTTTTTCTCTTGGTTTTAGGACACTGCTCCCACTGCCTGCCCAGCACAATAATTGCATTTCTCCCCATGTCATTTTTTGGCTGTTCTGTGTCAGCCTGCTCCTGAGTTTGAAATCAGAGAAATTTAACTTTGTACATGTGATGAAGATTTGCTCCAGCTCCTGGTGACTCTCCAAACCATTTGCCCACGTGCTTTCCAACAGCTCTGAGGATCTGAATTAGAGAGATTCACAGGACAGTGCCAGCTTTTCCTCTGTCACTGATGAGAGCTGTGTTATCTCTACCTGTAACCTTCAATTCTTGCTCTGGCTCTTGTACAAGAGGAAAGAAAGAGTCACTAGCATGAAATCAATCACGAAGATTGAAAATTGTGAGATTTTTTTATTCATAAATTTCATGTTTTTTCTGGATTTGCTGCTGTAGAATCTTGAGGAAATCAGAGAAAGCTGATGCTGCTCTTGTATCCATCAAGAGTGAAAAATCAAATATCAGAGAGGGGCAGATGTGGGTTTGGGCAGTGTTGGCTCCTCACTGGATTTTGGCTGTCTCACACCAGGGCAGACCCTTCCCCAGTTTAATTTTACAGGTGTGGGTAGGAAATATTTCCAATTTCTTTGTCTAAAACCTGCTGCCCTGTGGTTTCACTGGGTGGATTCCAGGAAACAGTGAAGGGCTGGGCAAGGCTTTTGTGGAAAGCCACTTTTCCCACTGACATCCATCTATATCCTTCATGATGAGAGCACAAAGTTCTTCCTGGAAAAAAGAACCACTTTGTGTCATTTTAGCTCAGAAATGGAGGTGAGGCTCATTCCAGCTGATGCTGGATGTCTGAGCAGCAGCCTGTTCTCTCTCTGAGAGGCATTTTCACATCTGGGTGGCTTCACCCTGCTGCCAGACTGTCCCAAAATCTCTGTCTCTCATCACCTTCACAGCAATTTCTTCCCTGCAGGTGCTGGGTGGGCAGCAGCAGTCAGGGGTGGCTTCCTGCCCCTTCTGCTCAGGGCTCTGTAATGGGATTTTCACAATCCATTTCCTCTCCATGCTGCTCCTTTGGGAACATTGTGCCTTCCTGCAGGCATGCAGGCTTGTGAGATGGGGCATTCTCAGGTGCTGCTTTTTTAGTATAAAAATTTAATATTATTATAAATTTCTATATTATTATTATAAAGCCAATATAATATATAATATATAATATATAATATATAATATATAATATATAATATATAATATATTATATATTATATATTATATATTATATATTATATATTATATATATTTGTATAGGTGCTGCATTTGTATTATAAAAACAATTTTATATTATTATAAAATTCTATATAATTATTACTATAAAACCAATATCATATATTTGTATTTTATATATTATATAGTATTATATATTATATATAATATTATATATTTGTATAGGTGCTGCATTTGTATTATAGGAACAATTTTATATTATTAGGTGCTGCATTTGTATTATAGGAACAATTTTATATTATTATAAAATTCTATATTACTATTATTATAAAATCAATATTATATATTTGTATTTTATATATTATATAATATTATATAGATTGTATAATATTATATATTTGTATTATAAAAACCATTTGAGTATTCTCTTATTGCCTTTGCAAAACACCCTCTGGTCATAAGAAAATGTGACTTTTATTCTAAACAGGACAGAAGTGATTAGTGAAGTTTATATTGGTGCTGGCTCACAAGCAAGGAGCTCCATTTGCTCATCTTTTGAAGTCCAGTGACATTTCTGTGGTCTTCAGTGGAAAAATTGGGAAATTGGAATATTGTGGGGACGTCAATACATCTTTTATTTCCTAATTGAGCTCTTAATCAAAGAAAAATGAGGATGTTTCAATTCACTTCTCATTCTCTCAGCAAACAAGGATGCTAACTGCCAGAAAAACATTGTAATGATTGTGTTGTGTGGGCCCTCTTAAAAGAGGCAAGTGTTTTAAATGGAATTATGGTAATGATGTGATCATTGTCTGGGCTGGCTTAATGAGTTTAGCTGCTGCTGCAATATTAAATGCTTTGCACTTAAGAAAAACACCTCCTGTTCCACTCCAAAAAGATCAGAAAAAGCTGCTGGAGCTTTTTCTGCGGTGCTGGATACATCACATGGGGCTCTACACCCTGCCAAAATAACTGCTCAGGTTTGGACACTCTGCTCCTCCGTGGCTTTGGCAGCTCTGGTGCTCCAGCATCAGCACAGGAATGGGCTCTGGGAGGATTTAAATGGATTAATAAATGATGGGAATGCTTGACATGGCAGAGAGGGGAGGAAGTGCCTGGAGAGTGCTTAGTGTGTGTAAAAAGTATATGTATATACAAATAAATATATAATAATATTTTATTATATATAACAATACAATAATATAATAATATATAATTTATATAATAGTAATATAATAAATAAATAAAATTAGAAATAAATATGTATATGTAAAAAGTAAGATAAGGAAAAGAGGTTTCAGTGTGACATGGCAGAGAGGGGAGGAAGTGCCTGGAGAGTGCTTCATGTGTATGTAAAAAGTATATTTATATGTAAATATGTATATGTAAATAAATATGTAAATAAATATATATTATTATATATAACAATATAATAATATTATAATAATATATAGTTGAGATAATATAATATAATAAATTAAAATAGAAATAAATATGTATATGTAAAAAGTTAAATAAGGAAAAGATGTTTCAGCTTGACATGGCAGAGAGGGGGAGGAAGTGCCTGGAGAGTGCTTCATGAGTGTGTAAAAAGTATATGTATATGTAAATAAATATATAATAATATATTATTATATATAATAACATAATAATATATAATTTATATAACAATAAAATTTACAAATTTATAATAATGAAATAATAATTTAATAATAAACAGCAATATAAATTGTATAATAAATAAATAAATATAAAATTTCAAAATTTTATTTCTTTACATTATTTAAATGAAATCTGTAACCATAAGTTCTGGCACAGGAGATTTATTGATATGCTCAAGTATTTTTTTTTTTCTTATCCTAAGGTATATACTTAGTGTGGCAGGAGGCAAAGGAAATACATCCCCATTAGTTATGTGGAGCAAATGTTCTGCTTTTTTCATTTAGTCAATTAAGACTCTGTTTGTAAGTACAAAATGTTTGTTCTAGACAAACTGATATATAGACTTGAGCTGGGGCTGCATTTTCCAGGAACAAACAGTCCCATGGAATGTGTGCTCTCTATTTGGAGCTGGGAGAAATGTCAAATGCAAGTGGATTTTGTAAAACCTCTCTGTGTGAATATTAATGATGGTGGCTGGTTGTTTTCATGATAAACTCTTTCAGCTATTAAATTGCTGGAAAGAAATCCAGCACTTCTACAAGGACGCCTGGATGAGTCATGTTCATTTATTAGAAAGGTAATTTTGGTTGGTTTCTGACTCTAAAAAAAAAATAAATAAAAACACCCTGCACAATTTCATTGTGGTTTTCATTTAAAAACACACACATACTGTTATTTTTAACATAACGAGATGGCTTTAATTTAAAGTTTCTGGAGAAGGGAAACCTTAATCCATCCCACTCCTACTAATTTGATGCCAGTGCCAGGAAGAGCAAACCTGGAGAGGAGTTGCAGAGAAAACCTGAAGAGCAGCAGGAAGGAATTCAGAGGATGGGTAAGGTTGGAAGGGACCACTGATGTTGGGAAGGATGAAAGTTTGACAAGGAAGTCTCAAAGATATGTGTGTGCTTAGCAGAAAGATTTTTGGATGTAGAATCTGAAGAAAGAATAGAGATGGAAGCAAGATTTGATATAGAAGAAAAGAATTGCTGACCCAGTCTAACTGGATAACCAAGGAGGCAAAGGGTGTGTGAGTTAGAAGGGGTTTTTATGGCTTAGAGCAAAGGATAAACCCACCTCAAACAAGAAGATGTTTGTACCAAGCACAAAGACAGCACAGGCAAGCAAGGCAGCAAATGGTGCAAGTAGAAAAAAGGTCTCAGAATTTTCCACTGCAAGAAAACTGAAAAACAACTTCTAGCTTAAACTGTAATGTACTAACTTCTAGTGATTGGAGAATGGTAACATGAATGTGGTAATTATAGTAGTTATGATAGGCTATAGATAAAAGTTAAGGTATAGATTTGATCTGCTGTATTAAGATGCTCAGCAAAGAAAAGTCTGTAATGCATTGTAACCAAAACCAAAGGGTCTCCAGGCCTGCCTGCAGCTGGTATGAATGAAACAATCTTTTCCAAAGGAAAAGAATGTGATTTTTGGAGTCACAAAGGGTCAATTCCTGGCAGTTTCCACCTGGAGTAAATCCTGGTGAGCAAATCCTTGTGTAACACAGGAGGCCAAGGCAGATGAGCGCAGCAGCCTCTCCTCCCTTCCAACAGTGAGGGCAGAGGCAATTTTGTGCCTGTTCTGTGACATTTACAAACCCCGACACTGTTTTATCTGCTGCTGATCTTGCCTGGAGGGAATTCAAGGGTGAGGTGGCCTGGCTCGAGCGAGACCAATTTGTTTTGGTTTTGGATGAATACCAAATCCATTTTCATGGTGACATTTAGCCCTTGGAGATGCTTCCCCAAGTGACTGATGTGGGTTTGCAAACAGAGCTGGGCTTTGCTGAGCCTGGCCTGGTCCCCTGAGGGCAGGGGGGTGTGAGGCAGAGCAGGGGCCCCTTGCTCAGCCCTGGCTGGGTGATGCTCAAGAGAAAGGCTCTAGATATCTGTTATTTTGTCTCTGGTTTTCTGTGATTGAAATGGCTTCCAAGGAATTAGAAAGTCTTTTCTTTCCCAGCCCTGCAACTGAAGAAGAAGTCAGGATTCCTCAGTTCTGCTTTTCAAGGTTGTTTATTTTCTCTTATCTGTTCCATTCTTTCTCTGACTTGCTGAGATCTGTCCAGCAGGTCAGGTTGTGGCACAGTCCCTGCCCTTGGGGTGGTGTTGGCTTTTTATACTAAGAACTACGTGTACTTTATTTACAATAATTTTCCAATCCCTATCACCTATGTTAGACAGTCTGTCTCTGCTCTAAACCAATACAGAAGTGTCACCATCACCCAGAAGATGGAGGACAAGAAGAAGAAGGGCAGGACACACCCAGATTCCTCCATCTTGCCTCTTGAACCCCCATTCTAAATCCCCAAAATTCAACTTTTCCACCCTGTGGTAAATTCACTATCATTCTACTCAAACTCTTGTGGCTTGTAACTCTTCACACAAAGTGATTGTTTCCATGCGTTAAAATCAAAGGCACAGGTGGTTTTGACCCCATGCTGAGGTCTCTGAGCCTCCTGCCAGGGTCTCAAATCACCCAGGGCAGCCAGAGCAATGTCCTGGGTTCTGATAATTTTGGTGTTATCTCTGTAGAGCATGAGAGCTGTGGGATGTAGAGAGAAAAGTGGCTGGAGAGAGGTCAAAGATGAGGGATAAAATACCCTAAATGTTCAATCCAAGTGTGGTTCTTGGCCAGGTTTGCAGCTACAGAAGCCCTTATTACATAATCCACTTTTACCAGGGTACATTTCATAACCAAAACATCATTTGAAAGCACATTGTTTCTGAACGCAGCCCATCCTAAGAACAAAAAGACTTTGTGAGCTGTTTTTGGGAGACACCCTGGAGCCAGCAGCCAGGAGCAGCCTGCCCAGGAGGAGCTGCAGGTTCTGCCTTGTGCTTTCTGCTTGTCTGGATCCCTGAAATGACAGAGCTGGGGAGGGCACATCCCGTGGTTTGCCCTCTGGCAGGTGCTGGGTTTGTTTCCTGCTGTTGTTTCCAGCCCTTATTTAACAAAAGAAGCTTCATACAGATGACAAAGCAGTGAACAGGAGCATGACACTTGATTTCTTTTTAATTTGGACAGGGTGATGAAGCCACATGCCAACACGGCAGGAAATTAGATTTTGATTTTTTTTTTAAAAAATAAAATGCAATGGTATTATGCTAAAATCCCAGGAAATCTTGGAGGGGGGAGTGTAAATACTGATGCCCCAAAGCCTGGAAGTCTATGAGGCATTAAAGCAGTGCCTGGAGCTCTTTGGTGCCCTGTAAACTGTTCTGTTACATAAGCACGTCTTCTTATGGCTTAACTCGTGGATATAAAATCCCCCCAGGCTGATAACAGGAGATGCCTCAGCCTAGAAAATCTGTTACTTATTTACTTCACAGGTTTGGAGGGGTGAGGAAGCTTAGCTGTATTTAAGTTTTTCTGGGCTCAGTGCTTGCTCAACAGCAGAAGTTGCTGTTTTAGCCATAAAGCTGCATCCAGTGTTGGTTTCCCACTGAGCTTTAACTCAAATTATATTTGTAGCCTCGAATTCCTGCAATTCCACAAAGGATTTTTCTGCAAATTGTAAAAAAAAATTTGGCATAAAGCTTGTGTGATAAGGGAAGGGTGTCCAGGAATGCTCAGACATCTCTGGTTAATTCATGGGGATGCTGCCAGGGTTTTGAGGAAGGTTTGTGGCTGAACTGGGGTCAGCCTGGAGCACATCTCCAGCACCCAGATGTCCTCCCAGCCCCAGTGAAATAATCACCCAGGCAGCTGCTGCAGCCATGTGTGTGAGCAGCTTTTCCCTTCAGTGGGTTTAAACAGCCCAAACAACAAGGAAAGAGCAAAGTGATTCTTCATGGAGCTTGCTCTGTCTCTCCAGGTGTGAAAGCAGCCTTGGACAGGTCAGAAAATGTCCTGAAATCATCTTTATTTCCAGCCACTTCACATATTCTGGCACCCTCTGTGCTGCTGGTGTTGGAGCAACTGGAGCTCAATGATGCCCAGGATTATTATTAACTTATTAATTATAATGTTTCACCATTGTGAAATGCTTTATTTCCTACAGTTAAAAAGCCAGGAATAAATTCTTTTTATTTTCCTGCTGCACAATTTCCCTTTCTTACCTCTGCAGCACCTGTAGATCCTATTTTGATGATCTCTATTTTCTACATCTCCTTTATTTTTATTCAGACGGTATCAAAATCCCAAGGTCCAGTTTTCAAGAAGAATCCAGAAGGGAGAGGATTGAATTGATATATTTTCAGGGCATGAACGTGGCCTTTGAAAGATGCTGCTGGAAAGGAGGGAATTTCCCCCCACATCCTGGTTTATGGAGTGCCTGGACTTTGGATAAAAGCTCTGCTGTGCATCAGGGCTGGTGGGGGAAGAGATCAGGATATTTAGAATTCCTGCTTCTCTTGTTCTGGAAGTTTTTGAGGTTCATTGTGGAATACCTGCACCAGAGCCAGGCATTTGTTGGGTTACCCAAGCTGAGCAAGACCTGGAGGAAATTTAATCTTTGGCTGACCTTCAATTGCTTCCCAACACCCCCCCAGGCCTGAGTAAGTGAATAATTTCCCCAGCAACATACAAATGGAGCTGCCATTAATATTAACAACAGCTATTATTTGTGAAATAGACTTCTTGGTTAACTGGGTGTTTATTGAAGGTTTGAATAAAGTCAGGGTGTGATCACTGTTATGGAGCAGCTGCAGGCTTGAGGATGGGGAAAGCAAGGAATAATGAGTTGGCAGGTGGCCTGTAATTACCTGCTTAGGATGCTCTTGGTGTGAAATGAAATGCTCAGCATTGCCCTGTGGATGAAGTGACCTTCCTGGCTGCTGTGTGCTGTGTCTCTGGGGCAGGGGCTCTGTGCTCTGCATCCCAACCCTGGATCTTTGTCACCAGCTGGGTTCCTGACTGGTGGCAGTCCTGCAGGAGTCTTACAAGGGGAGCTGATCTTTCTGGGCAAAAGTCACATTTTGGGTCACTTTGCTGGCTTTCTGAGCTGATTAACCTGGCAGGGATTTATGTTAATGTGTCAGGGCTTTGCAAGACTGAGTTATCTTTTTATTTTTGTCAGCTGGACTCCTTTGGAATTGTAATTTAAATATCAGTTTAATAATAAGAAATTTCTTTTTTTGCTTTCTCGTTGAATCTGATTAAAGTTTCATGGGAGATAAAATCTTCAGTTTCTCTCATGCTTCTTTCTGCTGGAGCATTTTAATTCACCCTTCCGTCATTGGAATGGTAAACAGGGATGAAGGGCATGGCTTAAGGATGTTATTTTCTGGGCTGCTATTCATCTCAAAGAGCTGGAGCTAATTATGAAATGCCTTTTAGCACTAGGAAGGCCCAGTGCAATTTGCTCATCAGTGCTGAACTGTGCTTGTTTATTCTGCCTGTGTGCAACCCACATGAGACTTCTTCAACCTCAACCTTGGATGCTCCAAAAATTCTGTCCTTCAGTGTGTTTGGGTGTCCTGGGGCTCTCACCATGGGCTGGCTGGCACAGGGGGTGGCACAGGGGCTGTCCCTGCCTGGTGACCTCCAGCACAGGAGCCCCTGTGCCAGCCCAGTTCCCCTCCAAATTACACTGATTTCTGAGCTGATGATGGGAAAGCTGCTTAAATTATGGCTTTCTCTAATGGTTTTCAGTTCCTTTTTCAAAATACTCTCTCTCTTTGATATTCTGGTGTCTATTGGCTGATGTTCCTGCAGGAATGGGCATTCCCAAATCCTCCCAGCAGCTGGGTGGGACCTGTGTCACCGTCATATTTTCTGGAAAAAAATCCCTTTGCCCAGGGTTTCTCTCCTGGGAGGCTGAGAAGCCTCAGAGAAAAAGGAAACAATAATTATCCCATTTGCTTCTCCTGTGTTTTGCTGCTTTGGAATGGGTTTGGAGATTGTTTACTAACAGGTGATTGTTTCATTGCTTTCTGCTGTGAATTGTTTTTACTTAATGGGCAATTGGGGCCAAGCTGTGTCAGACTGTGGAAAGAGAGTCACAAGTTTCCATTATTATCTTTCTAGCCTTCTGTCTGTATCCTTTCTGGATCCTTTAGTATATTTTAGCATAGCATTCTTTAATATAATATAGATCATAAAATAATAAATTAGCCTTCTAAGAACATGGAGTCAGATTCATCATTCCCCTCCCTCCTTAGGGGTTCCAGAAAATGCAACAACCCTGAGCACACCTGTGGGCACTGCAGAGATGTGGGCATGGCCAGGGATGCTTTCAGGGAGCCTAAATGTGCTCAGTGGGTGCAGTTCTGAGCAGAAAACATTGAGAACCAGGGGGCAGATCTTATTATAAAGTTAATATCCTACTGCATGTAAACATGCTGGGAGCCAAACGTGAATTCTTGCATTTCCTGTCTTTTAAATGCTCGACTTGGCAGCTGTAATAATGTTTAATAATACGGTATATTTTGGTGATGCTCTCACTGGGTTGATGGAAAACACAGTTAAGCCACAATGGTAAGGAAAAACAGAACCCTGGGTAAGATTGTAATGAATTGTCTTTGCAAATAAGTAGAGTGAAAATAATTTTTCTTTCTGGAGTGTTACTGTTGAACTCTAAAGGGAAACGAGCAATCTTGAATGAACAAAATTATTATTGTTAGAAGGAGTAAAATACATGGTTTGATATTCTGTCAATGTATGAATGCACTTCAAATTGTGTGTGCTTTACATTGCAAAATAATTGAAAAGAATAATTCCTGCTTTTTGTGCGTTTGCCTAAGATATAGCCCAGATATATTGGAAAAAAAAAAAAAGGTGTCAAACTGTTTCCTGAAAAATAATAAGCTCAGCACTTTAGGGAGCTGGAGAATTATTCTGAGAATCTGGGATATACATAATTTACAGTGCTGAAATGTGATATTTAATTGCTTGTTTATTCTTTCAGAGCAAGAACATTGTGAATCAAACTCTTAATTCATTGCAAAGCTCTGTTCTGTCTAGGTCAGAACTGCAAGGCATGATCCCAGTGTGATTTGTGCTGCTGGAGACGTGGAGGAATCCTTCAAACTGCTGATTTAATGCTCTTTGGAAATGGACTTGCATTATTAACCACGTATTTACCCACAAACAACAGAATTTTCTTTTAACCCTCCTCTGGTTTTACACCACACTGTGATTTACAGGACAGGGGGCACAGGTAGAAATTCTGTTGTGGCAAGAAAGCAACAGAGCCAAGCTCCAGAGGCAGAGCTTGGAGCTGTGCTGCTGCTTTTCACCCATCCTTGGGGGTGGAAGAGGAGACAAAGCAGAAATTTCACATTACAAGAACTGACTTCACTTGTGGTTTGATCTCTGTGCTAGCAGTGGGATTTGCTTTGACTGCATGTTCTCTGTTTAATAGTTTGATCTAGAGCTGCCTTTGCCTCCTCAGGGCTGCTTTTTTTTTTATAGCCTGGATGTGGATTGATGGAAAATTTTTCCCAGGTCACTGCACAAATTGGAAAGGAGATTATGGTTTGGTTCCACCTTTTCCTTAAGCCTTTCCTTCCATGATCTTTGTGCATCACTTGGACCCTGTCTGAGGATCCTGAAGCTCACAGAAGACATTTGCTGTGGGCAATATGCGATGAATATTAACTGTTGGATGCTGGAGCATGTGTGCAGACTGCAGGGAATCCTCCTGACCACTGAGTGTCATTGTTAACTCAGGAGAAATGGGGTGATGAGGAAAAGAATTTTATCTGTGGAAGATGGGGAGATGAACCTGTGTGGGGAGTCTGGGAGGGCATGAACATCACTGGGATGGTTTGGGGAATGTCCAGGTGAATTTCCCTCACAAGTGCTGTGTGTTCACCACAAGCTGGGCTGGGAATGGCACAAAATTGCCAAATATTCTGCCATGTTTCTGTGGGAACCTTGGTTGTGTGGGGATTCATGTTGAAATTTCTCAGCTGGGTGTCCAAGGTTGCTCTGTGTTGCCTCTGCTCATCTCCCACCCAACCCAAGCCTCTGAGCTCCCTCCAAAGCTGATGGAACTTCTGGTGTTTCTCTGGGCCCTCTTCTGGAACATTCAGAATGTTCTGGAACATTCTTCCTCTCTTCTTCCAGTGGATTTGTGCCCTCTGGAGTCTCCTGTGTCCTGTGGGGTGAAACCCAACGTTTTGCACCCTAGTGTCCCCTGTGGGGCCCTGCCTGGTGCACTGGGTGAGGGACAAGGGCTGGTGCCTCTCTCAGCTCCCAAAGCCTTGAAATGCCACCATCTGGTAGAACCCATTGCCATCTGAGCCAAAATTATTTCCATAGAAGGAAAAAATATTTGGAATAAATAGTTCTAATAGTGCTTTGTGCAGCCATTCAAATAGATTTTCAAATTGTGAGTTTTATTACCTGTAAGCGTTGCCATTTTCTTTGTGGCCATGCCTGTTATTGTGAGCAGAGTGCTCCATGTATGTTAACTTAAAAATTAACATTGTTCCTGTATTTTTTGTAAGGTCAAATCTTTGAAATTCTAATGCTCTGCTATGGACTATTTGCTGTGAAGGGTGAACTCACCTTTATCATCATTGCCAGTGCTGGAACTAAGACAGAAATTCTATTTTTGGGAGTTTGGGCTTAAAGTGCATCCTGCGTTAGCCCTCACATTAATAATATTGCCTTCAATGACAGCAAAAGCAAAGGAGGAATGGGAATTGGGAGAAGGAAACTCACGGGCAGGAAGGCATTTGGTGCTGCACTTTCTGAGTGAGCAGTGTTACCTTAATTCTTCTTAAAATCATCTTATTCTTTGTGCTACACCTTAACAAGCAGTTGCTCTGCAGGGTTGCTTTGAACACTGATAAAATCAGGCTCTTTCTTCTGCAGAATGGTAAAATCTGTCTCAAACCCCTCTATTATTTGAAATAAGATACTGGTGTTTCACTGACAAAGCAGGAGAGGAAACCTTCCCCAGCTGCCTTCACTCCACCAGGGTTTTAACAGTGAAATTATTATTGCCCAGCAGTTTTGCTGCCATGAAAACACCACTTTTTTGGCCTCAAACCTACTCAAACTGGGCAGCTCAGGCTGGAGAGGGATTTCTGAGATCTCTGGTGCATTTGGGCAGAATTTTAAGTGCTCTGAAGTGCAAATTTTCTGCCCAAATGGCTTTGCTGTAAAAGGGGGGGGTTATTTGTTTGTTTGATTTGCTTTACCTCAAAATCACTTCTCTTGGCTGAAGATGTAATGCAGCCCTGCTTTGATTGGTGACTTTTCAGAGCCCTCTGGGAATTCAGGTGTGTTATTGCTCCACTCTGGGAACAGTTCCCTGCCCACTGGGTGAGAACTGCAGAACTCCAGGGGCTCTTGAGCAGATTCAATCAATGCAGGCTGCAGAGAGACCTTTCCCTGTTCCAGGGCAGCATTAGCATCACACCAGGGTGACAGAGCCTGAGTGCCATGGAGAGGAAGGCAGCACTGAAAACATAGTAAAAGTGATGTATTTTCTCATCAATGCTTGTTTTTTTTAAATTTTTATTCATAACAAATTAAAAGTCTTTAGCTGCTCCCTCTGTCCCTGTCAACACCAGCTCTTGTCTGCTGCTCGTGTCTGCTGACCTGCTTGCACTCAGAAAAAAGAATTAAAAAGAAATTAAATGGAGTTATTTAGAAAGACTACACTTAAATGGCATAAAATGACATCATCTGACCCCAAATCAGCATCACTCCTAAGTCTGAATATCTTGTTTTCTATGAAAACAATTCAAAAATGTCATTCAATGTTCATCTTTCCTAGAAATTCCTGGTTTGGAAAAAAATTATCTTTGCCCCACAGCAGCTGGATGGTGGAGTGATTTCAGAGAATTAAAAATTTTTTGGTCCTTTGTGCTTTCCCTGAATTTTGGAGGTGGTGATGAGGATGATGCTTTTGTTTATTCGTAATTCACTGTTGATAATTTCTCCTTGTTACCAGTCATTAATCTTTACCTTTTCACATTTTCCTCCCCAAATGCTGCAGAAGCCCTGATATTGCTTTATCTAGTTTTTAGGGACAACTGCTTGGTTCAATGTTTATTCCCTGCCCCAGGAATGATCCGGGAGGTTTTCCATGGGATCTCCCATCCCTCATCAGATGGGTGTGGGCAGGACCAGACTCACAAGAGAAACAATAAAAAAATCAGGGATTATTCTTGAAATCAGCCATGTTTGACTCTAGGAAAGGTGTAAAAGGTGATTTTTGGTGGCACAAATTTATCTCCCCATGGCCTCCTGAGCAGCTGCTGTTCACCAAATTTGCCTCCAATGCATGGTCAGAAATGTCCTGGATGGGAAATGTTGGACAAACGCTGTCAACCAGCTGTTTCTGCTAAAAGAAATGCATTTCTTAGTGGTAAAAAAGAAAAAAATCATTCAATGAGAGTACTGGAATTAATATCCTTAATTAATATGACTCATTCAGTAGAAAGGTCCTCTTTTAAGCTGATGTATAACATTTTGAGGTGAACACATCAGTCAATTCACTTTAAAGCAGGGCTTGTTGTATTTTGTCTATTTTTTATTTGGATGAATTTCTGTCATGGCTCACAAGAAAACCCACAAAACCCCAAAGTAAATCCATTCCACTTAATGAAATGAAAAATGTCACAGTTTAGGACTTGGCACTTGGTTCTTTCTTTATGAAACAGTGTTTGAGTGACCTTTGTATGAGGATGGAGTGGGTCAGGTTGTATTCTGACTCTGTCAGTGGTTTTTGGTTTTTGTGGTTTTTTTTTTTTTTTTTTTTTTTTTTTTGTTTGGTTGGGTTTTTGGTTTTTTTTTTTTTTGTTTTTTTTTTTTTTTTTTTTTTTTGTGTACTATTGCATTTGTATTTTTAATTTTCCTATTAAAGAACTGTTATTCCTATTCCCATATCTCTGCCTGAGAGCCTTTTAATTTCAAATTTATAATAATTCATAGGGAAGGGGTTTCCATTTTCCATTTCAGGGAAAAACAGACACCTGTCTGTTCAAATCCAAATTTCCCACACAAATTGAGGGACAGGCTCATACAATCCCAAACTTTGCTGTTGGGATTTAACTCTGAGTTACAGGTCCTGTTCCCATGTGGAATTTGCAGTGTCAGGGCACAAGTAGCCTGAGGCCCCCAATTTTCCCAGAAGAGAGAGTTATTAAAATATACAAGAGCAATAGGTATTAAAGCATACCACAGTAATTGCTACAGGAAATCAGAAGGGTTTTTGACAACCTGTTGGACAGAATAATTAGTCTAAGTCTGGGGAGAGTAAGGGATGAAGGCATAAATTGGAGAACACAGTGAACCATATTTTTGTTTCCTGTAGAATTGGCTTTGCCTTCAAATGAGCTGTTGTGCATAGAGAATTTGCCTTGCTGTACTTAATTTGTTACTATTTTAAAGCTTTTTTTTGGAAATACAATCCACTCCCAAGGTCTGGATGCCTCCAGACTGTCTAGTTGTGTTAGTTGTGCTGAATTCCAGCCCTGAAATCAGTCTGAGCATGACTCCACATGCTGGGGACTCCAACTGGTCTGTGAAAAAGCAATTCTAATAATTCAAATTGGCTTGCTTTCTTCTCTTGTTAAATTTTCATGATTTAAACCCCTTTAAGGTACTAGTGTGACTTCATTACTTCAGCAGCTTACAGGTAATAAAAAAAACTTAAGAGTCCAAAATGACAGATCTCCTCATAAAGTGCCTTGATGTACTTATAAAAAGCTTTGCAAAAATCTCCTAATGAGCCTACCAGTGACAAGCAGTCAGGATGGTAAAGGGCAAGAAATCCTCCAAATTTGGGCTGCTCCCTGCCCAGCAGGATTTTGCTGTGCATCTTTAAAGCAGCTGGGGAAAGGAGCAGTTTCCATGAGGGGTCTCACACCACACAAAGAAATGGATCCCGATGCAGCAAATAAAATTGAGGACATCTCACTTATAGCTGCAATGAGAGCAGGTTTTTGGAGCTGCTGGGTGAGTCTGAGGAGAGCAGGAAAGTCAATTTTGGCAGTGGCACCTGTGAATGCCAGGCTGGAACAAGGGAGGAGAAGTTAAAACTCCAAGTGACCCCAGCGGTCCTTGAGCAGAGTTAAATGAAGCCAATAAAGTCAAAGGGGTTGCTGAAGTCCTGTTTCTTTCTCAGAGGACAGGATTAGGCAGGTGAAAGGCAGAAAATCTTATTTTAATGCACAGAAAAAGAAGAGATGTGGCAGAGCGGAAGAGTTTGACTTGTTGGAGGGTGTCCTACCCAGTTACAGAGAGCCAGTTTCTGTAGGAGATGGAAATGCTTCCAAATACTCTACCAAAAATACGAGACAAAACCTCCAGGAGAGGTGCATCCCCTTAAGGTTAAAACCTCTTCTCTTAGGGCAAAATTTCTGAATGCAGGAAATTGTGTTTAGTTTTGTTTTAGAAATTAGGGAAACTGAGGCACTGCACCCAGGTCCTGGGAGCTACAGGACATGAGGTCTTCTCTGCTTACCTGCAAACAGCTCATGGCCATTGGGAGGCATTTATCACCTAAAACCCTTCTTTCCCTTTCCCCTGCTCCTGTGCAGAAGCAATCAGGAGCCCAAAGGCTCCTCTTGCAGCATCTCAGGATGAAAACTTTAATTCATGACGTAAAGTTCTTGTGGTATCTATTTATGGGAAGCCTTTTTGGGAAGGAATTAATGATGTTAATGTCTGTGAATCACAGAGCATGGTTAGAAAGGCCACTCAGAGAAGTGTCTGAGGAACATTAAGATATTCCTTAAATAAACCTCGGGATTTTTTTTTTTCTCCTGGCCTCTGCTAAAAGCACAGGCTGCGTCTATGCCGCTAATGAAATTTCCTGCTGATTGGATCCTAAACAATTACCGCATCTTCTGATTGCTAATAGCTGGGCTGTTCAGAGGAGAAGAGGCTCTGTTAGGAAGCAGGGACCCAGCAGAGAGCATCCCAGCTGATGCCAGCTAATGCCCTCTCCAGTGCACACCAGCAGCCCAACCTGTGCCAGCCTGATTAATCCCAGTGTGAGGCACCTGCAGCACTGGGGTGGTGTTAATCAGGCCCAGCACGCTGCCCATGGTGCTGGGAAGGATTTCTCAGCTGCAGAGAGGCAGATGCTCATCTATTTATTAGCAGCAAGTCCAGCACTTCATCATTTCCCCGGTGCAGATTAACGAGGAGACAAAAGGTTTCTTCTGACAGCTTTCTGGGCAGCTATTGTGGCCAGAAAACCCACAAAACAACAAACCAAACAAAAACTCTGTGACAAATGTTTTGTTCTTCCAAAATAAACGATGTGGTTCTTTCTCTTTTAACAACAAAACAAAGTGCTGCCAGCAGCCTGGTGTTCCTGAGGAGCCCAGCAATAATGAGCAGGGAAATGAAGCCCAAACCTTGGGAGCAATTTTGTGCAGTAAATAACCTGAACAGCCAGGTGTTGAGACTACCAGGATCAGCACACATCTCTCATGGGTAAGAGCATCTGGAATGAAAATGGAGTTGTTATTCTGTCAGCCCCACAGGTCTGAATCCCTCACCCCACTGGTTTTAAGGGGGGAGGATGAAGAAGGGAAGCTCAGCTCAATTGACAGAGCTGTTATTTACCCCAGGGCTCTGCTCCTCCCTTCACTGGGTCTCCAGCTCCTCTGGAATCCTCTCTGAGGCACTGCTGCTCTTCCTGAGTCTGGTTTTACTCCTTGGGCAACAAAACATGCTGTGAAGGGCACAGTGAGAATAGGGGCTGTAAATTGGGTCTCTGCCTGTGGTCCATAACAGCTCAAGATATGCTTTAAATTTCCTATTTTCTCCCTGTTCTGCAGGGAGAATGGTAAATCTGTGGAATTTGGGTGATATTTCCTGTGAGGTTTATAATCTGATGTTGATTAAGTCATTCAGTCTGTCATGAAGCTGTTTAATAAATATATGTGTATTTATTAAATATGTGTAGTATATTTAGATGTATTTAATAAATATATTTATTAATATAAATACTAATAAATATATTTATTAAATACACATAAGTATACTTGTGCCACCAGATGTTGGAATGGGGTGGGAGCCAGCTGAACATGCTGGAAAGGAAATCTGGGGGTGACTTCATGTGACTGTTGTGTTGGTTGGATTTCATGTGGTCTGCTTTCAATTTGGGCTCTTCCAAGGATGGAACAGCTCATTAATCCTGGCAGAGCTTTTACAATGCTGGTTAATATTGGTATTATTGTTAATATTGGCATGTTGGGGTTTCTGGCATGGTCTGTGTATTTCTTCTTGAGCATTGGTGCTTAATCTGCAGTGGAGTTTTTTTTCAGAGTCCTTTTTTCCATATATATTGTCATGTTTTCCTAAGCCTTTCACCATTAAATTAACACTAGGGTGTGGAGGACACTTTTTGTTTTCACTTTTCATTCCTGTGGTAACATTCTGTAGAGTGACTCCCTTCTGCAGATTTCAGTAGGAAAAACAACCCTTTTACCACTTTCTTCCAGCTGGGGTTCACCACTGCACAATTGATTCTGTTTGCTCCCAGAACCAAATGTCCTTATTTATTCACAGATTTATCAAGTGGCTGTGGCCTTTATTCTTGATTATCTGGGTCCCCAAAGCTGAGTGCCCAGAGGGCCTTTTGATGTGCATTGAAATTGTCTGCTTGACTCAGATGGGATGAGGAGTTTCGCCTGGAGATGCTCTGGAAAGAAAAGTCAGCAGGGACTGAAAAACAAATAAGATTTCCTTGTTGCTTGTTGCTTTGTTAGTTTCCTGTCAAATAGTTTGATTTCCTTTATTCCTCTAAGGCTCAGTTCTGGTTTCAGTGGAGCTGTGGGTAAGGTGTGTTATCTATCAGGCAGAAGCTCATGTTCCCAGAAGGAATATCTATTTTCTTAAGCTCCTCTGCCACATAAACACTTCACTTTCCTTTTCAAACCTCTTCCTTATCTCTGCTGTATATTTTTGGGATTGTTTTTCTTTTCTGTCAGGTTAGGTCTTTAGTCTCTATTCCTTCAATTTTCTGTACCTCCTGCATAATTTCCCCCCTTTATCTCTAATGCACAATCCCTGGAGGTTCCCTGCTGGCAGAACAAGATGCAGCTATTTGAAGGTTAGCTTGTGCTTTACTGAGGCTGAATATTCTGCTCATTAGAGAACAGGATTTTTGTGTGGCTACCAGAGAATAACAACGAAAGTGGTGGGTGTTTCTTCCTGCCCTTTGTCCTGCAGCTCTACAGGAGCAGCTGCTCCATGTCCAGGTGGTTCTTCTGCTCCTGCCTGGGATGTGCAGCTCTCTGAGCTCCCAGCCTGAGCTGCAGAACCTCTGCTGGCCAACCAAAGACCATTTCAAATAATAAAATGGGTATTTAAATGGAATCATGTTGTGGTTATGCAGTTCCTTGTGCTGAAGCGTGATCCATCTCCTCTGGCTGGAATGCACAAGGGGTTTTTTTTTTGTCTGGCTCAAACACAGCTCTCTGTGCTCCCATGGCAAAATGGCAATGGGGCAAAACACAGGAAATGCAAATCACACTGAAAAAGAATTGGGCATGATGGAGGAGAATGAGGAAAGATTATTCTGGTTGTGGGGCTGTGTTCAATTAAACTGGAACTCCAGCTGGGTGTGGTTTTGAGGGTGTCTGACAGAGAGGACCTTCAGGACCTATTGAGAAAGATGTTGATAGTGATTTGTTTACTTTACAGAAGTCTTTCTTGTCCTTGCTAAGGACTGGTGCCAGCTGCAGCCTGTGGTTTCCTCTCCAAATTTGCATAGGGGAGGAGTGAACGTGAGGAAAAAGATTGATTTGACAAGGCACTATGCATTTATTGATAGGAAACCAAGATCTATCTGACAGTGAGGGCTTGTGAAGGTTTAAGGCTGTGCCATGTAGTTTTTAATATCATCAGCTTCTGTATAATAGGGAACCTTTTGCTGTCAGTATTTCCTCCTGGATGAGATGGCAAAGAACAATTACAAATGGGAATAATTTAAAAAAAGATGTTGGGAAGAAAATGGGCATTGCATTGAGGTTGGGAAGAACCGTGTGGCAGGTTTTTGTTAAAAGCACAGGGTTGTGGGAGGTGTTTCTGTATCTCATCAGGCACTGGGAAAGGTTCCCTGTGAGAGCCAGCCTTTCCTACCTCCCTCTGGTATTTCATCCTGCCTGTTCTCAGAGTTTTGGGGTGGGAAGTCTCTGATGGCTTTAAGGGGCATTTTCCTGGTAAAAGTTGTTCAACAGCTCCAAAAACTCTTGCAGGGCTGGTCATCTTCCACATGTACTTCAGACAGTCATAAATACATTTCTTGACAATATGAGCTGGTTACTACAAATGAAAATCTCAATTATATGTACAGAACTAATGCTCAGCCTAGAAATTTCCAGAGGAAATGTAAATATCCTATATGACCACCCACAGATGTGCATATGGCCGCACACATTTACATTTTCTGCTTTTGTGTGGTTGAAACACCCAAAAAGTGTTTGAGCAGTTTCAGTAACCAAATCTTAACCACCCAAAATGTATTTGAGTGGTTTCAGTAACCAAATCCAAGACAAAAGGGTTGACAATTGTGCTGTGAGAGCAGGGGGAGTTTGCCAAGTGGAAATTCCCTCTGGGATTACGGATGCTTCCCTTGCACCTGCTTTCCTGTGATAAGGGACAGGAATAATAAATCCCTCTAAGATTGCTTTTCCCTGCCCAGGAATTCGTGTAGGTGAGAGGCTGCAGGCCTAATCTCTAATGCACTTGCTGAGAATAGTGAGCTTCAGTGAGGAAGAGGAAAATTGGAGTGGAATGATGATTTTAAGAAAACCCATCCCAATTTTTCTGCAGGAAGAGTCAGCTGAATTAGAACATGTTCCTTTCAGTAATTTGAGTCTCACAAGCTCCATAACTCTGGCTGAGAAGGAATCCAGACCCACAGACTGGTTTCCCCTTGCTGGTGAGGGACCAGCAGCACCTTCTGATCCAAACACATTTGGAAACTGATTTGGTTTTATTATTCCTTTTCTGCTGAGGGTCTGGATGGTGCCTCATTCTGCCCTGTAGCCTTGCCCCCCAACATCTGGGTCTGATGGAGATTGGGGGTGTGAGGCACCTCCAAAGGTGGTTTAGGAGTGTTCAATCTGTGTAGGCACTTCAGCAAATCTTCTGGGCTCCCATGTGCCTGATTATGTCAGTTAATTTGGTTATTTGGCTTCCTGGAATGGCTTTCAGCAGCTGCTTTGCCACAGCATTCTTGTGGTCTGCTCTCCTTTCTCTTCTTCCATGGAAATGGCAATAAAGGGGGCAGCTTAAAACTGTGGTTTTTTTTTTTTTTTTTCCCCAGAGGTTTTTATAAGAGTTGTCTTCTACAGGAAGCCTGTAAAACTGAATGGAAAGACATTGATGAATACAATGGATAATTAACCTGGCTGGGTTCTAAAGGATTTTTTGCTTAAGGATGGGGTAGACCAGCAGGAACATTTTCCTTGTCCTTTGTAGCTTATTCATCTGTCTGTTTTCTGTCTTTTGTCTGCAAGGTGCTTTTTGGTAAGAGATCAGTCTTGCAAAGGTGAAATAATTTCCATTCTTCAAAATCTGAAAGTTCAAAGCATTGCTGTGAAATCCTTTCAAATGGATTTCTACTGAATGAAAAGCCCTGTTGGGGAAAAAAAAAATCACAAGGCAGCAGAAGATACTGGCAACAGACAACTGAGCTGATATAAGAGCTCAGTTATTCATGGTGGAACATCACGCTCTGTGCAGGGGGTGAGGTGAAACAAGTTCCCTCTCCAAAGGGGAGTTGGAGAATAAAGCAGAGAAGCAGCTGGAGAAGTTTTTGGTAGAGCTGTCTTTGGGGATGATTCTCTGATGCCTGCCCCTTTTTTCCTCAGCTCTTTAAATGCAGACTCTGACCTAACCAGGAACTGCTGGTTGGAAAGTGATTATTTCTTTTATCTCTTTCTCCCTCCTCACCCTTTTCCCAGCAGACAGCATTTGCTTCTTCCAAAAAACCACAAGGAGAAACAACAGTTTTTTCAACCAAGTGCAGCATTTTTGTGGGGAGAGAAAAAAGGAGTAGATTCAAGTCCAGCTTCCTTGCAGAAGGTAGTTTTGCTAAAAAAATGGGGCAGCTTTATATTCATAGTGAGAAATGAAGGCTCTTCTACTGAGTAAAGTCTGGTATCTAATTCTGGACAAAAATCTCTGAATGTGATGGAAATTTTGACTAAGCAGGGACAGTGACATGTGGGCTCTGTAAGGCTCCTTGTTCTGACTCTGCTTTGCAAAATGTGCTCTGACATTGGCTGTCACCTGCCAAAATCTTTCAGATAAATAATTCCTAAAATGGATACAGCCCCTGCCTCTCACTTTATCACTGATTTAGGTGTGTTTTGTTCATAGTTAGCTTTAACCAGAATGAACAATTCTGTCGAGCTCTGCTGCTTCTCATCCTGGCTCTCCTTTCCAATTTTCAATGTGTGCCCTTGTCCCAAAGGCCAGTCTGTGCCTATCCATGAAAATTATGTTTTTCTCCACTTTCAATTCCCCATGTCTAGCATGCATGAGACCTTTTTACATCCATTTCAGAGTCCTTGTGAATATTGAGAAAGTGTGGAAACCTTTGAAGCCTCTGGTAAGATCCTGTCCCATCACAGAGGAGATGTGATGGAGGGATAAAACTTCTCTTCAGGTCTGTGGTTTCAGTGGGAGCAATACAAATGCAGCAGAAATCCCAATTAATGATTCTTTAATAACTGAAAGGGAGGGCTGATTTCTGCCTCTAAATAATGAGGAATATTTCAGTGTGAAAATTGCCTTGGAGCCTGGGAGTTTTTGGTCCTAGGGGGGCAATGGGAGCATTCGACTCTGTACAAAAGTTGTTGGAAAATCCACAGGACAAGTGCAGCTATTTCACAAATCATTTCCCAATTTTCATATTTTTCTCATTTCTGCCTGATTAAGATTTCCCCCAAAATGTGAAAATTGCTGTTGATTTTTCCAGCTGGGGATGGTAAATAATTTATTTGAAGCTGGATTTTCTTGCTTGCCTATTTGAGCAATTTGTCTTGTAGTGAATTGCTGTGATCCTTATCTTATTTCAACAGTCTGGCTCAGTGCCATATCCACCTTGTGGGAACTGAGGAACTCCCTCCTTGTCTGCTACAGCTCTTTGGGATTTTCCTAAAAGTGGAAGCCTCCTTTGACATTTTGGTGGAGAGATCAGTCCTGGAACTTTCAATGGCAATAGAGGCGTCTGAATTCCTTTTTATTATGGTCTCACCTGAGCTTGGCATCACTTCTTAGGGGCCAGGATGGCTTCGTACCAAGTCACTTGGATCAGAAAAAAGGGAATGAGAATCTAACTCTCGGGGTCTCTGCTGCTCAGAGTGACCCCAAGACGTGTTAGAAATTCTCTTTTCCCAGCCTGGCAGTTGAAGAAGGATCAGAACTCTTCTCATTCTCAAGGTTGTTTATTGTTTCTTATCTATAAAATTCTTTCTCCTGACTTGCTGAGGTCCGCTCAGCAGGTCAGACAGAGGCACTCTTCCCCCCCCCAGGGTGTTGTTATCTTTTTATACTAAAAACTACACGTACAATATTTACAATAATTTCCCAATACCTATCACTTGTGTTAGACAGTGAACTTCTACTCTAAACCAATCTAAAAGTGCCAACATCACAGCAGAAGATGGAGGCCAAGAAGAAGAAGGAGAAAGGCTGGACATGCCCAGATTCCTCCATCTTGCCCCCTGAACCCCCACTCTAAAAGATCTATTTTCCACCCTGTGATAAATTCACTATCATTCTACTTAAACTTCCGTGGCTTGTAATTCTTCATATAATGTTGGTAGTTGTTTTTTCCAAGGGCTAAACCAAAGGCACAGGGGTCTTGGTCTCTGTGCCCTTGACAGGGTCTCACATCCTCCAGAGGAATTTCCTGGGTTCCAGCATCCGACAGCACCATGTTCTCAGCTTAGCAGATGTGGATGTTCTTCAGATGCCTCTGCAATGTCCTACTGAAGAGAGGGGCACTGATGGAACATGGATTTTCAGTGCCAGGAGCTCTCTGGAGGGTCCCAGCAGTGCAGCTGCTGCCTGGAGTCTCTCTCACAAGCTCTGGAGCGTGGCACTGATGCTCCTGTGCTGCCACAGCCCTCAGCTGGCCTCTCCTGTGTCTCTTTTATCACAGCTTTCAGCATTGCATGTGGTTCACTTCATCTTTCAGATAGCATTGATTTCACAGGAGTGTTTCTTATTTCAGACCTCTCCCTTTCTATGTGATAAGGAAACCGATTTTTTTTTTTTTTTTTGCTTACAAGATGATGTAGCTTACATTCTTTGGAGGATAATTTCACTAATTCTCCTTCGGTACGCTGACAGCACAATTACCATCTCACTTGACAGCTGTTCCCTTGAATTTTAAACATCCAAAACACATCCAAGGGCACTGGAGGAATTCAGTAGAATTTCTGTCTGTTGCTTAAAAGCGTTCAGCTTTTACTGAAAGGGAAAGGATTTCTGCAATCCCAGGGAAGGCATTCCACAGCACGTAGATGGAAACTCTCTGATGAGAGGGGATTTGAGAAATATTATCAGATTTATGAATGAAAGCTACAAGCAGTGAATTACCAGAAAGAGCAACGAGGAGCAAAGGAGGTAAAGCAGAAAAATAAGGATTATTTTGCTTTGACTTTCCTTCACAGGACGAGTTGGTCCTGCCATGCACTGAGCATCTCCAGTGTGACGTGGGAAAAGGAGCTGAAGTATAACCAGACCCTGTGGGTGATCACACAGCTGCTCCCAGTGGCGTTGGTGCCTGTTGGACTTGGACCCCATGGCAAATCTCTGACATCAGAACAGCAACATGAATGAGGAACTTGTCAGTGTGAGATTCAGTAAATGAAGCCTGATTTTTTTTGACAACCAAAACTCAAATGTGGTATTTTGGAGCTATTGGTGTTTTAACCATGTGCATTCATAGGAGAGTTCTGAATCCCTGACAGCAGGCAGAAAACAAGGGGTGAGACTTCAGCATCTCCAAAGATTCTCTATCATCCACCAGTTCTTTTCTTCTCTTCTCCCTCTTGCTAAGATCTGCAGTTTGTTCAGCAAAATGGGGGGGAAAAGGGTCAAAACTTTCAGAAGGAGCCACAGACACAAATGTCATTGTGCTTTACTCATTTGGGTATGCCTGAGATGGGAAACATTGAAGACCCTTAACCTCAGAATGTTTTACAGGTCAAACTAATGAAATCAACCGTGTGAGTATTTACAAGTAAAAAGCACTGGGAATCACTAAACAGCTATAATAAACTTGATACCTTATCATGAATTGTACCTCATCATTTTTAACGCAGAAAACATTAATCTTTCCTCCCTGAAGGCCAAGAAGCTTCAGGGGAAAAGGGTTGGGATCTCTCCACTGCTGCTTGTGTTTCCCCATCCTGCATGGAAGGGTGTTGTTGTGGTACCTGCAGCACCTTCTGAACGAACTGGTGAAACACAAGATAAGGAAACAAATGTTAATGAGATAATTTCATTTCCCCCAGGCCTGAGGTCTGCCTCCCTGTTGCCTTGGAGACAACACAGCCCTTTCCTGGAGGGATGGGAATGGGATTTGCCTGAAAAGTGCACTTGAGTTTGTTCTGCACCTTTCCAGCAGCTTGGGCATCTTCTGGTTTAGGATCAGATCACTCTGTTCTTCCCACGTCATAAATATGGACATGTTTGCCAATAACTGAATTTTCTGTTCATGTTTGACTAAAAGCTGAGGCAAAAACCTCAGGTTTATGGTACCTACTTAGTAGGAGAGATGGTTTAAGCTGAAAAGGCATTTTTACTAGCTCTGGTTGCAGATGGGTGCTCAGGACAGAGCCCACCTTGGTGCAGAGCACTCAAACCAAAACCCACATTGTCCCTCAACAGGCTGCTGGGCTCCTGCAGCCCTTCCTGGCAGGGTCAGCAGCCGCAGTGATTAACAACTGAGCACTGGGAATTCTGGTTATTCTCGGTGCTGCTGTGAGAAGGATGATTCTGTGCAATGACAGACTCTAGCTCTTTGTGCATTCTGTTTGAGCACTCCTGCAGAAAGCACTGCTGGGCAGCCCCAGGACTCAAGGACTAGAAAGGATTCATTCATGTGAGCTTTCTAACTAGTATTCACCAAAATTGGCAACAGTTTCCCATCATTATCTAAAATTAATATAATTTGTTCCTCACTCCCATTGCCAAGGAATGAACTGATCAGCCCTTCTGATTGCCAGTCCCTTATTTGGTTTCCCCCCTTTTCTGATGAAGTGAAACTGCCAAAATCCATCACCTTCCTGTTGGAACCCTGAGAATTTCAGAATGTCTGTGCTGACAGCCACTGACCCTCAAGAGAACACTGCATTGACCTGAGGCTGTGGAGAATGTCATTCCAAAATGGAATGACAGAACTGGGATTGTGGGTGTGGAGTTTGGATAGAAGTGTGTGATATCACAGGGGAGAAAACTTAGAGTTTAAGGGTTTAGAATATGGTAATATATATAAAGCAAGATGGAGGTTTTAGGGCAGAGGCTGGTCCTTCTCCTTCTCCTCCTTCACCACCTTCTCCTTCTTCTCCACGGCTTTGGTTGGTTTTGTGTAATTGGATAAAAAAGTCCACATCCAGTCATGAGTGGTTGGTTATTGGGTTAAAAGTAAAAATAATTGAGGTGTCATTTCTTAATTGGACAGTTTATCCTTCAAAGGCCTTGTAAAGAGACACGGGGCTCCATTTTTAGTTTGTTAGAGTGAAGTGCTATAGGTTTGTGAGACTGTGACATAGATAAGAACTAACAAACATCTGAATCCAAACAAGAAATTCCACCTAACACATTTAATCCTGACTCTGACAAAAAGAAGCCAAGACTACACACCTTCCTTCTTGGCTGATTTAATGCCTTTACTTTTGCTCTTGAATCTTTGTCCCGTCTTTACCTTTTCTGCAAAGTTTCCCCGGGTTTCCTCTTCTGAGGAGGATTTGCTCCCATCTCCTACAGATGATGTTTTAGATGGAAAAGTTTCCATCTCCCCTCTGTGCTCCAGCTCCCTCCCAGCAGCACCACCAGCAAATCTGCAGTTCCCAGCCCCCAGGAGCAGGCAGGAGCAGTTTCTTAATGGATGCACATTAATATCTTTCCCTTTGGAGCACAATCTCTTTTGTAACATTATGAAGCACAGTGATTGTTCAGGCCTGTGTTTGCCATTGTACGTGCTGTACTTATTGTGCTTTCAGTCTGTGCAATCAGCAGGATATGGGAAGGATTCTTTGGCACCTTTGCTTAGTGATTAGTATTTGTGTAGCACTTGAAAGCTTAAAATGCTTTAAGAGGGATAAGTAGTACTATTAATAATGTCATGCTTTACTCTACAGAATGGAGCTTATGCATATTTGTGGTGATAATCCCCAGTCTTCTCTTTATCAAACGCTGTTGTCTTTCTGATCTGCTTCCAGCTTATCTTCCTCACACCTGTCAAAGCACTTTTCAAACAGCTTTTCTTCTTCCTCTGATTAAAGGCACACACACAAAAAAGATTCCTCTTAACACAGAATTCAGCCTTCAGGTTTCAGTGGCCATGCCCAGATGTGGTGGTCCCTGAGCCATGTTCAGAGACTTTGATCTAATCAGGTTTTCACTAATCTCTCTGTCTATTGCTGACCTAAGCTCTGCCATTCATTAAAACCATTTTGTTTTCAGCAGCAGTTGGGGTTTGATCTTCCTGGAGGAGTGCTTTCCTGTGTCCAGGTGATGTTTCATCTGTGCTTTTTACAAACCAATTTATTCTCAAGTCACTCCCTGTAGCTTCTTGTTGGAAAATCAGCTTTGTGGCTGAGGAGGAAATTAATAGAGACACAGAGAACATTTTTCTTAATGGCTGAGGCAGAGTTAAGGCAGAGTTTTTCCCCTTATATCTCAAGCTGAAAAAGCTGGGTGAATTTTGTGTGCACTTCTCTGAATTTTGAGGAGGTTTTGGGCAGGATGACTGCCTGGAAGAGATGAGTTTTAATAGAGATGGAGGAGTCTATGTTTAAGTGACCACTGTTCTCCTCTGGCAGGGCCCCTTTCAGCCCCAAAATAGCTCCAAGCTCAGCAGCACGTTGGCATCAGCAGCCTTCAAAGTGTTTTAAAATGTCCAGGAGCCAACAGAGGTTCATTGCCAGCAGCTGACCTTGGGTGTTTTTCTAGAACCTGCTCAGGTTTCCAGCACTGGGAGCAAAATATTGGTGCAATCACAACCTTTGTGCTGCTTTAGCATGAGACGAGAGAGAAAACAGCATTTCCTGGAGAAAGGGAGGCACAAAATGTTTAATATGAGTAGCTGGCATCTGCGTGGGATTATCAGCATGAATTAGAGGAAGGGTTAATTCACAGACAGCTTAGAGAAATGAAAATATTTGGGTTTTCCTCCTCCAGCCTGGGTCACCCTGTGTGACCGTGTTCACAGGGGTGCTTGGATGAGGGATGAGACGAGGATCTGACTCCATGTTTCAGAAGGCTGATTTATTATTTTATCATATATATTACATTAAAACTATACTAAAAGAATAGAAGAAAAGATTTCCTCAGAAGGTTAGCTAAGAATAGAATAGAAAGGAATGATTACAAAAGTTTGTGGCTCTGCTCTCTGTCCGAGCCAGTTGAGTGTGATTGGCCATTAATTAGAAACAACCACATGAGACCAATCCCAGATGCACCTGTTGCATTCCACAGCAGCAGATAACCATTGTTTACATTTTGTTCCTGAGGCTTTTCAGCTTCTCAGGAGGAAAAATCCTAAGGAAAGGATTTTCCATAAAAGATGTCTGTGACAACCCTGTGCTCGAGACCCCCAAATTTCATGGAGCAGAGTCAGAGCACGTGCCCTGGGAAGGAGAATGGAGAACTGGGGCTGGGGTCAGATCAGAAACCAGAGCCATCTGCCCCTCTTGTAGTGTAAGGATGGAGATTCTGCTTCTGGGTACATCTTGCTGCTCTAAGTGTCCATTTTGTAAAGATTTTGCCCTGATGGATAGAGTTGTTGCGCATTTCGTTTTCTTCTGTACTCGAATGGATACTTGAGGATATTCAGGTGTTGCGAACACCGATAGCTTCCAGCTGATTATCCAAAGTGACTTTTCAAACCCTGTGCCTCCCTCCCATTCCGACTGTTATCCTAGGGTACAAACATCTGCTCTAAAATGCAGAAAAGACTTTTCCCTCCTTTAGACATGAGATTTTTTTTCTATATAATCTCCTTTTTGACCTGATTTTCTGAGAACTTCCAACATTCAGTACAGTAAAGGCCCCAGAAATCTGAAAATACCTCAGTGGAGTGTGCTGCAGGGGAGATTCAGGCCTTCAGATAAAATTAATTTTTTATGTTTAGAACTGTGTGATGACCAAAATCAAATTATCAAAGCCTTGCCAATAAGAAAATCAGCAATATTGGGTTGATGCTTCTCTTTCAATTACCTGCAGCATTTTCAGAGACTTGAGAGTAAACAAGCAATTCAAGCTGCCTACTGCTCAGAGGTTTTAATTAACTCTAATGATAATTGCAGAGCATGTGTTGCCATTTTGGGCAGCAATTACACAGCTTATGTGAGAATTCTTGTGTGGGTGAAAAGTGGAGAGGGGAAAAAGCCCCTGGTAGCTGAATATATATTTATACACTTGTTGCTAAAATTGGATTTTATTAGAGAGGGGAATCTGCTTTCAGCTCTGAGGGCCCTGAGCATCACCAGGTCCTCCTGCTGTGCTCACTCACAGTTTGGTGTTTGGTTTTATTCTGAAAAAGCAGAACTGAGCTCTCTGTTCAGCATTTGAAGAATCTTCCCAAACAGGGACACGAATTTTGAATTTTCCTTAGAAATGTACGAGCCTAGAGTGGATCCATGTGGTTGGAAGAAGCATAAATCATTTCTAAGAGCAGAGGCTAATAAATGTTGGCTCCTGTGGGATTTAGGCTCTGTCCTGAGAAGCCCAGCTTTCTGTGCCTGCTCTCACACAGGCCTGGCTTTATTAGCTTTGGAAGTTTTCTTGGATGCTTGGTGAACAAACATCATTCCACTGACAGCCAGCCTCAAGCGACCTCAGAAGCTTTCTTTAAATGCACCTTTCTTCCTCCTTCTCCTCTGACTCCATCAGAATTAAAGTAATTCAAGGCTCGTGGTGTGTTACTCTCACCCTAAAAATGGAGTTTCGGCTCCTTGGGGTTCTTGTTGTCTCTGTTGGAGGGAAGCTCCCACAAGTCTCCTGCTCAAAAGCATCCCTCCTTAAAAAGGGAACATTTCAGTTTTATTTCAAGAACTTGGAAATGGTTCCCCATTTCTCAGTGGGAAAACTTGCTCAGAGTTCCTTTTCTTTCTGTGGTTTTTTTTTTAAATTTATTTATTTTCCTGAACATATTTGATAGACTTCCTTTGAGTGCTTTGTTTTTGTAACACAGGCTATGAAATCATCTCTAAATGTTGTTGCCCATATTTATCAGCAATCAAAAGCATATAAAAGCAGATGCAAGGTGGATTCTTTTGCTTTTGACTAGAAGAGGTTGCAAAAGAGCCAATGCCATGGAGACACAAAAGAACCCTCGTCACAAAGGCTTTTGTGAAGGCAAGAACATGGATATTTTCAAAACTAAGCTTTTTCAAAAGTCAAAGCAATGTAGCCAAAACATTTTTGGTTTGGTTTGGTTTTTTTTGTGCTTTCTAATATTGGAAAACATATCAGATGGGCAAAATTTTGACAGGCAAATTTCAGAAAATGCTTTGCTCCAAAGGATCAAATGGGATGGTTGCATTTATTATTCATAAACCCTGAGTGCACTTATTGCTTGGAAAGGATGAAAACAAAACAAACAAACAAAAAAAATCAGATAATGTTTTAAAAACTTGTTAGAGATTCTGTATTTGGTAGAAATATTTAATTAACCTGCAGAGACCATGAGGTGATTTATTAAATCTTTTCACATCTCTGCTGTATCCTGGTCTTAGAATAAAGCTGAGGGGAGAATTTTTTTTATTTAATTCATATCTTCCTTTTCAGTTTTGCCTTATTCCTTCAGCCCTTGCACAGGTGGCTTCTATTTGAACATGAGTATCACTTGATCTGATACCCTTTGGGGACATCCTGATGAGTTTTTACAATAATTTGGGTGTGAGATGAAGGAGAATCAAATAGAGCAAACTCTGAAGCAATTACTATGCTATTCTACTTCCCATTTTTTGCCATTTCAGGTTCAAAGGGAGATAAGGACCCTTTTGGACACAGATTGGAGTAGCTGGGTGTCATTATAAATACATTTCTTGGTGACTATTTCATGCTGAGGCTTGAAAGGTTGCTGAGTCCTATTCTGCATCAACTTCAATCAGGCACCACTTGTTCAATAAAAGGCCTGGAAATGATTTTGAGGGCATTTTTCCCCACGTGCTGCCCGCTGAGTGTGTCCATGTGTACTGTGGGCATTTTCCATTCCAGGGAAAACCCCCACACTCAAAGCTGTGCTTTGTCATCGCCAGCTGGGAATTCTCCAACATTGCTGATTTTTCTACAATTTTGGGTGACAGCTCATAAAAAATCATACCTAACCATGAAGAAAAAGGCCAAACCTGAAAGATAAAATTAGCTTTTAAGTCCTGCAGGTGGTGCTGACAAAGAGAGCTTTGAGCAGTGTGCTTTAAAGCAGCACAGCAAGGTGAGTGTATCCCAAGGTTATAATAAATGTGGGAACTTTGTAATTACTCCTGGCTATTGGGTGGTAATCACAAGTGCAGTCTTGCAAACAACTGTGCCACTGCTGTGCTATAGATATTTTTTTTTTCGCTCTGCAGCTCTGCCAGGAAAAGGCCATTAATTAAAACTTCAATGCTCCAATGACCCTCCACTCCAGTCTCAGAATTTTCAGTATTTTCTTCTCCCTCTTTCCTTCTGTGTTCATCTCTCAGACTTTACTAATTTTCAGGACTGTACAATTTTCACCTTGGAGTAGTTCAGACTCCAGCAAGTCCTCAAAGCTTGTGTGTCCCCACAATATGTTTTTTTTCAGGAAAAGTCCCTGTTCAGGTGTCCTGCTGACCTTTAGAGCTAAAATGTTTTCACTGCAGTCTTTTTTTACTGTAAAATACCTGGGTGAAGCTTGTGAGCTTCAAAAAACATTAATTATTTTTGTCATGCTGAGCCTAGGAGATGATAGTGGATGTTGGAGGTGTGTTCTGGATTATGTTGCAATGGGAAGATTTTGACTTTGGGGGCTTTTTTCATATCAAACCTGAAATGAGGAATCTGGGTTTTTTTGGTTTTTTAGGATGGTGGTCTTACTAAATAATGTGTTAAAAGAACAGAATGAAGTTTATCAGCAAAGAAAATATAATTAATTTTTCAAAATTAATTTAAATAAGTAATTAATATCAATATTAATATAATGTATAAATATTTTATTTATAATACATAAATTAATGAAAATAATTTTAAATAATTATTATTTAAAAATAAAAATAATTTTATTTCCAATCTTAAAGCAATTGATTTCATTACTCCTTTTTCCTTTGTTTTTCTCAGGCTGTATATCCATCCCCAGATCTGCATCCATGGCCTCAGGCAAGGTGCAGTATACTTTCTATCTATCTATCTATCTATCTATCTATCTATCTATCTATCTATCTATCTATCTATCTATCTATCTATCTATTTGTCTGTCTATCTATCTATATCTATCTATCTATCTATCTATCTATCTATCTATCTATCTATCTATCTATCTATCTATCTATCTCTATATGCAACTAGATTTATATATATTTACCTAGAACATTTTCTGTTTTTTGCTATTTTTTGCTGGTGCAATAAGTCCCCTTTGGGTTAGGAGAATGTGTTTGCCCAGTAAAACTGGATGCATAGCAGCACAATAAATTTCCCAGAACAAGGTCCTGTGTTCGTGACTTAAAAAAAAAAAATATAGATTGTAAAAGAAATGAAGGGAAACAGATGGGATGGGAGTCAATTAGGGCACCTTTATTGTCAGCTGTGGGTGAGCAGAGGAGGAGGAGGATGTCAGAGCTCTCCATAAACCCATGAATTAGGATGCCTGGGTTTAACTTGCCTTGTCACTTCTTGTGCTAATGGTGAAGTATGGGCACACTCAGAGCTGGAGGTGACAGTGACACTCGGGCCAGTTTGGCTGAGATGGATGTGGGAAGAGCAGCCTGGGCTGTTGTGCCCCAAATCTGTCTGTCTGTCCTTGCTCTGGGTCTTTGAGGCTGTTAATTGATGCTTCTGTCAGAGCTGGCAGCCAGGTTAAGTTTTCTTCTATCAGCCTGTGCTGGAGTTTGTCTGAGATGTTTGTGGTGCACAATGGACTCCCCAGAGCAAGATATTGACTGCAGCAGCTTCTGAGAAATCTCACATCACTGCTCTGGGAGGGGGGAACTGTGTGATGTTAATTGCTCTGACTCAAGGGCAAAGCAAACTTTAATTTATAAATTCATTACTGCGCCGTAGCAATGGCTTTTTTTAGCTTCTCACAGGTAATTGTACTGCTGGAAACTCCTCTGATCGGGAACAAAATTATTTATTAGCAACGAGTCAAAACCACTGAAGCATTAACTGTGCTCATATTAGTAAGTGGAATAATTCATTCATGCTCCAAAATACCAATTTATTGGTACAGTGTCCTGTTACAGCAGTAATGGAGGCGGCTGTGGGTCCAGAGAAAAACAGACTGGATGCACACCTGGAAATAGGAAATATTGATCTTTGGCAGAGGTTTCCTGGCCTGTTGTGGGCGGAGACCCATCCCCACTGAGAGAATCAGGTGTTTCAGGGCTGGCAGGTTCATCCCTCTTTGCTGCCTCTCTCTGGGACCACTGAAAGGTTCCTGCCCTGGAACACGTGGGCTCCTCAATAACTTGATGAGAGTATTGGAACAGCTCAGGGTTGTCATTGGCAAGTGGCTGCGCTGCTCCAGGTGCCCAGCCAAGTTCTTTGGAATTTTAAATAGGATGTAATTGAGCTGCCTGGGCTATACCAACACAGAAATAACAGCAGCAAAGAGCTTATGGTACAGAAAGAAAAATACCGATTTTATTTTGAGGGCTTGAAGATCTAAGACACAATTTCTTTCTGAAAATATTCTGAAATGAGTTTGGAAAGAATTGCACTTTCCAATGAAATGCACTTTCATGTCTTTTTGACTAGCATTTATTTTATCACTACATTGTGTGAAAGTCACATTTAGAGACCCTAATGAGAATTTAAGATCCCATTAGTCAAGCTGATCTAATGACAATGAGATATTTGATACTGATGAGACAGTGGAAAGAAAGCATTTCTTATTAAATAGCTCATTTATATTTTTCAAATGGTCAAAAAACCATGCGTAAATATTCCCCTGGGTCTCCTTTGTGGAAAATAATTGAGGGTTAAGTGCTGGGTGTTATTATTTGTCCATTCCTTTCTGTGAGCACAGGCTGGCATCACAGCTGCTGTTGTACATGGAGCACAACACCTGGGACTTCTGTTGTACTTTTGGACAGGATTTACATGAAAATATTTAATACTACAAGCAAAAAAAAAAAAAAAGCAGGATACTTATTCTGATTAACAGTTTAGATGTCTTAGAGCGTGGATTCTTTGGGGTTTTTTTTGCTAAGGTTGGGATTAAATGCAGGAGATGGTATTTCTTGTTGGGACTCAGATGTTTATTAGTTCTTATCTATGTTACAATCTCACAAACCATGAGTTCTACTGCACTTCACTCTAACAAACTAAAAATGGAGTTGTATCTTTCTCTCTACAAGGCTTTTTAAGGATAAACTGTTCAATTAAGAAATGACACCTCAATTATTTTTACTTTTAACTCAATAACTAACTATTCATGCCCCACAATGTGAAATTTAAAATCTAATTACACAATACTACTTAAACTTGTGAAGAAGAAGGACCAGTCTCTGCCCTAAAACCTCCATCTTGCTTTATCTATATTACCATATTCTAAAATCTTAAACTCTAAGTTTCCCACCCTGTGATATCACACACTTCTATTCAAACTCCACACCCACAATCCCAGTTCTGTCATTCCATTTTGGAAGCTTCTCCACGGCCTCAGGTCAATGCAGTGTTCTCTTGGGGGTCAGTGCCTGTCTGCACAGAAAGTCTGAAATTCTCAGTGACCAGGGTTCCAACACTGGAAACAGTCAGGTTTTTTGGAAAGTGGAAGTTTTAAAGTTTTTGGGGAACTCCTAATGGGAAATGCAAGGGGATGCTGAGGCACCAAGCTGACTCAAGGCCCTTCAGTGAGGGGAGCAGAGCACACATTATAGGGGGAAAGTGCCAGAATCAGAGGCTGAGAGTCCTGCTTTTCTTGTCCCATGAAAAAGCAAATGTAATGACACTAAATAAAAACAACTGCAGAGGATAGACAGCTATGCCAAAAGTCTGTGGGACATAAACCCCAAGATGTGGATCAAATCTAATCTCAATATGTAGGAAAGTGAGGACTGGCTTAAATGTTCCTCTCTTGGAGGAGTTTAGAACCATTCAGGATCTTTGGAAATTCACATCCAGAGCTAGACTGCACTCCAAGAGTCAGAGTTTAAGCATATTTTGGTTAGAAAACACATTGCAGACGATGCAACTCCCTTTAATAGTGATGGTAATGTCATGCAATGGCCTGTGGTCCCATTCAAAATAAAATCAGGGCCAGCCTGAATCTTGGCTCATCTTTTTCTCACTTTGAACTGTGAACTGCTCTTTGCCCTTTAAATTAGACTTGGTCTGCAAGAAATTGTCTGGGGAAATGCTGGCAAGTGCTAACTTTTTCACAGCCATTAATAAATCTGTGTTCCAAACAAACAGAAGCAAATTTCCTTCCCTTCTCTAATGAATCCCTAGAGGGAGTTGTGGATTCTGCATATAAATGGGCTTTGCTCAGATTTTCTGTTTTTTTGGTGTTGTTTTTGTCCCTATCCCTGCTCAGCTCAGCAGGGTAAACTCTTTACCTGCTTCCCAAGCTTCTGAACCTTCTCTCTGTGTGAAATTACCAGCACAAGATACTCCAAAGCTGAGCAAACAGCCCAGTTAAAACCAGCTGGCAAGGGTGGAAACCCAGGGCACAGGGAACATTTCTCTGTCTGCTCTGGGGTGCCCTGACCCCCAGAGCAGCACTGACTCTGACCCTCATTCATGGAGAAAGTTTCCCAGATTTCAAGATAGACTAGAACCCACAAAAGTGTGAAATAGATTATAGAGAGCAGTGTAGGTGTATCACTTGGTGAGAAATTGAGGTTTTGGGATTTTTAGTGTGTTGTGGTTGGAAGCAAGATGGAGGGCACAGGGTGTCATCCTGGGTTCCTTCTTCATGCTGCTTCTTCCTTCTTCTTCATGGGTTTGGGTGGCATTTTGTAATTGGGTGGAAAAGTCTGCATTACAGGATCTGTGGGATCAGTTATTGGGTTAAAAGGGAAAATAATCCAGGTGTCAGTTCTTAATTGGATAGTTTCGTGTTAAAAGACCTTGTACCAAGAGATTGTTGGCCATTTTTGTGCCTTCTAATGAAAGGCTTCAGAACTCGTGGTTGTGAGACTGTTTTACTGAAAAGAAATAATCAACACCTGAGTCTGAACATGAGCTACCATCTCAAGTGCCTTCAATCCAGACCAGAGAAACCAACAAGCATCTGACTAGGGACCAGCCCTGCCTGTGCATCCCAGCTGAAAAATCTTCTGGTTGGAACGGCTCCTGAGGTATTAAAAAGTCTTTTTTCCCAGCCCCATGGCTGAAGAAGAAGTTGAGATTCGTCGGTTCTGCTTTTCAAGGTTGTTTATTTTCTCTTATCTATTCCATTCTTTCTCTGACTTGCTGAGATCTGTCCAGCAGGTTGGGTTGTGGCACAGTCCCTGCCCTTGGGGTGGTGTTGGCTTTTTATACTAACAACTACATGTACTTTATTTACAATAATTTTCCAATCCCTATCACCTATGTTAGACAGTCTGTCTCTACTCTAAACCAATCCAAAAGTGCCACCATCACCCAGAAGATGGAGGACAAGAATAAGAAGAAGGGCAGGACACACCCAGATTCCTCCATCTTGCCTCTTGAACCCCCATTCTAAATCCCCAAAATTCAACTTTTTCTCCCTGTGACAAATTCACTATCATTCTACTCAAACCCTTGTGGCTTGTAACTCTTCACACAAAGTTGGGGATTGTTTCCATGGGCTAAAATCAAAGGCACAGGTGTTTGTGACCCTGTGCCAAGGTCTCTGAGCCCCCTGCCAGGGTCTGGAGCCCTCCAGGGCAGCCAGAGCAATGTCCTGGGTTCTGACAGGATTTCACTGTGGGCAGGGGCTTTTCTCCTGTCCTCTGTGACACCTCAGCCCTGCTGCCAGACCTCTCCCAACCCTCCTGTGCAGGAGGACATCTGGCAGCTCTGGATCTGTCTCTGCCACCAACTCTGTGGCCTGTCTCCAGCTTACTTATTGTCCTTTGTAATTATCTTTCCCCTAATTCCTTTGGTTATCTCTTGGAATATGTTAAATGAGAAATATGAAGGTGACTTGGCGTAATTATTCTCTGGTGAGTCAACAGGGCTCTTCAACATGAACTGGGTGATTATAAACATTAAGTTCAATTAGGAACATGGAAAACTGTTCTGTGGAGAAACAGACTTGTACATTTGCTGAGCTCTGATGGATTTCCTCCCTTGCAGAGCTCAGTGTGTTTGGTTTTTCTGTATTTGTGCACCTCCTTGGAGGAAAAAATGCTCATAAATACTGGGGATCATCCATAGTACTGTAAGAAAAAGGGTGTGCTCTGACTAGTTCAATCACTAACCCTGTGAATTGCAACAGGATCTTCAAGGAGGAGAGGAGGAAATATATCAGTCTCCAGGGAGTGAAATGGAAAAAAACCCCAAAAATAACAAGGAATAGAGAAATTTGCAGACCCAACAAAAAGCAAAGGCATTAATAATGGGAGGCTCTGGAGGGGATGTAAGCAGCTGGTTCATGAGTGCAGGAGGCTGAAATTTGCTCCAAAGGAGGTCAGGTCCAGCAAATCAAGAGGAGATCATCCCATGGTCCTTGACTTTGGGGAAGACGCAAAACACGAAGAAGAGAGTCAGAATGGATTTTTAAGGGCTGATGTAGTGTTACAGTGTGCAAGAGCCACCTAGATTTTGGGAATTGCATGGGATCTGAGCTGTATCACCTGTGGAATTACTGGGGGTCTCTAGAGCCAGGACATTGGGGGTCACCAGGGAAAGCCCCACTGCAGGGGCTGGGGACAGAAGGGGACTCCAGCTGTGTTCCTGTGGTGGCAGATTGCAGTGCTTTGCTTGGTAGTCTATTTAATGTAGAATTTAATAACAAACCTCTTCACGCAGCCTCAGAACTCAGGGCTTCTCAGGCCCTGAAAATCTCCAATCCACTTTGCCCTGTTTTGGTTTTATTGCCCTAAAAGCCTGCTGCCTGCTACAGAAAGAATAGACTGAAAAATCTGCTCTGTACTTTATTGGCAGTGTTTACCAAGAAATGGGCTATGAAAGTAATTATGTACTTCAGATAGTGCAGCCTGCTATCGATTCAAAAGATGAGCCATCAACATCCAGTACTGCAAGAAGTATAAATCTCACATACCATGAGTCTTTTAGATGTAAATGAGAAAAAAAAAGGTCAGGAATGAGAAGTGCACAGGGGGATGTTCTGTTGTAGTGTTGTGAGGGTCCCCAGGATGAGGTGAGAGATGAGAATTGACTCCAAGTTCTCAGAAGGCTGATTTACATTATATTATATATTATATTATATTATATTATATTATATTATATTATATTATATTATATTATATTATATTATATTATATTATATTATATTATATTATATTATATTATATTATATTATATTATATTATATTATATTATATTATATTATATTATATTATATTATATTATATTGCTAAAACTATACTAAAGAAAGAGAAAGGATACATCAGAAGGCTAGAAAATAATCATAATAAATACCTGTGACTGACCAGAGTCCCGACACAGCTGGACTGGGATTGGTCATTAATTAAAACAATTCACATGGAACAAATCAAAGATGCACCTGTTGGTGAGCAACCTCCAAACCTAATTCCAAGCAGTCAGATAATTTTTGTTTACATTTCTTTTCTGAGTCCTCTCAGGAGAAAAACCCTGGCAAAGGGATTTTTCAGAAAATATAATGGTGAGAATGTTCTGATAATTTTGCACAAAGCAGATGCTTCTGAGAGTAAGGGAAGCATCACAGAGCGGTAAGGTGGAGCTGATTTGACTGCCAGGTGTTTTTTACCAAGGAAAATACTCCTTTCTCCGCCAGGCTGCCCCTGCTGAGGACAGGGCTCCAGTTGCTTGGTTGAACACTCTCCTGCAGAGCTGCTCATGCCACTCGTGCAGGCAGGGCAGACAGAGAGCTGCCAGCTGTGCTGGGCCAGGCCGAGGGGCTGGCCATACCATTTACCAAATAAACTGCTGAACTGGACAGAATGTGGGAAGGGGGGTCCCAAGCTGGGCTTTGGGAGATGAACCAACAGACAGCAGGTCATCTGGGCAGGGAAAATGCCAGGACCTTAAATGGTCTGCTAGGAATATGTTCTTGGGCCAGGGATTTGCGAAAATAAGCCTGGGCTCCAAAGCAAACGAGCTGAGGGAAGGGCTGAGACTGGGCTGGGCCTGGGGAGAGGCACAAGGGAGGGGCAGGGTCAGGCTGCCTTGGTTTGGAAAGACAGGAGTCTGCTAAGGAAGGCAGGAGCCCCCCCTGAAATGGAGAATGTAAACCCTCCCCACCCCTCCAAATTGCTATAAATTTTAAATTAAGGGGCTCTCAGGCAAAGATATGGGAGCAGGAATAACAGTTCTTTAATAGGGAAAAGGAAAATAAAAGAATAAAATAAACAATGCAGTACACTAGAACAACACTGACAGAGTCAGAACCCAGCCTGACACCCTGTGGGTCAGGGTGTTGGCAGCAGTCCCATTGGAATTGTGGCTCAGCCCTCCTGCAGTGTCAGGGCTGGTTCTGCTGGAGCAGGGATCCTGTAGAGAAGGATGTATTCTTCCTCTGAAGATCCAGGGGAAGAAGAGGCAGCTGCTGCTCCTCTGGGGAATGCAGTGGAGAAGCTGTGCTACCACTCTCCCGACGCTCCTACACTAAACAATCTAGTACAAGATACAAATCCTACAGCATTTACATACAGCCTATACGAATCATTACATCACCATACTGTGTTACATTTTAAACCCTAAAACCTCCTCTTTGGACCCCTTCTGCCAAGCTGTAGGGTCTGCTCTGACCCTTGGGCCTGTCTGCAAGCAGAGGGTGTTGTTCCATCAAAAGGGGATCACCTTCAGCTGGCCACACCGTTGTTTTCTAGTTTTTCAGTAACTGAGGTATCCCAAAGCTTGCTTTCATTTCAATCTCACTTAGAGTTTCCATATTCTCAAAATCTTTTGCCAGGCAATCATATTTATAAGGCATCCCTGTTTCATCTTCCCCAACAGGTTAGTAAGAATTAGAATATTCAACACAGAAGATTTATTGTATTGTAACGGGAACCTTGATCTCTTACCCTTTTACCCTCTTATCCTCTCATCCTCTCTCCCCCTCTCTTCTCTGGGGCCTGCCCTGAGCTGTGGCTGGCAGCTCCCAGCAGGGCCCTGCACCCAGGCCCTTTGCAATAAACCCCAAGTTCCAGACCTGGCTGCAGAGATCTCTCATCTCCATCCATCCCCACCATCCTACTCCCTGTCACTCCTACAGTGCTGCTCTGAGGCCACCCCTCTGTGACGTGGTTCTGAAGGTCAGAGGTGTGCCAAGATGAAAGGTGTCCCCAGGGCTGCTGAGGAATGGGCAGAAGGTCTCAGCTTTGATGCTGAGAAGAATTCAAGAGCAGCATCTCTGTGCTCAGGGCTCTCCTGTGTGCCTTGACTGAGAGCAGTGCTGCAGGGAGCTGCTGCAGAGCTGGAACAGCCTCATTACATCTGAGACAGGAACTGGAGCCAAAGAGACACCTGATGAGTCACTGGAAGATAAAGGAAGAGCAAGACAAGGAGTAGAAAGCAGAAAAGGTAGAAAGCAACACATAGTTAGAAAATTGAAGCAAAATGCCCAAGGAATGTTCCTTGTCAGCCTCTGTCCCTGTGAGGGATCTTCACTGGGCTTCCTCACTGAAACTGCTGCAGTCAAAGTGAAATTCCCTCTCCATCAGTTCCTCTTGTAATTAAACAATTGGAGAGAATCCAGGTGAAATCCCCAAACCACAGTGCTACATTCAGCCTGCTCCCCTCCTGCACTGGTAACATGTCAGAAGGGCTTTGGGACTTGGCTGTGAGCTGTCTCTGATTCATCAGACCTTGGCCAGAAGAGGCTCAGTCTGAGCCCAAACCACTAGCACTCAACTAGAGATTAGTTTGGAAGGCTGTGCTTAATCAGAGCTTGGGCAGAGGTGATTCTATTTTAGCCAGTCTCCAGAATAATTATCTTTTATTGGTTATCTTTGGTCTCAATGCCCTGTACCTAAGTTGTTGTGCAGGAATGCAAATACGGTTTGGCTTGGCTGGAGCTCCCCTCTCCACCTGGAATGTTCTGGGTTGATGCATCCCACTCTGTCTTTCCTTTCAATTTCCTGCCTTGCCCTGCAGCCCAGGCTGCTGTGGCCATCTCGGCCTGGAGGGGCACCAAAGCCTGCTGTGCCCAGTCCCACAGTGGGGGAACCCCTGGGGCTCCTCCAGCACCATCTCCCTCTCCACTCTGGCTGAGCAATTTCCATGGATTAGCCCTGGAACTCCACGTCAACACAAATTACCTACAAAACCCCAGGATGAGGTGGGGAGCTCTGGCTCTGTCCTAGTTTTGAATGTGGTGCAGCAAAGGGACAAGGCATTTATGGCCCGGGGAAAACCCCATTATTAATTTCAGATGTGATTCATTTCCCAGCGGGATAAATAATCACAGAGCTGAGAAGATACCTGGGATCTGGTCCAATGTCACATTTTATCTTTGCCCTCTATCTCCTTGTTTTCTGGGAATGCTCCCTCTGGGAGTTATTTTGAGACAGAAGAGGCTGTGGCTGCCAGCCTGGGGCTGGTGGGCACAGGCTGCTGCTTCCCTGGCACCTCCAGGGTTTGTTAGAGAGGACAATTTAATTTGGGTTTTCAGGGAGCTAATTCTGCCCTGTCTGGGGTTTTGGTTATGTCATGAGTTATGGCACTGTTCATCTCCATTCTTCAAAGCGCCATCAAACTGTTTTTCAGCCCTTTTCTATTTTTCATCTGGCTAGTCATAAATGGTTTTATTTTGTTTTTTTTACACCACTTCCCAGGCTGGTTTGATTCCTTGGATCTTGGTGATATTACATCAGGGCACAGAATAGCAACTGTGTTCAGAGTAACCAAAATAAAAGTGACAGAGGCTGTTAATCAAGAGATGTCAACTGGGGTCAGGAAGAGTTTCCAGCCATTTTTCATGAGCCAGAGATGAGGTTTGAATGGTGCTGCTAAATAAGATGAAATTTGCCTGTGGCCTCCTCTACCATTCCTGTGTGAAAACGTTGAAAAGCTGAGGCTTTTTTGCCTTTACTTTGTCAAGTGTGGCAGCCAAAGTCACCAAGCAGAAGGTGCTGGACCCATTTCACCTGGGCTCCAAAAGCCCACGGCAGCCTGGACTTACTTTCAGTATCTGAAATCCTGCTTGGAATTTTCAATTGATATGTTTTGGGTGGTATAAGAGCCTAGCTAGGGTTACACTTAAGATGGATTTAAAATGGTTATAAAATGGATGACTTGTCAGGGAGTTTCACACTTTTATAAGTTCTGGTCCATTCGTTTATTGGAGTTAACTGTCCAATTACAGCTTTAGCCCATGAAGTCCCAACCTTCTTGTTTTTCTCTCTTTATTTCACTGTTGTTTGTGCTCTTGGGCCTAAGATTTGGGTCATTTGTCCTTGGTCCCCAGCTGGAGCAGGAATTGTTTTGTCTCCCTGCTCTGCGCACAGAGCTCACCATCCCCTCATATGAAGCTCAGAACTAAAGCAGCACAGAATCTGAAAAATATAAAAGCTGAACCCTGAGGCATCAATGATTCCTGCTGGCCTTTGGGGCCATTGTGCTGGGCCAGGACAGCTCACTGGATGTGTGTCTGTTTCTCCAGGGCTCCCAAAGCCTTGCACATCTTTGAGCAGAGCACGTTCAGACCTCCCTCCCCTCCTCCAGTGTTTCCCTTGGCACCTCTGCTACTGATCACAGCCGTGTCTTGTTTGACTGAATTGTTCCCTCCCTGCTTCCCCCAGCTCTCCTCCCTCAGCCAAGCCGTAAATCTGGGTTTGTAGCTGGTGCTGTTCCCAGGGAAGCAAACAGGGAAAGTGCAGACAGGAGGTTATGACTTCCCTGAGGGATGTGACCGAGTGGAAGGATTGGCCTATCAGGTGGAATAGATCCAGAGTAGTAGTCTGAAAAATGGGACTAGTGACCCAATTTGGAAGGAAACCACCCCTGTTCTGAGTAGTGTCTTCAGGGGAAAGCTTTTAATCTCTGCATTCCTCCCCTCTGAGATCTCACGCTGGTTTGGGGCTTGGGTTTGGGGTTTGTTTTTCATCAGATATTTTTCCTTTACCAGGTTGTTCATGAGACTGAATTACAGAAAGTGATTTCCCAGTGGGGCTGTCCCCACCCGAGCTCTAAGTGGCCTCACACACAGCTCAGAGAGCTCTCAGAAATCCAGCACAGAAGACTTTTGACAAGCAATACCCTGAATTTCTGGTGGCCCTGCGGGTTTGTTTGGGGTCAGGGACGCTGTTTGTGGTACTGTTGGAGAGGAGCAGCCTGAGGGATCAGTGGGGGAGTGTGACTATTTCCACCCTGCCCTAGGGTTATCCTGCCCCACTCCCTGTGCTTTAACAAAGGCTGGCTAAGAGAGCTTTGGAGGGGAGGAATTAAAGAAGTTCAATCACAGCAAGAAGCTGTTTGCATCCTTTTTAACAAACACTGAGAAAACCTTCCAGTGTGGCCTGTTGGAAGACAATAATTCCACACTGCATTTGGCTTTTCATTGGCATGTGTGAATGTGTCATATTCAATAGGGGAGGATCTCTAGGCTGGGGAAAAATCTTCCTAGAATTACAGAATGGTTTGGGTTGGAAGGGACCTCAAAGAACATCTTGTTCCAATCTCCCCTCCATGTGCAGGGAAGACCAGGCTGCTCAAATCCAGCCTGGCCTTGAACACTTGCAGGGTTGGGATCTTGGTCAGTCATGACAAGGGAGAATGGGAGAGCTTCATAAAGTCCCTTGTCATTGCAAGGGGCAGTGCTGGCCTTCCCCACCTGGGCACAGCCTGCCTTTCTCCTCCTCTCAAATTAGGAATTCTCTTAGGGCAGCACTGTCCCCATCTCAGTCTGGCTGAGCAGTGATGAACACAGTGATGCCTCACCACTCTTATGGTTACAAAATGGCCCCAAAGAATGCTTTTATGCACGTTGTGGACTCCTTCCATCTGCTTGGCACAGACAAACTGCAGATCAGTGGAGCTAAGATGGTGTGTTGAGCATGCAGTAAAGCCATGATTAGCACACTTTGGCTGTGTAGCCCTGTACAGTATCTTCCACCACAGGGATAAAACATTTGGAGGAAGAGAAAGGCTAGATCTGCTAAAGGAATCCTTCAAAACCCTTGGGCGTGATGCTATTTAGTAAAAGGATCTTTTGTCCCTCCTTGCAGCTGTAGAAACATTTGTGTGCTGTTTAGGGGCTGTTCTGTCAGCAGCAGAGTGCTCAGAGTCTGTGAAATAAAACCTGGCAGCACCTTAGAGATGGTTTGGTGCTCAGGATCCCAGGGAACAAACACTGAGTTTGTGTCCCAAAGGAGCAGAGAGAGGAGCCCCAGACCTCTTTCCTGGGGAACAGGCCTGGGATCTCCACTCTCTGCATCTGGTGGGCATGAGCTAAAGAATTCTGTCCTGCAGCCTGGAGAGGAATTTAAGAGATTGTATGGACAGACTGGATTTACCACGGACGTAAACAATGCTCTCCTTTTGCTCCAGTTGCACTGAGTGATGTCTTTGTCCCTTCAAATAAATGTAGATGAAGACTCCTTGTCCTCAAGCAGAGAGCTGGGCTCTGGTGTGGCTGCAGGGATTCCTTCCTTTGCCTCTCCTCAGCAGGTGACAGTATTTTACCTGTAAAACCCCTGCAAGCTCTGCTTCCTCAAAACTCTACAGCCTCAGGAGGATTGGAGATGGGAATTTGTGTGTCAGCAGCTGGGAGACTGAAGGAGTCTCTGGGTGCATGCAAAGAGCAATCAGTGCAAATTCAGAAATCCAAGTTGGCAAACTGCTCAGTAGTCACAGATCAAACTCGTCACTGGAGGGTTGTTTATTAGCTATAGCATTTTGATAATGATTATCATCCTCCTCCATTAAAGCCTTGGCTTAATCCCAGTTTTCCTCCCCACAAATTAGGAGCAGTTGCATTAAGGGCTGGTCCAGAGGGAAATAACAGAAAGGGGTGATGTTAAAGCACAGTGCTGAGGAGATCCAGCAAGCCTTGGTACCCTGCACTGGCAATGAGCATCAAACCTCACTAGCAGCTCATCATACCCTGATTTCAAGGAGGAAAAAGCTTTTCTGACACAAACAAGTGGTTTCCAAAGTGTTGACCCCAAGTGGTTTTGGACATTGTGGATCTTGATCTGTGACAGCTTCTGGGGTGGTTCTCTGCCGAGGAGTATTTGGGTATTCATTGCCCTTCATGTTTATATAAGAGGTTCCCACTGCTGTAACCACAACCAACACTATGGGAGAGGCTGGAACTAACCCAGAGTGCAAATTTGCCCCATATTTGGTAAATTTCTTGACTTCTGATATGCTTGCAAAGCCATGGAAGCAATTACTTTGGCCAAAAATTTACATGATGAGTTTCTCCCAATTGCAGTGAATTATCCATGAGCAGTTTAAATTTTGATGACACACACATATATAATTTAAAGTAGCTCTGACACTTGCATATAATTTAAAGACATTCACAAAATAACTTCTGGTTTGTAAATTGGAGCAACCAGTGCAGGAGCACATATGGAAAAGCTAAGCTTGGATCCCTGATGATTAGTGCTGGCATGCAGGCACAGCCTGCTCTTAGTGCAGTTTGGAGTGTGACCAGTTCAAACTTTTAACAGGAAGAGTTTTCTAGAGCAGCTTTAAAGTGAATGTCAAAAGATCATTAGTTGATATGCAAATAAAGAAATTATCTCTCATAGAAAGGATTTTGCCTTCCCACTGTGCAATTGAAACTTGTTTTGCCACTTAAAACAATCTCATCTCCAAGCCCTGCTTGTGTTACTTGGCAAGTGCTGCCCAAATCTGATAACCTTGGCAGTGTGTGGCTTTGAGATTCTCTGTTTTCAAAGATGAAATTTGCAGAGCTGCTGTTGAAATCCCAGCTGAAGGAAGTCACAGCCTCATCTCTCCACTGCCCACTAAAACATCTCAATGAGAGCAGGAAAACAGCTGGCAGGTTGAGAGGAAGCCTGGTTACTTCAGCCCATCCTCCTGGCCTGCAAAGCAGCTTTGCAAAGCAGGGATTTGGAACGGGGTCAGTGGGAACTGGGAGCTTGGATCATCTTTGGGCAACACTTTCATGGCGATTGTGCCCATGTGTGACGTGGTGGCCACAAATCTGCAGGGAGTCACAGCTGGAGCTGTGGGACCAGAGCAGAGCCTGTTTGTTCAGCAGCCTCAGCTAAGAATGGCTTTTCTTGCCCCTTCTGCAGCACTGGGGGATTGGGAGCAGAGGAAAGCAGGACTGTGTCATGCTCTGGGTGTCTCTGAGCAGTCATCCCTGGGCTTGCCTGTGGCTCTCTTGTCCTCCCCAGCCACAGGCCATCAGCAGTGTCTGCTCTGCTGAGAGCTGAGGGGAGATTCTCCCCTCCCAGCCCAGCACTGGAAAGCCAGATGGGCAGTGGGTGGGGCAGCTGGGACACCTGAGCCTCTGAAGAGAGGCTTTTCCTCCTCTCCCTGCATCTCTAACTCAGGCCTGGGTGACTCACACTGAGGCAGACTGCATTCTAGTTTAAGGTGGATGAAAAATTGCTAGAAATAATGTGGTCTGACACTCCTGGGAGCCACCAGCCAGCACTGCAGCCACTGTTCCCTGTTCCTGCTGTCCCCAGTAAAAACTCTTAGGGTGCCCAAGCAATGTGTGCTGAGGAACATGTAGTGGCTCATTTATTCTCAATTTCTTTACAGAACAGGCAAAAGTTTAAGCCCCCAGGTTTGATTTTGGACTCAGCCCAGGTGAAGGCCAAAGACAGTGGTTCTGTTGAAGCAGACTGGGGCACTGGCCTGTGGTTTGGTTCCTTGTGAGGGTTTTACAGCTCAATAATGAAAAACAGCTCCCCTGTTCCCTGGTGCAAGAGTTCATGATGCTGGAGAACCTTCTCTTGGCGGAGTGGGGGTCTGTCTTGGGGGAAACTTCCCTACAATTTATACAAGTCCAAAACCTAGTATCAGCCCAAAACCTGGTATCAGAAATACCAGGTAGAACCTATTAGAAGAAACTATTAGTAAAAAAATTCTTCAGGCATCTTCTGCTTCTGCTACTCCTGCCTGCTGTATCCCACTGCTCAAAGCCAGCATTAGTGGAAATTCCAGCTCTGTTGTGTCTGCCTGCCACTGCTGCAAGGCTATTTATCTGCACACAGCTGCTGCTGCTGCTGAGGTTTAAGAACTTTGTTTAGTCCCCCAGTCTCTGATGATGTCAAGGATTTTTGTGCAGTTTGTAAAATTGCCCATTCATATAAACGTGTCTGAATAGTTTCCATGGGAACACCTGCTCCACGCAGGGAAATGTGATTTGCTTTATGAATAAAAATGGAATCTTGCTACCTTGGAGAGCCTGGGCTAGAAAAGGAACGGCTGCTGGCTAAGAAATAGTGCATGAGAGGCCAGCACAAGCCCTGGTCAGCACAGCCAGCAGCAAGACCAAAAGAAAAGAAGAAAAAGTCTCAGAAAATAGCTCAGTCTGAACCCTCAGGTGTAGCTTGGAGCAGGATTCCTGCTGCAATGAGAAGATTTGGACTTTTGATTTACTAACTGAGAGTCACCAAGGTGTCACAGGTCTCACTGTCCCTGCTGTGGTACCTGGGGTGGGTCTTTGTGAGCAGCTTGGATTCCATGGGGAGAGCACCAAGGTCTGAGCTGAAGGTTTTTCAGTCATGTGGGGTTTCACAAAACCAGCCTGTGATTCGTGGGAGCTGTGCTTTGCAGCAGCTCTGGAGACTGAGGGGAAAAAGGGCTGGATGTCCTTTTAGCAGGGAGTGAGGCAGGTGAGGATCTTCCCCTGGAGCTGGCAGTGAAGCAACTTTTAAATTATTTTGCTCAAGCTTTACGTTGGAGAGAATAAAACAAAGAAGTGAATACTTCAGGAAGGTCCTGTTTTTCTCTTTTAAAGGATAAAGAACCCCTCTCCTCAACCCTCTTGTAGGAGGGTACAAGAACACTTAAATTCAAGTATCTTCATCCACATGCCAGGCAGGGATGTTCAGCTGGCCCCCTTTGCAGCCAGCTGCATCTGAGACCTGGGATAGGTACAAATACTTGTCACAATGACAAGCTGAGAGCCTAATTTTGTCAGTTCATTTCTGTTTGCAAGTGTTCAGGCATAACCTGAATGAATCACAGAGCAGCCAATAAAAGATGGGATTAACCTTGAGGCTTTCTTTGTTTGTTTGCTTGGATTTTTTTGATTTTTTCCTTGGTTTTGTTATTCTGAATATTAGTACATCCCAGAGACTTCTCTCAGTTCAGACTGGCAGTTCAGAGTTGTGCCTGTGGAGATCTCTGCAGCAGGAGTTCAATATACAGCATAGCTGTGATCTTTAGAGTCTCCTTGGGATTAGTGGAATTAGAAAACTGGAAATATGAAGTGAAAGGCAGCTGTAAATGTACAGGACCAACTCCATTCCTGCTGTATCCCTTCATGGCAGGGCTGCAGCAGCCTCTGAGAGTTGGTCATGGGAAAGGGACCTTTATTTTCTGGTCACTTTTGAGGGCATAGTCTTCTTTATATTTTCCCTGCCCTCTGACTATCTCATGTTTTCTCCATTTTAATCTTGTTCTTTTTCTTTTTCTCTCTCATCTCAGTGTCATGCTTGTGCTGTAGCTCTATCTCAGCCTCTGTTTGTCCTGCTATTTGTCATGGTGATTCCACAGTGCTTGGCACCTTCTGAGAGAAGTCAGCTAATCATACTCCCAGTCCTCAGCCAGAACCTGTGAGGAGTGATATTTTTCAGACTTTACTGATTCCAGAGAGTATTAAACTTGGAGATGAGGACTGAAAACGGAGCTGAGGAACACAGCACATGACAGCTGGAGCACGTTATTGGATGTGTTGCACACAGCATCCACGTTAAAGCAGGATTAATGATTGCACACTGCCTGCTGCTTTTAACGAAGCCTGCATTTCCAAAGGGGCTGATGAGCAGGAGGAGCACACCATGGTAGGTCTCAGCAGCAGAGGCCAGCAGAGGGATCCCTGGACTGCCGCTTTTCCTCCTTCCTGCTTTGCTGAGAAATTCCAGGTATGACAGAAGTGAAAACACAAAGTGATGGGGCAGCATCTGGCGCCTGCTGGTGCATCCGGGCTGCGGGCAGCAGTCTGTGTCTGATCCCTGTCTGCCCTCAGCCCCACCCTCGGTGCTCAGGGCGTCTGTGCCTGCAGGCAGGGCTGGATGGATTTTCCAGGAGCAGGGAAAGGCTCCTGCAGGCAGTGTCTGTGTCCCTGGTGTGGTGCCCACATGCCACGGATGCCGTGCGAGCGCGGAGAGCGACGATCATTTCACAAAAACGGGGTTTTGTTTTCCATCCCTTCTCAGCACAGAAGAATTACAGTAACATGAGCCCCCCTGAGTGCCAGCAGAGCCCTCTTATGTGCTGGTGGGCTGGGTACCAAGTTCCTGCTCTGGAGCTGTGGAAGGGCTGGAATTAGAGGCTGAAGGCACGGACTGTTCCCTCAGCTCTGTCTGCATCCCAATTTTCACAAAGGTCAGCGCTGAGATGCCAGCCCAGTTCCCTTTCTCTCAGCTGCAATCACCACTGATGGCTCAGGGGGAAGCTCTCTTCCTGGAAGGTTGAGTCACTGGTGTTCTTTGAAGCTGGATCCTGCTGCTTCCCTTTGAATTATCCTCCAGACAAGAACTTCCTCATGCTCCTCTCCCTTCTGTGCTCACAGAATGGCCGCGCTGTGCCCGGCTGGGGTGGCACTGGTGACACGTGTGTGGCCTGTGTGCCACGCTCAGGTGGTGGCTTTCCTGCTGGGTGTGCTGCAGTTTTACACTCACAAGGGCAAGGAGTTTCCTTCGGGGTGAGGAGCGGCTCAAGGCCCCTCTCTGGTGTTTGTCCCAAGGTGTGAAGATGTCCCTGAGTTCTGACCCCCACACCACCTCCCTTCTCTGCTTTCCTTGCCTGAAGAGCTGGTTCTCAGCCCGGAGAGGCTGAATTCTTAATCCCACCATGCCAGTTTTCACCATTTTACCATTTTTCACCCTCTGCCTTTTTTTTTTTTTTGTTACTGTGGCTCCTCCTGACATCCGTTGTCCCCACGAGGAGAGCTCTGGGCGGCAGCCCTGAGTGCTCACCACCACACCACCTCCCTTCTCTGCTTTCCTTGCCTGAAGAGCTGGTTCTCAGCCCACAGATGCTGAATTCCTAATCCCACCATGCCAATTTTCACCATTTTCTCCCTCTGCCTTTTTTTGTTACTGTGTCTCCTCCTGACACCCGTTGTCCCCAGGTGGAGAGCTCTGGGCAGCAGCTGAAGCCACCTTCTGCCTTTTGTTGTCCTCTTTGAGATGTTGACAACTCTGAATATTTTACACCACTTTCCAGCCTTTCTAAGACATCCATCTCAGAGGGGGTTTCACAAAATGGCTCCACAAATCCTGATCTCTAACAACCAAATGCTGTTTTCCTTTTGTGGCGGTGTGACCTCGTCAGGAATGGGCTGCAAACCCCCAAAATTTCTCTTGAAAAGCCATCATCACCCAGCCTGTCTCACCCTGACATCCTGAAGAACCACAGGCTGCTTAATATTTGATGCATTTTGGCACCCTGACTGGTTTGTGGCCATTTTTGTGTGTGTGTTATTTAAGATGTGTTTTGGCAATGTGACTGTTTTGTGGCTGGTTTTCTGTGTGTTTTTTGAACTTGGGTATGAAAATGTCTGTGATGTATTACCAGCCAAGGCCAGAGACAGACCAACAGCATGATTTATTGTCTCCTAGAACTAGAAAACAGCTTCTGTCTCTATACAGGCTTATCTTCCATCCAGTATCTTAAATTCTTCCATTTAATAATAATTTAATAGATCTTTGAGAGCATTTTTATCTTAAAACTTGTGGGGTTTAAGCCCTGGAGAATAGTTTAATACTTAAAGTAAAAGCTGCACAGCTCTAAAACAACCAGGTCTGTGTTATTCAGAAGAGGGGATGTTTAATGCTTGAGAACATTTTCAGGTTTCTCTGTGATAGAAGCACTTGCAGAGAATTGAAGTAGTTTTAAATTAATTTATGCAAGGTAAAAAGATAATCTGAGCCATCACTATATGAGGAGGCATTTAAAATCTTGTAGGACCAATTAAAGTGTATGTAGGTACAGACAATAAATGATTTGACACAGGTTTTTGCAACAGCGTTGGAATAGCCAAAGTTTTGCTGTTCCATTTTATTTCTGCAGCTCACAGAGGCTCTGAGTCACTTTATCAATGACGGGTGCAGCAATCTGCTCTTGGCAGGACGGAAAAAAATAATGGCCCAGTGGAATTTTGTGGCTGTTTTTGACCCTGAGGCCAAATCTTTGCCAAATCTTTGCAGGCAAATGCTTTTGTGCTTGCTGAACAAGGAAGGCAAAGGTGGTGGGCAGGGATGCAGCTCTGTGAAGGATGATTTGCAGTGGGCAGGGTGTGCCCTCACTCCATATTTTGGGGAGTTTGGCTTATTTTGCCCTGCCCTGCTGGTGAAGTGCTTTCTTGACTATAGGAATGTTTCTGTTGAGCAATGCAGAGCTGCTGCTGGGATGAATAATTCATGGGAAATCAGGCGTGGAAAAAAACTTGCAACATTCAATCAGATTTTTTACTTTTTCCTTTTAAAATCCAGGCTATTGCTGACCTAATTCATCTCGAGGATGAGTTTAGCTGATCTGGACAGACAGGGATGAATTTAACATTAGAAGTGGCGGGGAATGATGTGATAATGAAATATTGAACCCTTCTGCCACTCAGTGCTCTTCCCCTCCCATCCTGTGCTGGCTGCTCCTGCTGCCATCTGGCATCTGGATGAACATGTGGCTGGGTACCTGGAGTGTGGAGCAGAACTTTGGGATGAAAACACAACAAAGGTTTGCTCTGGGAACACAGGCAGAGACCTCTGGATGTGCTTATTCCCAGGTGCTCTGGCTCTGGGCACATCCTCAGTCTTGTTGGGAGCTGCTGCAGCTTCATTTGGGGAAATATTTCTGCTGGTTTCATTGTTCTTTTTGCTGTCACTCCTGGTGTTTTTGGATTTGTTTTTCTCGCTCTGGTAGATTGGAATATGCAAAGCAGGGCCTGATTTCAGAGTGGGAGGAGGGCCCTGAGGAATGAACATCGAGTCAGAGACAGCCAAGAAAACCTGTGGTGTAGGATGACAAAGCTCATCCTGAGACAGCAAGGCAGCCTCACTTTTCCTGATTATTTTCCTTTCTGTGTGATTAACAGCTGCAGCACCACAGTAATATTTTCTTTAACTCCCCAATTCCTTTTGAATAAAACATCCCCCCTTTGTAAGACATGGAAGAAGACAGTATGTGTGACTCAAGGAGCTGCTGGACCTTTTTATACTCCATAAGACCATGCAAATATCAGCAAGTGCCAGCAGAGAGCTCAGAAACACCTGGAGCATTATCACACTACGTTGTTTGTGGCGGGGTGTTGGCCTGGCAGCTTTGAAAATGAACATGCAATTTTGAATCAATTAGAAGAAGCAGAATTGCTTAAAAATATCCCCTTTTTTTTTTTTTTGGTACAATTGGAAGAAGGGTTGAGATACAATCCCCTGCAGCTGGAGGTGTGAGGTTTGCTGAGCATGCTGGTGATTTTTGACCTCAAATGTCAGTGCTGGTACTGATTGAGTGCATTGCTTCTCCACATGACTTTCAGCCAGTATTGACCCTGCTGCTGTATGATGTGCTTACCTTGTGATTTATCTGGAGGCACAGTTTGATTCTTGCCTGCTGCTCTTCCATATCCTCCTGTGACCACCCAGGAGTCAGAGCTGGATGTGGGAGTAGCTCCATTGCCACATCCCCTCCAGGAGAAGGGATCTGTGTGCGTCCTGCAGGTCACACACATCCCCCTCAGAGCTTTTCAGGCAGTCAGAACTTTCTCAGGCTGGCACTGGTGTTTTTGCAGCCCCAGCTGCTGTGCCCAGAGCTGCACTTCCCATTATCCTTGTGCTTCCCATTGTCCTGAGATGGTGCTCAGCACCTCAGCAATTCTGCCTTGACTCATTAGATATTCCTAAATGTGAGATGAGGTTCACAGGAGAACGAGCTCAGGCTTTAGTTACCAAGATTAAAGCATGAAGAACTTGATGCTTTTGCTGTAAACCTGGAAACAAGCAATTATAAGAGCAATCAGTCCTAGATAATTGGGGGTTTTAGTGGTTTTGCTCCATCCTCTTCAATTCAAGGCCTTCTGAGTTGTGCTGTGGGCTGGAGAGGTTTTCTTGTGCTGCTTATCCTTGGCACAGAGCCTGGGAGCTGAGGCATTTTATTCTTCAGTGCTGTGTCTGGAGTTGAGAAGGAACTTCACATCTCCTGCCTGTAATTGTCTTTTAAATTGCTTCTGCCCTGATTTGACTGAGATGGCTTAATAGATATTCCTGAGCCTTTGATAGAGTAACAGTTGTTTTTTGCACCATGCAGCAGGAAAGAAGAAGAGGTTAATTATAAATGCTTTCTGTGAAGCTTGGGAAGTGCAAGGCATTAATTACCAAAGCTCTGTGGAGACAACCCAGATCACCTTTTGGTTCATTATCAACACAGTTAATAAGGTGCCTTATCTGGATATGTCTGTGTGAGGAAACACATCCATCCCAGAGCCTCTGCTGGGATCTTGGGTGCTGCTAACTCCCTAATCCAGCAAGAATTGCCCTAAAATCTGAGATGGTGTGTGCTGAAGGGTTTGGCTGCTGGGGCTGTGTCAGGGGAGGCCAGCAGAGATGGGCTGGGAATCCTGGTTATCCCCCACAAGCTGAGAGAATGCAGTGGCTGAGGGGAGCAGGGATGGCAGGAAGGATGGTGAGCAGCAGGAACGGGGTGTCCATCCCTGCTGAGCCTGGGGACAGGGCTGAGCTGAGCCTGAGCTGTGCGTGTGTCACCCCTGCTCCTGCCTGGAAGGATGATCCCACAGGAGGTTATTTTTACAGTGGGAACAGTGCACAAAGGGTCACAGGACATCACACCCAGCCTTGCTGAGCCAATTTTGGGCTAATGATTACAGTCATTGGCCTCCTCCCAAAATCATGGTGATCATCACACAGGAATCCCTCACCCCAGGCTAACCTCAGCAGACCTTGCTTCCAAGGACAAGAGAAGTTTATGTGCCAGGTGAAACCTCAGCTCTTGGTACCCACTGCACCCTGAGGGAGCTTCCCAAGGCCTGCTGTGGCATCTGGGTGCTGTGGAGGCCCAGAGGATCACAGAATTCACGGAATTCACAGAATCACTGGGTTGGAAGGGACCTTCAAGACTGAGTCCAACCCAGCCCCAACACCTCAACTAAACCCTGGCACCCAGTGCCACATCCAGGCTTTGTTAAACACACCCAGGGATGGGGACTCCACCATCCAGAACTTTATCACCCTTTCTGTAAAACACTTTTTGCCCCTAATATCCAGGTTCTGACTGCTCTGGCTTAGCCAGGCCCTGTTTGAAGAGCAGAGGAGCTGTCACCCAGCAGGGTGAGGAATGGGGGAGTCCCAGGGTGTCCAGGACAGGGACCCTGCTCAGGGACATGAGGATTTACAGCCCCAGGTTGTTCTGTTTGTCCTCTGTGGGGTGGTCATGCTGAGAGTGGGAGTGGTGGAACTGCTCAGGGTGAACTCCTGAGCCACCTCACCCGTTTAATGAATTTGAGAATCCCTTTCCAGTTAGAAACCAGAGCTAGCAGCAGAGATAAAATTTGGCTCACATCTCTCGTCCTGTCAGAGGAAGAGAAAGACAAATAGGTGTGAGAAAATGCCTTGAGCTTTCATTTACAGTGACTTTGATTGTTCCATTGAGCTGACATCCCACTCTGATGCATTTCTACTCCTGCACATTTGAGTCATGTTATGGCAGTTAATCAAAACTACCTCTACTACTGATGCTGTTCCCCAGAACAGGCTGATAAAATCTCTGAGAAGCCCTAAGGTTGCTTCTTTTACAGCACAAATTATTACTGAGCTCAGTTTTTATGACCTGTGCTGTTGTCCTGCTTTATTTTCCTGCTCCTTGCTGCTCAGTGCAACGCAGCTGCCAACTGAAGTGCACCCCAAATGGTGGCAATTAATCAATATGGTTATGACAAGCATGGCTGGATTCTTGGTGTGGAGCCACAGCATCCCAAAGCCTTCTGAAACCAACTTGGCTTTTACTGATGCTGCTCTGATCCCATTTCTGCCCCCACACCCTCCTCCCTTTGCAATCCTCACCTGGGGGCTGGGAATACCAATGGAGTCTTGGGGAGAAAAATCCTGAGTACGTGCTCAAAAGCAACATCATGTTTTGTAATTCCTCCTTCTCCTTGAGGAGGTTTGGGGACACATTCAGAATATCTCTTCCACAGTGTGCAGCTGAGCACTCCTGCTCCGTGGAAGAGCTCCAGTCTGTCCACAATTTAAGATGAGACTTCATATTTTATTCAAGTGTTACAAGACAGGCTTGTCTGTGTGCTTTGGGGTTTTATTTCAATGAGGGATATTAAAAGTTAATTTTAACAGCATCCTGGGAGTGGTAGTTGATGTTTTGGAGCCAGATAAGGCACTGCAGAATACTTTTAAAAAAAGCTTTTGGCACCAGAGCCCCGTGAATTGAACAAATTCCTGTACTATCTGCCCTAGAAATCTATTTTGTTTTATACCTTCTTATCTTCGTTATATATCTACACATAGATCAGTGCAATTTAGACAGAGGAGATTTATCTAAGCTTCCATTGCAGTTTTCCTAAAAATGCTGTGAGCACTCCTGTGCTCTTCTGGTCAGTCATAAACTTTCCAGCTGAAATCCATCTTTGGTCACATCATTAAAGTCCCTTTTAGTGGGTTACAACCTCCAGCTCAGCTGGAGGCAATTATTATCTGATATGTACCCTGAGTAGGACATAATTATACTTGTCACTAAGTGGCACTGTGTAAATTAGTCTTTAATTGCTGCACATAAATGAGCAGCTACCCAGCCATTTTTCTGTGAGATAAAGAGTTCCAGCATTAGCTTCATCACTCTGCCTTCTGCCTTCACCCAGCTTCTCATCTGTTCTCTTTGGTGACTAAGATGCAATTTCATGTGATGAGACCTTCTTAACTTATTTGGCTTTTGCCCTGTAAACCCTCTTTGGTCTAAAATATGGTGCTAGAGAGTTTAACATGAAAAACACAGGAGTAATGGGGAAGATGCGTGCTTCAAGTCCTGCTGTTAAGATATAATTATTGCACATCATCTGGGGCCAGAAACCCTTTTCTGGCTGCTATGTTGATAAAATGGGAGCCATCACAGGGCCTGAGGAATGCAACCCTTTAGGATGATTTAGGTGGGCTGTGCTTTGAGGGCTTTTGCTTTAATATGGGGTGGATCACTCTGTCTGAACCTCATTAACGTGTGTGAACTTTAGCCCTCTTGATAAGTTAGGAGTTAATAGAGGGGAGGAAAAGTCTGATTGCTGCACTGCAGAGCTGTTTATCTTATCTGGCAACATCTGGACCTTGGACTAGACTGCTCTCCTTGGCTGCATTCCCAAGCCCTGGCTGTGTTTGGGATGGATGGACACGTATGCTGCTGGTTCCTGCTGCTGGGGCTGGGGCAGGCACACTCATGGTCCATGCACTGCCTGCCCTCAGCTGCTGGGGAGCCTCTCCCACACCATTCAGAGTGGCACTTGTGAGCAGTTCTCACCCAAAAAACTCCTTGCTTGCTCTTGTTTTGGTTTGGATAGCCAGGTGTCTGCTAAGGAAGGCAGGAGCCTCCCCTGAAATGTAAAATGTTAACCCCCTCCTTCCAAATTGCTATAAATTTTAAATTAAGGGGCTCTCAAGCAAAAAATATGGGAGCAGGAATAACAGTTCTTTATTAGGGAAGAAAATAAAAAGATAAAGTAAACAATGCAGTAAATCAAACCAACACTGACAGAGTCAGAACCCAACCTGACACCCTGTGGGTCAGGGTGTTGGCAGCAGTCTCATTGGAATTGTGGCTCAGCCCTCCTGCAGTGTCAGGGCTGGTTCTGCTGGAGCAGGGATCCTGTAGAGAAGGATGTATTCTTCCTCTGAAGATCTAGGGGAAGAAGAGGCAGCTGCTGCTCCTTTGGGGAATCCAGTGGAGAAGCTGTGCTGGTGTTCCAGAATCTCCAGATTCTATCCAGGTAGGAATGCTTGGCTCCTCCCTCTGGGCTCCCATCTCCCAATGGGATGCTGTAGTTCTTATCAGCCATGCAGTGACATTCAATAGCTGTTATCAGCAGGAGTCTGCCCTGAGAGAGGAGTGAGTGTGGAAGAGATAAGGAAAACTGCCCAGTGAGCAGAAGACAGCTGCCATACAGATGGCAAATAGAACACAATTTGCTTGGCAATCCAGGACAGCTCTCTATACCAATGCTGGCAGATCAAGGAGCCATTTCAAGAGGCTCAGTTCTATGGTTTTGGGGCAAAACCCAGATGTGGATGGAAACCTGAGGGGAATGTAGTTGCTGGAGGACGTGTTTCGTCCTTGTGCTGGTTTTGACTGTCTACAGTCCAAAATGTGGCTTCTATTCTCCCCTCTCTTGTGGCACAAAGCAAACAGAGCTGGTTAGTAGGGTGGATGGCTGCTGGAGCCAGGTGTTTGCTTTTCTATGCTTCTGTCCCTCTTGCTGACACCAGATACCCCTTGGCAGAGAGGGCTGGAGGAGCAGCCAGGGCACGCAGCCAGCCCGGCCTGAGTTTACATTCCAGGCTGTAATTTCTAAAGCAGTTTATGCTGTGAAGTGTGGACAGACTGTTCAGAATAACAGGAGGAACGTTTCCAGTCAGAGAAAACCTCAGCACTCTGAAGCCTTTCCTGTCCTCTGCCTCAGTGAGCAGGGTCTGTGGCCAGAGTGAACCTTCCTGTCCTGGGAAGGGGCTGCTGCCCTGGCCAGGAGTTCAGGCTCTAAATTCAAAGTTTTTCATTCAAAGCTTTCTACCAATATGTTGACATCAACATATAAGTGCAGCCAAAAGCCAATTTTCCAATTTCCTTGCAGTCTGTGAGCCTCCCATCACAAGGTTTTAGTTTGGGTCCTTTATGGTGGTCCTGTCACCAGAAATTCTGTCTGAGGAAATGCTGCATCAGGAAGACACCAAAAAGCCTTTTTAGTTTGTTCTTCTTCACTATCTTTATCCTGCCCTTGTCTTTGGAACAAGATTTTCCCAGGATATTTGTGACAGGTCAGGGCAGTGAATCCATGGGTGCTGGGCAGCAGGAGCATCAGCCTTGAGCTGAGCCAGAATTCCAGCTGAGACTGACTTAGGACAGGACAGTGTGAAAAAAATAGACCTGTGTTTCTCTTGATCTCCTTTGTCACACCTGTGAGCTAATCTGAGGGGCTAGAAACTAAACTGGATGTATTTTTTAAAGTAAGGCCATGTTTTCCAATAATTCAGAGATTTCAGGAATAACAGTGTTTAAAAAAAATCACTTTACATATTGAGACTTCATAGAAAACTCTTGGAGCTGGTGGCACGATGTCCCATTGTGAGCTTGATAGGGCAGTGACAAGTCTGGTTTTACAAGCCCTTGATTTCCATCTCTGTGGAGTCATTATTTCTGCCATGTATGTACACTGAAAAACATAGATGGGCTTGGACATTTATTTTTCATATACTTGGTTCATTGAAATCTCAGCCAGGGTGCTATTTAAGTGATGAATTCACTGTTATACAACACTGGGGAAATTCAGGGCTGAGGCAAAGACTCTTGTGGTTTAGAGCTGTAGGTGTTTACTCTAGACACCCTACCCCTAAATGAGACCTCAACACTCTGACTTTAGCACATTCCAACCCTGAAAATCATCACAGGCAGACCACACAAGTGTGCACTGCCAGTGAGGAGTCCTGGTGATGCCTCAGGTTTTAGTTTTTAAATTTTTCACATTCTGTGCTGCTTTAGTGTGTGGGTCTGAGCTTCACATGAGGGGATGGTGAGCTCTGTGCAGAGCAGGGAGACAGAACAATTCCTGCTCCAGCTGGGCACCAAGGACAAATGATCCAAATCTCAGCCCAAGAGCACAAACACCGTGGGCTGGAGAGAGAAAAACAAGGATGGGACTGGATGGGCTAAAGCTGGAATTGGACAATGAACTGCAAGATGCAAATGGAGCAGAACTGATCGCAGTGAGAGACCCTGCATCCATTTTGTGACCATTTTGATTCATCTTGGGTGCAGCCCTGGCTGGGCTCTTGTGCTGCCCAAGGTGGATCCATGGAGGAGATCCTTTTCATAAATCCCTGCTTTATTCTATAGCTCCATCTAGTCTCTGTCCTAGGCCAGCCTTCACAAGGCATTGCTGGCACACCCAGTGCCTTTGATAATGAGCTGCTTCTCTCTGCCCTATGGAAATAAATCAAAATGTGGCTTCTGTCTCGTCCAAGGGAGGGATTGTGTTCCATCCTGACCCAACACTTTATTTACTCCGTGGGTGTTGATCTTACAACCTCCATCCAAAGACAATCTCCACCCAAAGACAATCTCCATCCAAAGACAATCTCCATCCATTTCTCTTTTTTTGACTCCTGTGTGCCGAGATCCCCAGGATGCAGCGAAACTTCTGGAACTGTAACAGACATAAATCTCTGTAATTACATAAACCAATTTTCTCAGACTTCCCTTTGAGAGGTTTCTCACTGTCATCTGTGATGAATAAATCTGTGAGCTCCCTCAGCCTGGTGCCTTTCAAAACCTGCCACGCTCTCCCTTCAGGCTGCTGCCAGGGACTTAATGATGGGTCAACATTTATTAAACACAGACTTCCGTAGCCTACAGCTGGCAAAATTTGTCCTTAAGGCCTGCCTGGGAGTTTGGCAAGGCTTTTGGTGGCTGGTTGAATAAGCTAGGTTTTACTCAAGGTAAATTTAGCTTCCGCCAAAGAATAGTGATGATTTCCTTTCATTCAGGGTTTCTAAATTGGACAGACAGTGTAATTTCTGTGGGATGGTTGCCATAAGGGCTGGGTGCTGGTTTTTTTGGGTAAATATTTGTCAAATTAAATGTTGCATTTGCTTCTGCTGGTTTTTGTACCCTTGTTTGTGGTGAAGTCCTCAAATACCTGAGCTAATGCATTTGCTGTCAGGAATGCCTTTGGGAAAAGTCACTGTGAGTGATTTGCAGAAAGCAAATGTATCAATTTGCAAGTGTGAAAATTTTCATCAGAAATCCAGGTCTGTGAGTCTGTTGAAATCTCATCTGACTCTGGTGTCCAATCCAAACTGAGTGGGAAAAATCAGAGAATTCTCTGCAGAAATACCTGCTGGAAATGAACCCAGTAAATGATAATGGGTTCTTTTTAAATCATGAGAGGCAAAGAAGAAAAATACAAGAAATTATTGCCTTTGCTTCACTCTGAGATGTGGCTCTGGGCACCTTGCACTTGCTGATTAGTTATGTGGGCATCAAGGGAGATGTAAAGAAGCCATGTCACAGGATGCACAATTGGGCTCAGGAACTAGTTAATGGCATCATGACAGGCACTTTCATGGTCTGTTTTATTGTGGCAAATGAGGATCATCTCCATTGCCTGAATCCTTGGAACCTGTCACTTGTAATACACTGCTAATACATCAGTTGCCCAGAGCATGAAGGTGATTGCTGTATCCATGGTGGTGCCTGCAGACTGTTCCCATATTTGCCCTTTTCTTCTTCCTCAGGCTCATTATCTGAGGGGCAAAAAGTGATGTGGGGCAAATGCATTATGCTGGGAGTTTAATGAGTTTTTGGCTTCTGTTCCATAGTGCAGAATGACTGGTTTAGAGGAGGCCATGAGAGGGAAAAGTGTACCTGTGGTTTTAGTGCTTCAGCATAAAGTACAATTCATTTTATTTATCCAAGGGAAGTAAATCCCACAGCCAGGCAGCTAAGATTATAGTGAGAAACGTAGCTGCTGATTTCTCTTTATGTTTGGATTACCTCCAGAGTTTCTCATTCCTATGAAACTGTTTGATCCATTTCAAGTGGGACCAGCAGAGGAAAAGCTGATCTTTAATAAATAAATAGCTGGGTAATAAATAAATATTAGTAAATAAATACTGGATAAAAGAATATAGATGTATTTATGTGCTGTAGCTTGGGAGATGGTGTGTGTACTTTCCAAGTCCTTCACATACATGGAGGGAATGACTTTGGAATGACCAAATGTCTAGGTTTGGCTGGGGCAGCCACAGAATATGGATATTATGTATGGATATCCAGTACACTCTCATTCATGGTTATGGTTTTGGTTTTGGCCATAGGATTTTCCATTTTTTGGCCAGGAAAGATGATTTTCAAATTGCCATAAAACAGCTGGACACCAGAAGCCATGGGAGCTTTAACCATCCTGACCCTGCAACGTGAGACACAGACCAGAGTTTGTTCTCCTTGTTGGGCACGTAGACATCAGAATTCCTGGATGCAAATCAGGCTGGAGTGTTTGGATAGCTGCTGCTTCTGGGAGCAAATGATCCTGAGACATTAAATTCTTTCAAATGTCCATTCAGCATGACATCAGTGCTGGCACTGAGATGTCCGTGTGTTCTCTCTCCCACCACTCTCTGCTTTTTCACTCTGCTTTTTGCAGTCCAAAAGCCACTAGACCTGCTGCTGATTGGAATAAACAAAATGCAGAGTCCCATCAGAGGCTTAGGATTACTTAGAGGAAAAAGATGAAAAAAAGAAAGAAAAAAAAAAAGCATGGAATAAATTTCAGTGCCTGTGGGAGATGAAACCATGAGCCCTCTCCAGAGCAGGCACTGTGTGAGTGTGGATTTCTCCCAGTCTCAGTGCTGGGCCAAGCCCTCCTCCTCACAGGGATTTCAGTCTCTGCTCGCTCTTGGACAGAGAGAGAAATTAAAAACCCTGGTGACTTCATAAGGTGGAAAAGTGTCCACTTGTGAGAAAGATTACACTACCAAGCCCTTCTGAAAAAGCCCCATATTGGATGCCAAGGTAATATTTCTGTGAAATGTGGCATTGCAGGATGACTCCTAGCTAATAAATCAGTGATGATAACATCCATCCCTCTAGGGAAGGATACAGATTCCTTTCCTGCCTGATGTGTATGGGCTTGATTTCTCAACATCTGTCTACTTCATTTCTTGTCATTGCTGTAGTAGCACCAAGAGCCAAAGTGTTTGCTGTCCATCTCTTGACACCATGCCTGGAAATGGTCATTTGCTCCTCAGGCCTCATAAAGGCCAGGACCTGGATGCTTTCCTCACCCCAGGGTCCTGGCCAGCCATTCCTGCTGGCAGCAGGGAGGATTTCATTCCTCCTGTGTCTAGTCCAGTGTTTGGTGGGTATCTGAGCCTGCTGTCATAGCCCCAGCTCTGCAGGAAGCCTTTCCTCAAAGTGATTATAGGAATTTCACTGGTGATCATTTTTAAGGTCACTTTTCATGTCAACACAGCTGCCCAAGGAAGTGGGAAACCAATTCCCTTCTTTTTCCTATGGACAGCGCTGAAGTCTTGCAGTTTGAAAATGAGAGATTGACTTCTCAGACTTGGGATGTGCTTCCATATTGATGCCTCAGGTTTTGGCTTTCTGTTTTTGAGATTCTGTGCTGTAATTGGACAATGAACTGCAAGACGCAAATGGAGCAGAACTGAACAAAGGGAGAGACCCTGGTCGTGCTTTTTGGGACCATTTTGGTTCATCTTGGGTGCAGCCCTGGCTGGGCTCTTGTGCTGCCCAAGGTGGATCCACGGAGGAGATCCTATTAACAAATCCCTGCTTTATTCTTTAACTCTCTCTAGTCTCTGTTCTACCTCAGCCTTCTCAAGGCATCAATATCTTGAGCATGAGGCAGTTCTTTCTTTGAGGCAAATTTATGCAGATAAATACCTGGGTTTGATGAGAGGAGCAAAGGGCTGGGAATTAGGCAGGTGAGTGGATGTGTTTGGGACTGCAAATAAAGAAACGCATTTGTGGGGATATACCCAGAATTTTTGCTCAAACTGAGGAAGAGGGAGGAACTGAGTGTATAATGGGGCAAACAGATTTCTGCATTTTCAAAGTGGCTTGAGGGAGAGTCAAAATCCTCAGAGAAATGTGCTTTACACCCATCATGGCTATGAGATAAAGGAAGTATTTCTGTTGTGCCTGTGTGAGCAGTAAAGACTCCGTCATTCCTGCTATTAATGTGCCATTATCTAAGTAGCTTCAGATACCATATTGGTATCTAATAATTGATTTAAAAATGCTTATTTGAAAGCTTTCCCAGCCCTGTGCACACCTGCTGCTTCTCCTTGTAGCAGCTTCTTTAATTTTTCATGTACTGAATGCCACAGGGATACTAACAGAAAACACCAGTGGTCAGGACAGTGGAGAAGAAAAAGGAAAAAGGAAAAAGAAAGATTTGCTCCCTGCTGTGTGCTGTGTCCTGCTTTCCCTGCTGGAGTGTGTGCCAGAGTGGGCAGCAGTAATTTCACCCCAGTTGCAGTGGTCTCAGAATCTCTGCTGCTCAGAGTGACCCCCAGATGTGTTAGAAAGTCTCTTTTCCCAGCCTGGCCTCTGGCTGGGAAAGTTACTTTTCCCAGCCTCCAGTTGAAGAAGGAGTCAGAGCTCTTCTGGTCTCGCTCTCAAGGTTATTTATTATTTCTTATCTATAAAATTCTTTCTCTGGCCTGCCCAGGTCTGTTCAGCAGATCAGACAGAGGCACTGTGCCTGGCCTCAGGGCAGTGTTATCTTTTTATACTAAAAACGACGTGTACATTATTTACAATTACTTCCCAATACCTATCACCTATGCTAGACAGTGAGTTTCTACCTTAAACCAGTCCAAAATTGCCAGTATCACCCAGAACATGGGGGCCAAGAAGAAGAAGGAAAAAGGACAGGGCACACACAAATTCCTCCACCTTGGGACCCCAAGGCCCCACTCTAAAAACCTCAAAAAATGTATTTTTCACCCTGTGACAAACTAATTATTATTCTACTTAAGCTCTCTTGACTTGTCATTCTTCATATAAAGGTGGTAATTTTTTTCCATGGGTCAAAATCAAAGGCGCAGGGGTCTTGGGCTCTGTGCCAATGTCTCTGAGCCCCCTGGCCGGGGCAGGGCTGGAGGCAGCAGAGCTCAGTGCCAGGGGAGCAGCAGAGGTCAGCAGGGTGCTCGTGCCCGTCTGCAGCAGCCTTGGAGCTGGTGCCACATTCACAGAAATTCAAATAACAGTGATTTGCTGTGGGGCCTCAGAGCACTCAACTGCAGGGTTATGTGAAGCTCTTTGATTGTGGTTTGGGCCAGCAAGGTACAATTTTCTGCAGGACAGCCACATGCCTTGCCATGCCAATGACAGTGATTTTCTGCACAGTGACTGACAGCACCCAGGCCCCTCCAGCCACAGAATTCAGGAGTGGGAGCTCCTGCAGTGCTGTTCTGCAGAACCAGCCACATCCTCTGTGGCTTCTGTGCGGCACACAAAATCAGAATCCAGTGAAGGCTCAGATGTGTTGGTGTGATGCAGATCTAGCCCAGAGCTCTGGGTGGGGATTCCCATTAGGTCCAGCCCCTGCTGAGAGGGAAATCCGCTGGGATGGGGAGATGTGGGGGCTGTAGGAGGGGATGGACACTGAGGGCACCTGCCTGAAGCTGGGATGGGCTCTCTGGCTGTGGAGAGCTTCTGGGCCACGCTGGATCTGCCCCTGAGTGTGGTGGGGTTCACAGGGCTCCCAGGACAAGGGAAGAGATGAGAATCTTGACTCCATGTTTCAGAAGGCTGGTTTATTATTTTACGATATATATTAGATTAAAAGAAAATTGTGTATTTAAACTATACTAAAGAAAGAAGAAAGGGATTTTATCAGAAGGCAAGCAAAGGAAAGGAATGGAATGATAATATAAATCTTGTGACTGACCAGAAAGTCCAAGACAGCCAGATTGTGATTGGCCATTAATTAAAAACAACCACATGAGACCAATCACAGATGCACCTGTTGCATTCCACAGCAGCAGATAATCATTGTCTACATTTTGTTTATGAGGCCTTTGGCTTCTCAGGAAGAAAATCCCAACAAAAGGATTTTTCATAAAATATGTCTGTGACACCTGTGGGGATTTTAGGTGCTGTTATTACCAGGCTTTCTTGTTCCCCTGGTTTGGCTGAGCTGGTTTGGCACAGAGGTGTGCAGGTGATGCTAAGCAGATGTGATACAGATCTCTGGGAAAGTCTTGGAAAATTCTGTGAGTGAAAGTCAGGGCTGGTGGGTTTTGAATGTCTCCAGTGACACAAAGAATACATTTACTCTTTCCAGGACTGAAAGACAGCTCTGTTATCTCTTGGTTTTGTTATTTTATTTATATTTTATATATATAAATATTTTATTTATATATTTAAATATTTTATATTTAAATATTTTATTTCTATATTTTAAAGTTGGAAGGAAAAGAGAAAGTTTGTGGGTTTTTTTTTTTTGTGTTTTTTTATAGAGGTGCGCTTCATTTTTTTAGCAGTTGGAAATTTTGTATTATTTTCTTTAAATGGTTTTTATGTAAAATGATGACATTTTATTTTTAGTTTTTGTGAAATATATATTTTAAATTATTATTAAAATTACATTTTATATATAATTTTTATGTATCATAAAATTATTATATTAACTAAAAGGTGAAAATTTAATAGTAATTTTTAATTTTAGATATTTATTATAATTATAATTTTAATATTATTTTATTTAATTTTATGTTTGAGATGTAGCTTTGTTTTTTCTTTTTAACAGATTAGTTTGTGGCTGATCCATCAGGAATGTTACCACAGTGGGTTGGCAGGAATATGGTGCTTTTGCTCACATGCACAGCCACGATCACTCCACTCCTCTGCCTCTCTCAAGCACAAAAGGACCATCCAGCTGCTCTTCCAAACACATCCATGCTGACATGACCACATTCATATGCCCACAGCTCTGCATCTGCTCTGCCACGTGATTACTGCGCTGTCCACAGAGAGTTTTGGATCCCCCTCAGTGGGCACTGAGAGCCCTTTCCCCCTGTGCCATGCCCAGCCCTGAATGGGAGCTACACATTCTCAAAACGTCCAGAAATAAATGGAATGGAGACAGAGAAACCTCCACAGGAGTGGAGCTGCCTTGGAGGGTGCCAGAACAACCCTGTTCTGCATCCCCTGCCGAACTTCACTCTGAGCAAATGTCTGCCCCTTCATTCAGCTGGGGTCTATTTTTCTTCCATTTAAAAGAGAACTCTTATAAACACCCCTGCAACTCGGGGGACACGTGCCAAGGATAACTCAGCACTGTCGGGAGCAGCAGGGGCTGAGCAGGGCTCCCATTTCAGCAACATTCCCATTTCAGCAGCACTCCCATTTCATCAGCGTAGGGCTCCTATTTTATCAACATTCCCAGTTCAGCAACATTCCCACTTCATCAGTGTTCCCATTTCAGCAGGGCTCCCATTTTACCAACATTCCCCGTTCAGCAGAGGAGTTTCTCAACCCCCAGGGGACATCCACAGCCCTTCTCCATCCTGCTCTGGCAGACTCTTACCCCAAAACTCTTCTCCTCTGTGCACACCAACTTGTGTCTCAGCTCTGTGGGGAGATTTGGATGCTCTGAGGTTCCCAGATATTTTGCCATTTGCTGAGTTTCAGCACAGCACACCCAGGAGCTCCAAGGCTCATGTGGAATAGCCCCAGAACAGACAATTTCTGCAGTTTTTAATCCTACAAAGCCATTTTCAGGTGGATGGGCTGCTGCAATGGGTGTCAGTGCAGCTCTGGGATGTGCTGTGCGTAACTCAAGCTCCCAAAGCTGCAAATTCAGCAGCTTCTCTGAGGAGAAAAAACTGCATTTAACTAATCCTGGGTCATCTGAGCAGCTTGCTTCCCTGACTTATGCCTTTCCTGCAAACTGATCCCTTTGGGCAGCATTTTTACATGTCACTGATGAATTTACCTGACCAGTGGAGAAGCTCTAAATATGCCAGTGCAGCTCTTCCATAAGTGCATATCCAGAGATATCCATGCCTTTCACAGCAGGGCAGAAAAGCTGCTTTATTACTCAATGGAAAAAAAAAAAAGGGGGAAAAAAATAAGGAAATTTGCTGCAATGACTCTGGAGGCAGCTGCATAACCTGGCTCAGGAAGGGCAGAGCCATCTCACAGAGAAGGTAAAAAACACAGGGTAAGGTCTGTGTGGGAAATGAATTTGTACAAAATTCTTAAAACCTAAGAAAAAACTTACATAATATACATTTATATCCAAACCTTAAGATAAAAAATACTAACTTAAAAATACCATAAAATAAAACAAACACTATTAAAAGAAAAATAAAACTAAAAACAAGTTTCAAAAAATAACCTTAAAAATAAAACAAAATACTTTAAAAAAAAAAAACTATAACAAATAAATTATAGTAAAACCCACAAAATTAATATTAAATAATCAGCTTTAAAGCATTTCCAACATAGTATAACAAAAACTAACAAACAAAAAACCACTTATAATGTATTATATATAATTTAAAAATAGTTAACTTCTAATTGTAATAATGTAAATTATAACATATATATTGTCTCACCCTTCACATAAACTAAAAAAATAATAAAAGTTTTTAAAACACCTCTCAATTACCCCTTCCTAAATAAAAAAAACCCCTTTATCCAACAGTTTGTTCTGCTGCAGAGACAATGTTCTGTCCCTTCCATGCTCAGGAACAGGGATGGTGGGTGCTGTGGGCAGCTTTGTACAGGATTAAAGCCTCTCTCTAGAAAATACCTTTGCTTTCACCATTAGCAGCTGAAATGTGTTGTTTGTGCCACGCTGCTTTTGAAGTCACTGCTCACATTTGTGGCCCCACTGTTCTGAGCATCTTCTGCACAGGGTTTGCAAGAAGTACTCAGTGTGCTGGGGAATTTGTGTCCTGAACAGAGGGACAAAACTGGGGGAGAGAAAAGGCAGGTTAGTGATGAGAATCCCAAACACAGAAAAGTTGATGGACTGGCCTGGGTTCCCCTGAAAGGCTGTGTTGGAGCCATTTTCCCCAAAATTCCTTCAGTTTCAGCCAAGTGTCTTCAGCACATCTCCATTGCTCCCCTCCATGCTGTGGGGAGGGATTTCAGAGCACACAGTCTCAAGCTGTGCCAAGGGAAATGTAGGTTAAATATTAGAAAAAGTTTTTCACAGAAAGAGTGATAAAGTTCTGGAATGGCTGCCCAGGGAGGTGGTGCAGTCCCCATCCCTGGGTGTGTTTAACAAAGCCTGGATGTGGCACTGGGGGCCAGGGTTTGGGTGAGGTGTTGGGGCTGGGTTGGACTCGATGATCTTGAAGGTCTCTTCCTGTCACCACATTTTTCTTCATAGAGAAAAGCGAGGCACAATTTTTCTAGGTTTTACATTCTCTGAACCTCAGAGAAAGGAAAAACAATTCTTATCATTTCCTGTGCCTATGTTAGTGCAAATGGAGACTGTTTACCCCAAGTGATGATGTTTTGTTTCCTTGGCCTGTCAGGGCCAAGTGTGTAGCCCCACATTTCTCTTCACAGAGAAAAGCAAGGCGCAATTCTTCCCAAGAATATTTTTATCTCATTTGCTGTGCCTGTGTTTGTGCAAAAGTAGGATGCAAAATGGAGATTGTTTATCCAAAGTGATGGTGTTTTGTTTCCTTGGCCTATCAAGGCCAATGTTTGTGTGTGTGTTGAGACTGTGGGCTGACAGCCATGAGATTCTGTGCAGGGTGTGCAGAGTTGAGTGCTTGGCAGATTGAGTTTACATATAATGTAATATAGTGTATAATGTAATTTAGTATAGAATAATATGGTATAATAAAGTAATTAATTAGCCTTCAGGTAAGATGGAGTCAGATGCATCATTCTCTCCCCTCATCGAGGGCTCCCTGCAAATTCAATATCTTCCAACCTGGTCATTCTGTGAATTCTGTGAATTTCTTCATGTGGGAAGGGTGCAATCACCACCTCCTGCTCCTGAGAAGGATGTTTTGTTCTTCAGGTGTTGGGATATAAGTTAATCTTTTGCTTCTCATCACCTTTGAGAAGATTCTTTTCCTCCAAGGAAACGTTTAAGGCAGATATTTGTGATTCGTAAGCTATGCAAGACCATCCTCAATCACTGCAAACCTAGGCTTGGAAGCCTGTAGGTTTCTCTTTTTGGTCAAGGATTTTAATATTTTGGTGTTCCTGCAGAGTGGAAAAAGAGCCTTTTAGGCCTCTGCTGGCTGATCACAGCTGCTCCATGCACTGCAATCGTTTGTTCCTTTAGCCTGGGCAGGGAGCCTGAGGTTGGGAGCTCCATGGGTGGGATGGAGCCCAGCTGGGCACAGAACGTGCCCAACCTTCCTGAGCAAGACAACCATAAAGAACAGCTTCAGTTTGGTCTGCATGAGTGCCCAAAATCCTGCTGGTTCTGGTTGTTTTCTCAGAGGGGTAATTAAGTTTCAGCTCCATCAATCCATTAATCAGGGATGGCGTAAATTAAAGCTCCTTCCTTGCTGCAGTGCAGGAGTGTGGCAGCATTTGGTGCTTGCCTCAGGGTTTGCTCTGGTGCAGGTTGGCCCCACAGCAGATCTTTCCAGACACAGGTTTCAAAGCAAGGAAGAAGTTTTAGGCAGCAGAAAACAAATCAAGCAGCTTACAAAGATGTTCTCTTCCTTAATTAGCTAAACTAAATCTTAATCAATGCACCAGTTGGCTTGCTAAATGCCAAAAGGGAAACTGCTTTTACTATTTTTGGTCCATCACAAAGAAGCCAGGGATGATGCTCTAATGAAGCCAGATGGCCAAAGCTGCTGTACTGAAACCCCAAATGGAGGAGGAGGAGGAGGAGGCTGGAACAGCACAGGCTGCCCTTAAAGAGAGGAAATTTACCATTCTCTGATACTCCAAGGACTGGGAAACGTTGGAAATTCCACCTCACTTCAATGGTTTTGCACAGATTCTGGTGTGATGGGGTAGGTCTCACTTGTGAATTTTTCAAATCCTAGTAAATGGAGTCACTTGTCATTCATGAGATCACTTGAGATCTTCACTGTTACTCATGTGGGCAGCTGAAATGCAGATTTCCTGGACTCAGAGTGTCAAAAATGTTTGGGGTGCTTTTGGTTTTGACTTCAGAGTTTGTTTTTAGCATAAATTTTTACAACTGCATTAACTCCAGGGGAAACAAACCTGCTTTTATTGTTTAGAGACTTGTAGCTTTTCCTTGGAAAGCTTAATTGGCATGAAATAAGAAATTAATAGCTTCAGCCAAAAGCATAGGATAGGTAGGCTCTGTGGAAAATTAAATATGTATTTCTTCCAGAAATCTCAGCCTGAACGTCTCAGTCCTGGGCGCCCTGTGTGCTTTGGCCCATATTCCTCACACTCAGACTTTTCCTCGGGCTCCCGGCACATTTCAGCCAACGCCAGGTGGGCCCCACCTGCTGCTCTGCCCCTGCCTTGCTCCTCTCCAGCTTTTCCAAAGTGTTCCCAAAATACCTGAGGATGTTTTCCTCCCTGGGCTTCAGTGGAGATGCTGCTCTGAGGATCCAGGGATCTGCTCCTGGGATCCAGCATCTCCCAGGTGGAGTGGCTGGGATGGAGACCCTCTGAGCCCAGGGAGGGAACCTGGGAGGGAACCTGGGTCAGAGGCTGCTGGGGCTGCTGGTGATGCCTTGTGCAGGCTGACGTAGGACAAAGGCTGGACAGAGTTACAGAATAAAGCAGGGATTTATGAAAAGGATCTCCTCCATGGATCCACCTTGGGCAGCACCAGAGCCCAGCCAGGGCTGCACCCAAGATGAACCAAAATGGTCCCAGAATGCACACAGGGTCTTTCACTGCGATCAGTTCTGCTCCATTTGCACCTTGCAGTTCACTGTCCCATTCCAGCTTCAGCCCATGCAATCCCATCCTTGTTTTTCTCTCTCCAGCCCACGTTGTTTGTGCTCTGGGGCTGAGATTTGGATCATTTGTCCTTGGTGCCCAGCTGGAGCAGGAATTGTTTTGTTTCCCTGCTCTGTGCACAGAGCTCAGCATCCCCTCATATGAAGCTCAGACCCACACACTGAAGCAGCACAGAATCTGAAAAATTTAAAAACTAAAATCTGAGGCATCAGTGGCACCCTGAGCCTTGTGCTCAGAACTGAGCTCTCTACAGTCCCTGCTCTGGATCCTGAAGGAATTTTTCCGCTGAGAGGACCAGAGTGATTCATACAAACACAGCTTCACATAAACATTTTGCAGTTCACATAAACATGGAGCGATTCTGTTTGTAGAACGTTTGCAGTTAATGAATTAATTATGTTACACTCTCCTCTGAGCAGCAAGCCATGAACTGAGCTAAGCAATCAGCAGGAAGGTTTGCTGCTTGTGTTTCCTGTTGTGTTTCAAATAAACACAAACACAGAAAAAGCCAAAGTGCACTTCTGCTGCCCAGTGTGCTCAGATTTGGGCACCAAATTCAGCATGGAAAGGAAAACCTTGGAAGGAGTGTTGCTACTTTAATTCCCAAAGCATATGGGTTCCTGTTGCCACTGGGGTATGGATGAAACCTCCCTCCTTTTATGATTTTTTACCCTTTGTGAAATAGTGATTAAAAATTAGAAACCTTTGTCAGAATATTTTATTCTAATGTTCATAGGGTTCACAGAATTTCCTTACTGATGCTCACGCCTCACTCCTGGCATTGCCTTTCTTTCCCACAAGAAAGATCCTCAAAAGATCCACAAGATCCTCAAAATAAATTAATCCACAAAGAGTAATTTATTTATTATCATTCCTTTATATTCCTTGCTAGCCTTCTGATGAAATCCTTTCTTCTATTCTTTTAGTGTAGTTTTAGTATATCCGGATCTGTCCATTGGAGGGTGCACCCCTCGTGCTGCCTTTAGCACACCTGAAAAAAAAAAACAAAAAAAAAAAGCTTTTGGATGTTTTGTGGCTGGAATTGCAGTTGATACCAGTGAATTGACTCTGTTATGGGACTTCCAGGATGTCTGTGAAAGGGAGATGCCAGAACTGGCCAGGGATGGTTGTAACAGTCAGAGCTGGTGTGGTAAATCCTGTCCTGTCTGCCCCTGTGCCAGGGGATGTTCCACTCCACCACTGAAGCAGGTCATTTCACCAATTTTTGTCATATATTTGCACTTATTGTGCTCTATTTTCATCTTTCTAGACAGCTTTGGACTAATAACAGCACTACTTGACATGTAATTAAAGCTAATAACAGCTGAAATTATGCACGCTTGAGTGGTCTGGTCTTTGAAACACAAATTGTGATATTTACACTTCCTCTTCTGGCAAAAACATGTGCTTTCCTCACAGACAGATGGCTTCACAGGTGATAAATGTTTGGGAAAAGTGGATTTAGCAGCAAGCCTTCAGTATGCAGAGAAAACTCTGACTTTTTGACAGGTGAATTCCCTGATTTTTGAGTACTTTGGTGGGGTGTTTATTTCTGGGAAGCCCGACTGAAATTTGGATTTATCTGCTGCTTTGGATTTATCTTCTGCTCAGCCTTCACTTAGAGATGAGGGATTTTCCTTTTCTACAATGTTTGTAGTGAATTTTCATTTTTACTACACTGAAAAACGGGGAGTCAGCAAAAAATCACCTGCTTTTCTTGTGCCTTGCCATTTCCAGTCCACTTTCAAATACTCCTCTATATTCTGGCAGCAGAGTTCATTCTCTGCTCTTGCTCTTGATTCCACCACACTTCTGACGTGCCTGGATCAGCATCCTCAGCTGAAAATCAGCTCTAAGCAGGACTGGCAGATAAGATACTGATTTTGGAGGTGCAAAAATGATCAGAATGATTTAGAACTGACACTGTTTTCCAGGATATGGCAGCTTGTGCAGCAAATAGATGGCAAAGATGCCCCTGCAGAGCTGGCCTGAGTGCAGGGCTGCACAGGACAATAATAAAATATCATCTTAAAGCAAAGCTGCAAAGCACAAGACAAGGTCTGATATTTTTCTTTCAATGAATTCTTCACTGCTGCACTGGAGATACAGCTGGAGTTTGACCTGGAGAAGGAGCAGTGGCTGTGTGGAGGTCTCAGGATTTAATTGTGCATTTTGAGAAAGGAAAATGCCCAGAGCAGCCAGTCTGAGATAATTTCAGTGGAGACATCCTGGTTGGCAGCCACAGCAGATGCCCTTGGGGCAGCACTGGCAGCAGGAATGGTTTTTTCCTAGGCAGCTCTGCCAAGGGCTGGATTTGCTCTCCAAGCTCTTCTCAGTTTTCCCTTTAATGTCCTGGAGCAAACACTGAATGGAGAAGTTTCTGAGCACACACCCCAGAGAAATGAAAGGAATCACCTGATGTGGGAAATGAGTTTGTGGAGAATTTTTAAAGCTTGATAGAAGGTTCATGCGGTACATTTGTATGTAAATTTTGAGATAAGGGATGTTGATTTAGAAATGTTATAGAGTAGGATAGATATTGTAGAGAGAGAAGTGGAATTAGAAATAAGTTTTAAAAGATGGTCTTGTAAATAAGACTAGATACTTTGGAGAAATAGAACTATGAAAGATTTATTGTAGTAGGACTTATGAGGAGTAATTTTAGATGATTGGTTTTAAAGTATTTATAACATGGTGTGGTTAAAACTGATAGGTTAAGAAACACTTATAATGTATTGTAATTAGGAAATAGCTGGCTTTTGATTGTGATGGTGTGACTTGTAATATCTGTATTGTCTTACTCTTGACATAAAATGGAATAAAAGTTTTTAAAACACCACTCAGTTGCCCATCTCAAAATCAGAAAAGGGTCTAATCCAACAACCTGACAATCTGGAGATTGTCACACATTGTCACACAGCCCTCACCCTGGCCCTGTGGGGTAATTGTGGCAATGTTCCTCTGGGGGCTCACCAAATGTGGAATTTTTCTTCACTCAGGGTCACCAAATGTGGTGGTGGTGTTCACAGGGGTCCCAGGATGAGGGAAGAGATGAGAATCTTGACTCCATGTTTCAGAAAGCTGATTTATTATTTTATGATATATATTAGATTAAAATAAAATTATATATTAAAACTATACTAAAAGAATAGAAGAAAGGTTTTCATCAGAAGGCTAGCAAGGAATAGTAAATGAATGGAATGATAATAAAATCTTGTGACTGACCAGAGAGTCCGAGTCAGATGACTGTGATTGGCCATTAATTAAAAACAAGCACATGAGACCAATCACAGATGCACCTGTTGCATTCTACAGCAGCAGATAACCATTGCTTACTTTTTGTTTCTGAAGTCTTTCAGCTTCTCAGGAGGAAAAATCCTGGCAAAAGGATTTTTCATAAAAGATGTCTGGGACACGTAATCACTGAGAAATGAAAGGAGTCACCTGATGTGGGAAATGAGTTTGTAGAGAATTTTTAAAGCTTGATAGAAGGTTTATATAGTGTATTTGTTGCTGACCAAGAGCCACAGTGCTCCAGAAATCCCACCTCTCACCCAGCCAGCCTTGAGCTGCAAGTGAACCAAAATGTGCACAATGCTGCCCAGACCCTGTCTGGGAGCTTGTGCTGAGGTTTTAGTGGAGGCTGAGGAGCTCTGGGCTGGCTGTGTCCCAGCAGGACAGGGTGGCCTTGCACTCTCTGGGCTGCAGGGACAAGGAGGGGGCTCAAGCTGAGCTCAGCCCAGGCTCCAGCAGCAGCTGAGGATGGAGCTTTGTGCCCTTGTGGGCATTGGGCAGGGGTGGCAGCTTGGTGGGCACCACCCTGTCCAGGCAGGGTTTGCACAGCTGCTCTCTGCTTTCCTGCTTGGACTCTTACAAAAGTCATGTGGTCTGAACAAAACGGAAAAAGGCTTTTTAAAATTAAGTGTAAGCAAACTGATGGGTAAAGCTTCATCCTGAAGTGAGGAACTGTGCTGTTTTGCCTCCTAAAGGCTGGAACCAGACAATTCAGAATTCGGGTAAAGAAGAAATAAAAGAATTTCCAGAAGGATTCTTGAATTTCTGGGTGGATTTGCAAATCATTTGGGTAAACGTAGACGTCATCCTTTGCTGGCAAAGAGCAAAGCTGAGAGCACTGCCTGGCCCCAGCTGTACTTTGCTGCCTGTTTCAGCCACCAGAGTGGGTACCTGGCCTTTCTTAGCTGTAGGAGCACTGATCTGGCCCTTTTGGAAAACTTTGGACTGTTAACTACTACACTTTCTAGGAGTTTTGAGATATTGTTAATGCTTCCTGGCTTAAATGGGTAAAAAATTTGGTGTTTTGGCTTCTGCTATCTGGAGTTCAGCTGGTGATTCCACCCTGTGGGGCATCAAACACCTCAGAGATGGGGGGACTTAAGGATTTGAGATCGAGACAGAACTCCTGGCCTTACCCCACAGGGCAAAATTAACAAAGAGAGCCAGGTATGAGCTGTGCAAGCCCACAGCTGTCACAAACGTATTTTATGAAAAATCCTTTTGTTAGCATCTTTTCTCCTGAGAAGCTGAGAAGCCTCAGCAGCAAAGTTTTCTTCTTTGGAATGTGATTTAGGGAATTGTTTACCCAGTATGTGATATTGTTTTATTTGGTGACAAGTGACAGCCAGCTGTGTCGAGGCTGTGAGCAGTCACAAGATTTTATTATCATTCCTTTTAAGCCTTCTGATGAAATCCTTTCTTCTATTCTTTTAGTATCATTTTAATATATAATTTTCTTTTAACAGAATTTATATCATAAAATAATAAATCAGCTTTCTGAAACATGGAGTCTAGACTCTCATCTTCTCCCTCATCCTGGGACCCCTGCAAACACCACCACACACAGCCACAGGTACAGACACTCCTCTTTCACACCAGTTTCAGATTTAATTTATGCAAAGGGTCTTTGACTGATGATGGGTTTGTGCAAGGAGGAATAAGCAGGGCACAATAATTTTGCAGCTGTCACTAAGCACACAATTAATCCGTGTCTTGGAGGAGGCAGCTCCTTCTTTGGCTCTCTCTCCTGCTTCTGCTCCCTGTTAATATTCAGCAGGCTCTGGGGACTGAGCTGCTCTTTGCTTTCAGGCAGAGAGCAGCTCCCTGGTGTTGTCTGAGCGTGGCTGGGGCTTTGCAGAGTTAGTTTGGGATGCAGGGCTGGGACTCAGCTGCTTGGGAAGTGCTCAGAGCCTTGCTTGGAGCTGCAGGCTTGGATTGCTGTTCCCTCATTGCTGCCTGAGCTGGGTGCTGAAGGAGGTGAGTGCTTGAAGGAGAAAAAACCAACCCCAGCTTGGGTGGGAAGGGAAATGAATGAAACATCTCATCCTTCAGAGGTGACCCAGCATGGACAGGAGCATCACCCACAGCCAGTCCCTGACCTGGGGGTGCCTTTCCTCTTGGCTTTGTTGTGCTGATTTGACAAACACATCCCCAGCCCCTGCTGAGACAGCACAAGCTCCAAAGGAGAAGGGCTGAGGCTGTGTGTCCTTCCAGGGAAACGGGGAGCCCCAGCTCCTTTCCCTGATCTCTGGCATGGCCTTGTGCCTTCAACACGCTGCTCAGGGTGCTCCCTGCACTGCCAGAGCCATGAAGGGCGTTTTGCAAAGCTTTTCTGTGAGATGGATTGCTTGGGGAGGGTTTGGAGCAGAGAATCAGAGCAGAGCTGCTGAGGGTGAAGGGGTCAGACTGAATAATGGAAGGCAGATCTGCTCCAATATCTTTCAGTAGCTTCTGCACTGTCTGCATGGGTGGGTGAGGCCTGGATGAGGTGAGATTTGCAAACCTCCTGTCACTTTGACTGTCTGATTTTAGGCAAGATGGACAGAGCTTTCTAAAGGCTCAGGCTGCAGCAGCTTTCCATCACAAGCATGAGAACTGTTCATCCTGAGCTTATCTGGCTCTTCCTGGGCAAGGAGAAGCTAAAACTGCCATTTGAAAGGAAAAAAAAAAAAAAAAGGAGGCTAAACTTTACATTCTGACTCATGTTAAACCCCTGACTATACAAGTGGAAAACAGGTTCAGGAAATTAAATTTGATATTAGGAAAAATTCTTCCATGTAGGGGAGGTCAGGCATTGGAACAGGCTGCCCAAGGAGGTGTGGAATCACCACCCTTGGATCCTTGGAAGTGTCCAAAATGTGTGCAGTGCATGTGGCACTGGGAGACATGGTGAACGAGGCTGTGCTGGTAATGGGAATGGGTAATGTGGTGGTGGTTAATGGTAATGGTTAATGTGGTGATGGTGGTTAATGGTAATGGTTAATGTGGTGGTGGTGGTTAATGTTATTGGTTAATGTGGTGGTGGTTAATTGTAATGGTTAATGGTAATGGTTAATGTGGTGGTGGTGGTTAATGGGAATGGTTAATGGTAATGGTTAATGTGGTGGTGGTTAATGGTAATATGGTGGTTAATGGGAATGGGTAATGGTAATGGTTAATGTGATGCTGGTTAATGGTAATATTGAATGTGGTGGTGGTGGTTTATGGGAATGGTTAATGTGGTGGTGGTTAGTGGTAATGGGTAATGGGAATGGTTAATGTGGTGGTTAGTGGTAATGGGTAATGTGGTGGTGGTTAATGGTAATGGTTAATGATAAAGGTTAATGTGGTGGTGATTAATGGGAATGGTTAATGGGAATGGTTAATGTGGTGGTGGTTAATGGTTAATGTGGTGGTGGTGTTAATGATAAAGGTTAATGTGGTGGTGGTTAATGGTTAATGTGGTGGTGGTGTTAATGGTAAAGGTTAATGTGGTGGTGGTTAATGGTAATGGATAATGTTGTGGGGGTTAATGGTAATGGTTAATGGTAATGGCTAGACTCAGTCCTGAAGGTCTCCTCCAATCTTTGTGATTCCATAATGAACCTCTTCACCCCATCCATGGGCTCCCACTCCCTCACAGAGGGTTGAAGGTGCTTCACTCTCTCTAATGGGCTCTCACTAATGTGTCTCCAAGCTGAGATGGTGTGAAAGCTAACAAATTTCCAGCACAAGAAATGGCCAAATCGGTGGTATTCCTGTCCCTCAAGAGACACAGCCTCGAGCTGCACCAAGGGAAATACAGGCTGGTTATCAGGAAAAGATTTTAACAGGAAGGGTGATAAAGTTCTGGAATGTTCTGCCCAGGGAGGTGGTGCAGTCCCCATCCCTGGGTGTGTTTAACAAAGCCTGGATGTGGCACTGGGTGCCAGGGTTTAGGTGAGGTGCTGGGGCTGGGTTGGACTCGATGATCTTGAAGGTCTCTTCTAAACCTAGTAATTCTGTGAATTCTGTGAATTCTCTGGGATCAGGAAGGGGCTGATCCTGACGTGGGAGCTGCTGGCACACTGCACAGTACGCAGGTAAAGCACCCTGACCCCAGGAGCACTGCTGATGGGATGTGTGGAGAGGGCTGGGAATGAATCAAGGCTCCTTCCAGTTCCAGCAGAGGTTCAGCAGCACAACTGCATTCACCAGAGCCCTCTCTCATGTGTGAACCTTTCTCCATTCATAACAAACTTCAAATTCATGCATGGAAGAGACAATGACTTGTCCAAGTGTATTCCCCAGGAAGGCTGCATGCAGATCTTACCCTGTGACCATTTCAACACCTTGAAGGGGAATAGATGTTTAAATTCTGAATTCAGGCTCAGTCTAAGCAAACAGAGCTCACTGCCAGAGGGATTTCACACTGCAGTTCAGAGTTTGCTGCTCAGAATTCATTTGGTTCTAATTCTGTACCTTGGCTATGTTGGCATTGCATCCTCACATCCCTGCTAATGAGGAAGCAGGGCTGCTGCAAGCAGAGGACTCCTGTAGGGATGTTGGCAGCATCCCAGAGAAGGTATTTTTGACTCACTGGGGAAGTTCCAGACATCACAGATTATATGTTTATTCTAATGATGCCTCATCATTGGGGAAAGCCAGGACAGGCACTGTAATATTGGCTTAAGCAGGGCTATGTTTTTGTAGCAGAAAGGCAAAATCACTTCCAGTGAAGGGAACAAGTTGTCTCCCTAACCAAGAACCACCACTTTTACAGCTGGGAGTATTCAGCACTTTAGAGAACATTGCCTGGGGAAAACCACATCACCTCAACCCTCTCCTCTCCCTCTGTCCTTTCCTCCTGGACTGGGGGGTGGAGGTCTGGTGCTTCAGGCTGGATATTGCAGTTTGCCAGCAGATGTCCTGAGGACAGCCTCATCAGAGGGGCCCAATTCCTCCTTGGAGGAGGGCAGACGGTGGAAATGCTTGCCCAGGGCAGATGATGCTGCTCCTCATGGGTGTTTGGACATGCTGAGTGTTCCCTGCCTGTGGCACTGTCATGGGAAGCCTGTGCTGCTGACAAGGACCATGGTGTAACTCCACACACCTGTGTGACTGGAGAACCCAGCCCAGTGCACACACAAGAGTGCAGAATAAGTGTGAGCATCACCCAAACCAGGACCGGCAACCCTGGATATGCCTCATCCACATCGTCCACTCCTACCCCAAATGCAAAACTGCATGGAATTTCAAAACATCAGCTGCTTTTTCTTTATTTCATTGTCTTCAGTCCTCATACAACTACAAATTGAGCACTACTGCTAAAGGAAAAAAGAGCAAACTACAGCCATTCATGGAGTAACATAATTTTAAATGTTGTGAGACAGCTGATACTATTAAAAATCATGGCCCTGTTATGGGCTTTCATTATTGATGGCTACTTGAGGAGACATCCACTATAAAACATAAAGATAAAAAGTGAAAGGCTATTTAGATAGATGTTCAGCTGAGTGCTACTAGCATCAAATCAGTGGCACAGGAGAAATGAGAGCAGACACACGGCACAGCCTCTGGACTAAATGTGTGCACTGCCAAGGCTTGGCCTGCACGACGTGCACTTTAAATCAAAGCAACATTGAAGTCAGTATTGATTGTTCTTGGAGATATATTTTACCTTCAGGCACTGCTGTTTCCCAGAGGAGCGTGAGCAAGGACGTAAGTCTCTGTGCAGTGCTGGCTGCTGGTGGACAGGGATCTCCCTGAAATCCTCTGGAAGCGATTCCTCCTCTGGAAGTACCCACTGCTGCTGCTGAGGGACCTCTGCCTGTTCTTCAGGTACTCCCGGTAGTTTTTGGTGAGCAGGGTGTAGAGGAAGGGGTTGATGCAGCTGTTGCTGTAGGTCAGGCAGGTTGTCAGGTAATTAATGTTCTTCATCACCTTGGGAGATAAAGGGAAGGATTCATAATACTGGAAGAGGAGCTGCCATATCCAGAAAGGCAAGAAGCAAGCCCAGAAGACCAGCACTATGGTGAAGATTAGGTAGAGCACCTTCTGGTTGGGCAGCCTCTTGGTCTGCTTGAAGGAAGCAGTCTGGGACACCCAGTAAATCTTGGCCAGGCGGATGTAAAGGTAGCCAATGACCACCCCAGGGCCCACGATGCTGGTGCCAAAAAGGATGCTGAGATAGACTTTGTAAGACAGCTTGCTCCAGGTGGGCAGGCAGATGCTTTTGTTGTCCCTTTGCACCAGCTGGATCATGATGAGCATGGGCAGGGTGAGCAGCAGTGACACCAGCCAGATCACCACAGCGATGGCCTTGCGGTAGCTCTTGGACCTCTTCACCGTGTCCAGGGGCTTCAGCACGGCCAGGTAGCGCTCCGTGCTCATCACTGTGAGGGTGAAGATGCTGGCATGCATGGTGAGAAAGTCCAGGCTGAACAGGATGCGGCAGCCAACATCCCCAAAGTGCCACTTCTGGATGAAGTAGGTGCCGACGATGAAGGGGATGGTGAGGAGGTAGAGCAGGTCGGCCAGCGCCAGGTTGATGATGTAGATGTACATGGAGGCGGAGGAGCGCAGGTAGTGGCACATCACCAGCAGGGTGTAGACGTTGCCTGTCACCCCAACCACGCACATGAGGGACAGGATGGCCCCGATGGTGCAGATGGCCACCATGTCCTCCGTGGAGCCGGCCGCCCACGCGCCGTCCCCGGTGCCGTTGGCCGAGACATTGGGCCTGATTCTGAACACGCTATCCTCACCTGTGTCTGTCACCATGGAGGGGGTGGTGGAGAAGTGGCTCTCCAGCTCGTCAGTCAGGGACATCCTCCTGGGTTTAAATGCCAGAAGCTTTACTCATGTCACAGGGGTCTGAGGGGGCTCTCTCTGCTCTGAGAAACGCGGCTGCGCCGAGCTGTGGAACCATTTCCCAGCAGTGTCTCATCCAAGGACCATCTGCATTCTCCACTAGAGGAAAGACAGCAAAAACAACGTGTTAGAAATCTGCCAGAGCAACACAAAAGTTCATTTAGAAGTTACCTGTCCCTGAGCACGTATCTGCACTGCCTGAATGTACCAAAGGCCTTTGGCACTGAGGCCACTCTTGTAGGGCTTGTGCTCTCACCTCACACAGCTGTGAGATGTGTGCATGGAAAAGAGACAAAACGGTTGTGTGGATCACTGGAACCGCTTACTGCAGTCCTTAGTTCAGGGCTGGAGGAAAAAAACATCCTTCCTAAATTTATAATTTATAACAATGATTTAGAACCATCAGCATGACTGTTTAAACCTCTTTGCACATTCTTAACTCTGAAGGAGCAGAAGGCCCTGAAAAGGGGAAAACAAACTTTAGATTTATCATTTGCAGCCAAATTGTCTGTTCTGTGTCAGTGATGCATTCAGAGTCCTGTCCAGCATTCCTGCAGTGTTTTCACAGAGCAGCTTCCCTTGAATGAGAAGCTCCTCCTCTATCCTGCAGTTTCAAACAGCATTCGAGTGCTGGAGGAAAAGGCACTTCATAAAGCAAAGTACAATTTCCCTGTGGGATTTTTCTGTCTGTAAACACAGGGTTTTTCACTCTCTCTGTCCATGTGAGGTGTCCACGTGTCTGTAAAACAGATCTGTTTGAGCCAGAGCCTGGTGTGAACCTGCCTGAGCAGCCTTGAGCAGCGAGGTGTGAGACAACATGTGAGGCAACTCTGTACGTGGGAGCCTCTGCTGAGCTCAGACTCAGCGCTGCACAAATCAGGATTGTGTTGCTTTGAATTCATTCTGGGTGTAGGCAAAAAGAGAGCAAACCTTCCTCAGAGAAATGCTGAAGAAGTGGCTAAAATGCCCAGATTTTAAGGCATACAAAAAGCCTGTGCCATCCTAAAGGTCCCTGCATACAGAAGTGCGTTTGCATTGTGTGTTTTAGAGCACTCAGACTGTCTCTTTTTCTTAGGAAAACGCTGAGGGGGAAGAGTGCTGGGCTGCCTTGTCCTTGTAGGGCTCAGCAGGCAGACTCCTTTCTGTCTTGTTCCACTGGGCAGGCTGGATTTGTTTAATCCTGGGAATTTGCAGCGTTTCCCAGTGAGTTGGGTGTCCCTTTCCCTTCTCACCAGCTCTGAGTCCTTCGCCTCTTTCCTCCTGTCTCCTTGGCAGGAGGATCACAGTGCCAGGCTCTCCCCTGCTGCCCTTGTGTCACCCTCTCAGTGGCCTCTGTGACCCTTGAGGATGAACAATTTTCATCCTCTTTGTCACTTCCCTCACCTTCTCCCCACTACCACCTGCAGAGATGTCATAAAAAACTCTGGATAAGAGAGGACAATCCAGTGCAGAGGGAGATTTCCCCTTATTTAGCAGTTGGGATAAAAGTACAAAAACCCAGAGAAACACACAGAGCCCATCTCCCGCCCCAGTCCCTCGAGTACAGGTGAGAGATGAGCATGGTTCTGCAGTGCTCCTTCAGGACCCTGCTGCTCTGGGCTGGTCCCCACAGCTTCACCAGCATCAAGATCCATTTCTTGGACCCTGCAACCCCAAATCCTGCTCCTGCTGTGCTGTCCAGTGCCCTCCTGCTGCAGGGCAGGTGTAGCCAGTCTGTCCCTCTGCCCCTTTGTCCCTTTTATCAGTGCTGTTGTCCAAGCTGGCAGTGACAGTGACTCCCATGAAGGAGACACAGCTGCTCCAGGAGCTGTGGCTGCTCCTCAGCCTCACAACCAGCAGGAGGGCACAGAAATGAGCAGCTCTGCATGGGATGCTCCAGCTGAGCCTGGAGCTGGTCCCACACACAGCTCTGGGCTCGGTGTGCTGGTGAGAGCTCATTTTCAGGAGCATATTTCCAAGGCTCAGGGGCTGCCTCCTTGCAGCTGCCTCGTTTGGTGTCCCAGGGACTTGTGGCAGATTTGTGCCATGCTGGTGCCTGTCTGTGCAGTTCCCTGGAGTGACAGCTCCTGCTGGAGAGAGCCGAGCCCACTGCATTTCCCTGCTCTGCTCCTCTTGTGCTGAACCTGCCTCCTGCTCCATTCATAAAATCCCTACAGCACCAATTCCATTCAGACACTTCGCCCATCTCCAGACAGAGCTCGAAGAGAAAAATTAAGCCAAATGAGGAGCCTTTTTATAATTTTAAAGTTGCCATCACTGCTGCTCTGGTACACAAACACTCACACACATGCACACACAACACAGAGCTTGTTATTCCAAGCAGCCATTCAAGCATCTTACGGTGCAGGCGATTTTCCCAGCCAATCTTGCCTTCCCCTCTACGATATCATCCCACAGGAGTATACCATGCATATGTACAGCTGTAAACAGAAACAAATTTCTCCTGCTCAAACCTTGCTTTTAAATCCGGCGGATGAAGTTTCCTATGAGAAAGAAAACAATAATAATAATAAAAATAAAAAAATTCTATTTAGTAGTATCAAAGCTGAAACTTAAAGAAATAAAAAGAAGAAAAAAATCAGAAAGAAGAGAATCCTTCTTCACGGGCAGAGAGTGAGAGATCCCAGAGCTCTGTCGCATCTGGAGCGGCAGGGGCAGGAAGGGAGCGTGCTGCCAGCCAAGTATGTTTGAAATCTGGGCGCTCTTAATACTCCCATTCCCCTCCCTCCACTCGTGCCGGCTATTTTTGCTCCCCGGTGACGTGAGGCATAGCGTGGCTTTGCTGCAGCCTGTTTAAAGCAGCAGGGTTTGATAAGCATGGCTTGCTCTGCCTCCCCTGCTCTGGGCAGCACAGGGGTTCGGGTTGTTCCATCCCAGGAGCGGTGGAAGGCAAAGCACCCTTTGTACAGCACGCAGAGAATTCCTGAATCAATTCCTTAATTAATTCCTGGATTCCTGAAGCTGCTCGAGCAAAACCAGCACGGCTGGGGAAGGAGAGAGGGCCAGGGAGGGTTAAAATCCTGCGGGAGGGTGACATTCCTGCGGGAGGGTGGGTGGGCTGCCCAGGGGAGCAGCAGAGCTCCTTGATTTGGAGATCTATTCCAAAGCGAAGCTGAAGTTTATTCGGGTTGGATGGCGTGTGAAGAGATGAATCTGTGCCGTGGGGTCACACAGCACAGCATCTGAGACATTTCAGGCTGGCAGTAACAAAATATTGCTGAAGTTGTTCGGGGGCAGGGTGGTTCCCTTTCCCCAGTGATACTTGTGAGAAATGATACTTTCAAACATTTTAAAAAGGTTTAATAAAGCCTTATCAAAAATTACAGCAGCAGACTGAATAGAGAAGATAAACACAGCGCTGGGAGCAGAGGATTTTCCCCACCATGTGCCCATCCACACAAGGGATGCTTTGCCTTTTAACCCTGTGTCCAGCTCTGGCCCCTCAGTTTGGGGAGGACATTGAGACACTTGAGCACATCCTGATGAGGGCAACAAGGATGGTGAGGGGCTGGGAACACAAACCCTGTGAGGAACCCCTGAGGGAGCTGGGGGTGCTCAGCCTGGAGAAAAGGAGACTCAGGGGTGCCCCCGTCACTCTCACAGCTCCTGAAAGGTGCCTGTGCTCAGCTGGGGCTGGGCTCTGTCTCCAGCAGCACTGACACAGCCAGAGCACACAGCCTCGAGCTGCACCAAGGGAAATACAGGCTGGATATCAGGAAAAAGTGTTTTACTGAAAGGGTGATAAAGTTCTGGAATGGCTGCCCAGGGAGGTGGTGCAGTCCCCATCCCTGGGTGTGTTTAACAAAGCCTGGATGTGGCACTGGGTGCCAGGGTTTGGGTGAGGGGTTGGGGCTGGGTTTGACTTGTTGATCTTTGAGGTCTCTTCCAACCCAGTGATTCTGTGAATTCTGTGAATTCTGTGACTCCAGGGAGCAGGAACAGTCCCTGGGTGACCACATTGTCACATTGAGCACACTTTGTCAATGAAGCCATTGACAAAGTGCTTTATTTGCTCCACTGGGAGTGAGAAGGTGATGTGGCAGTGTCCTCCTCCCAGGAAGAGCAGGGACAACCTGCTGCTGTCCTTGAACCCCTTTCCTACAGCCTGCATGTGGCCCAAAGGGCTGGGAGTGCAGTGATGCTGATGGGGACGTGGGTGCCTCTGCTCAGCACCTCCAGCACGTGGCAGGTGTGTCCAGGTGTCTGTCCAGGCACTTACACTGGAACTGCCACACTCCTGTCACTCCTCTGTCCCAAGAGGCCACTCATGTTGGTGTTAACCCATCCCAGGGCAAGGAAGGAGTAGTGGGATGCAGGAAGGGTGATCCATCTGGGTAATCCATCACTTTTCCAGGCCTGTGGATCCCAACTTGATACTTCCTTTTGTGGCACTTAAACCTTTCAGAAAACATGAAACCTGTGATTTCATTTATCAGGAAATCTCTGTGCCCACGGGGCTGCCACTGGGGGAAGCTGGGCTCCCATATGTCTGTGTCCTGCTGCAGTCATTAGAGAAGTGGCTGGGAGCAGTGTGGGCAGTGTCAGCTTCACAGCCCTGGCTCAAAAGGGCTGTTGATGGTCATAGTTTTGTGTGCTAATTAATTTGTGGGGAATTTTGGAAGGAATTTGAGACAGAACCTCTGAATTGTTTTTGATGATGGGGTTTATTTTTCTTATCATCTACACAGGGAGGAAGGGTGAGTTCTGCTCACATCTTTATTGCATGGTTCAGAAGGTCACAAGACCTCTAGTTATGAGAACTTTTAAGGAGTTATTGACCAATAAAACACTGCTAACAAGGATATTTATGTTTTTGACCCAATCCTTAAATATTTCATCTTATGGACTCATGCTACAATGTAAGCTTTCTTAGCCAGTCATGTTATGACACATAAACCTTCAGTACTGCATTCTACCTCTGTAACTGCTGTTACTTTTTCTATATCTTAAACTCTACAACTCTAAACTTTCCGTCACTTAGCTTTACTTGTCTCTGCTTTAATCTACAAATCCACATTCTCGCTTCCAGCAGCTGAGTTTGGAAAGTTTTCCAAGGTCTCAGACCAAATCCTTGTTTAATTCTAAGCTTTGGCTTACGGGCCCAAAGTTCTGAGAGTTCCTTGCATTTTCGTTCCAACAGTTTTTCTGCTTCTCTTCCCCTTATTGGCTCACCTTTAAAGCAGGGATCACTGTCCTGGATTGCCAAGCAAACTGTATTCTGTTTGCCACCTGTATGGCAGCTGTCTTCTGTTCACTGGGCAGTTTTCCTTATCTCTTCCACATCCAATCCTCTCTCAGGGCTGACATCTGCTGATAACAGCTATTGAGTGTCACGGCATGGCTGATAAGAACTGCAGCATCCCATTGGGAGATGGGAGCCCAGAGGGAGGAGCCAAGCATTCCTACCTGGATAGAATCTGGAGATTCTGGAACACCAGCACGGCTTCTCCACTGGATTCCCCAGAGGAGCAGCAGCTGCCTCTTCTTCCCCTGGATCTTCAGAGGAAGAATACATCCTTCTCTACAGGATCCCTGCTCCAGCAGAGCCACCCCTGACACTGCAGGAGGGCTGAGCCACAATTCCAATGGGACTGCTGCCAACACCCTGACCCACAGGGTGTCAGGCTGGGTTCTGACTCTGTCAGGGTTGGTTTGGTTACTGCATTGTTTACTTTATCTTTTTATTTTCTTCCCTAATAAAGAACTGTTATTCCTGCTCCCATATTTTTTGCCTGAGAGCCCCTTAATTTAAAATTTATATCAATTCGGAGGGAGGGAGTTTACATTTTCCATTTCAGGGGAGGCTCCTGCCTTCCTTAGCAGACACCTGGCTTTCCAAGCCAAGACAATCACTCTGCTCACTGTCTCAGTGCTTTGAGTTTCAGGGGTTTTACCATTTGTGTGATGCTGTCAGAGCTGCAGACAGGGGTGGCAGCCCCTGTGATCCTGTGTAACAGGAGTAGGACCTGCACAGGCAATGCTGGGTGAAGAGAGGAGTTCTCCAAAATATGAAACAGCTCTGTTTAGTCATTCAGACAGAATCCACTGCTACAGGGCTGGAGTTCTGCACAGGAGCCTTCTGAAGTTACTGCACAGGCAATAACCATAATTATTCTATGAAATACAGGGCAAAAGAGACTCTCTCTCCCCTTTGATGTGAGGATTTCTGCAAGTGCTATGTGAATTTGTGTTACTTCATTCTCTTTATTGCAAAGCATTTGACATCAACAAAAATCACAGCAGAATTCTCCTGGAAATCCATCAAATCATCATCAGGAAAGCCATGGGGAGTACAGGCACACTGAGATACACCCTCCATGGGCCAGAAGCTGTTGCTACCCTAGAGACAAAAGCCTCTTTGCCATTATTTTCTATCCCAAATATCCTGTGCAGCACCTCTGTGCTCTGCTCTGCCTGTGCTGACCACACCATTCCTTTGCAGTTTGGTTCCATGTCCTCAGCCTCTCCTCCTGTCTACAGCTGAACAGCTGCCCTGTGTCCTCCTGGGACACCATTCTGTACTCCTCAGCTCTCATAGCTAGGATTAGAAAATTTAGGGAAGTGCTCTGGGGCCAGAAGTCTGCTAGGAAAAAGTCAGGCTCCATAATTTCCAGCTGCTGCTGATCCCAGGTGTTTTCTCATCATGGAAGGCAGCACACAGCCCCAGCCTGGCAGCAAAGATTTCTGCTGGAGCTCTCCAAAACCCTCTCACAGGAGACAGGAGATGAAGTGTGAAAAGTTCTCTGGCAGTGCATAAAGAGCAGCAAATGTCACCACACTGAGTTCGTGCCACTGTGGACTCGCTGGTGGCATTTGCCATCCTGCACACAGGGGATGGAGCTGGGGATGGTGACAGCTGGTGCTGCTGTGGGTCTCCTCTCTGGAGCAGCAGATGCTGATTCAAATACTCCTTAAAAAGCTGCTTTTCTACAAGAAAACCCACATAATTTCTGCCCTTGCTTGCTCTGATGGGTAACCTCCATTCCCAGTGGTGGTGGCTCAGTGCTGACTTCCAGTGCCTGTCTGCACTTCCCAGAGGAGACAGTAAAGGAGACAATAAAGTCCTTTTTTTCCCCCTTGTGGCAGCATCACCAAATTGATCCAGAGTCCTCCTGACGCTGTGTGAGCCCCTCTGGGGCTGCAGCCCCTCTCTGCTCTGCACTGAGCTCCCCTGACTCTTGCAGTGCACCAGGGGCAGTTTGGGGCTCACGGAGCAGGGGCAGGGCTGTGCCCCCTCCCAAAGCCATCCCAGCTGCCTGGGCTGCACAGAGTGGATGTCCCGGGCCATGGGCAGCCCCAGCTGACCCAGCCGCCTGTCCCCTGGCCAGGATTTGTCCCCGTGGCTCAGGGTGTGGTGTGTGGGGCCATCTCAGTCACACAGGCTGGGTCAGGCTGGAAGGGACAACTGTGGCTCATCTGGTGCCACCTCCCTGCTCAGGGCACAGGGTTGTACCCAGGTTCTGGAATTTCTCCAGTGAGGGAGACCCCACACCCTCTCTGGGCAATCCAGTACCAAACTGCCAGTGTTCTCCTGGTCACACAGAAATTCCAATTAGCTCTTGAGGATCTGCCCTGACTTTGGGGTCAACCCAGAGGAGGGAAAGGATTTGCAATGTTGTGCTGAGCTCAAGTCCTCCTGAAGCTCTGCTGGTGGCCAGGAATGGCAGCAGCTCCTGAGGAAGAGCATTGGTGAGACCTGGCAATCCCCTAGTCATCTCTTGTTCCAGGGAAAGTTGCATTTAAATCCCTCTGTTCCAACACTCATGGTCTTGGACACATGCAGGTGTGATACTGAAATTCCCAGCTGGTTCCCAGTTGTTCTCTGCACTGTCCCACTGTCTGTCCCCACTGGTGGGCACATCTGTCCCTGATCCTGTGCTCGGTCACGGCACAGGAAATTCTTCCTCGTGTCCAGGTGAGGTCTCTGCCCGTTCCTCTGGTGCCATTGCTGTGCCCAGCCCAGCAGAGCCTGGGCCCTGCTCTGAGCCCTCCCTGCAGGCACTGACAGACAGGAATGAGCCCCCCAGGCTCCCTCAGTGGAAGAACCTGAATGAGAGATGCAGGAATCCAGGCAACTCTCCAAAATGCAGTTTATTGTACCCAAGAGGTCACAGCAGTCCAGGGTTGAGGGTGACAGAGCTGTGCCTACAGCTGTCAGCTCCAGCTGCAAACAAGCCTTTAATTTTTGTTACAATGCATTACAGACTTTTCTTTGCTGAGCATCTTAATACAGAACCAATTTATACTTTAACTTTTATCTATAGCCTATCATAACTACTATAATTACCATATTCATGCTACTATTTTTCAATCACTAAAAGTTAGTACATTACAGTTTAAGCTAGAATTTATGTTTCAGTTTTCTTGTAGTAGACAATTCTGAGACCTTTTTTCTACTTGCAACATCAATAATCTTGTTTGCCTGTGCTATCTTTCTGCTTGGTAAAAACATCTTCTTGTTTGCGGTCTGCTTATCCTTTGTTCTAAGTCATAAAATCCCTTTGCAACTCGACACAGCCTTTGCTTTCTTAGCTGTCCAGCAAGGCTGGCTCAGCAATTGTTAATTTACACATCTTTTATTTTTCTATATCAAAACTTGCTTTCATCTCTGTTTCATTCTCAGATTCTACATTCAAAAATCTTTCTGCCAATCTGTGAAACTTTCTTGTCAAACTTTCATCCTTCCCAATACCTCAGCCATGTCTTCTCAAGGTTGAGTTGATGGAGGTGTCCCTGCCATGGTGGTGGCACTGGGTACCAGTCTGTGCTCAGAGAGAGCTGCAGGGTCACCCATTGCCTGGGTGATCTGAGTGAGATAAACTCTTTCCTTGTGGGAAATGGATTTGTAGAAAATTACTTAAAGTTTGCGAGAAGGTTCACCTAGTATGTATTTGTATGCAAACTTTGAGATAAGAAATGTTGCCTTAGAAATGTTATGGAATCGGACAGACATTTTTGAGAGAGAAATGGAACTGGAAATAAGTTCCTTTCATTTGGAACTAGATGGAACTAGAAGTAACCATCCTTTCAAAGGATGGTTTTGTAAATGAAACAAAATACTTTGGAGAACTAGAACTATGAAAGATATCTTGTAGTAGGACTTATGAGGAGTAATCTTAGATGATTAGTTTTAAGATATTTATAGTATAGTGTGGTAAAAGCTAATAAGAAATACTTATAATGTATTGTAATTAGGAAATAGTTGGCTTCTAATTGTGATAATATGAATTATAACATCTGTATTGTCTCAGCCTTAACATGACACTGAAAACAGAGTAAAAGGTTTTAAAACACCTCTCAGTTACCCCATCTCTGAGTCAGAAAAGGGCGTAATCCAACATTTCCTCACCTCAGAATCCAGCTGCTGGGTCTCTATCCTCAGGGATTTGCTCATGAACCTGCTGTGCCCCATGCACTGCTGTGAGCTCCCTGCCCAGGCAGGTGGGAACAGCTCTGTGCAGGGGCCTTGAAAAAGAAAAGACTTGCAGCTAAAAGCACTGCCAAAAACGACAGGTGCTAGTTAAAAGACTCAAAACTATGTGCCAGTTTTTAAATCGAGCATTTTTGCCCAAAATGTAGCTTCCTAGGATGAGGAACAGGGAGCAGCTGCCTCCTCTGTGCTCTCTGCAGGGACATCTGTGCCACAGCACAAGGTCTGGGGACAGCAGAGGAGCCTGCAGGGCACAGGGGAGGTGGCTCTGCAGTGTTGGCTCCTCTGTTGGAAGTTTTGATGTAGGAACAGGCTGGAGGGTGTTGGCTGAGCAGTGGATGTGGCACTCCACCTGTGCCACACTCTCCTGTGCTTCCTTCTTTCATTTCCCTTCTCTCAGGGTGCAGCCCTCCCCTGCCCACTGTCCCTCCCCACCATTGTTTGCTCCTGCATTTTGAAAACCCTCCTTCCCAGGGAAGTGGCTGCTGGCATTTTGTGTCAGAGGGAGATTCCTCTGGAAATGGCTCTAATGTAGAATAAATGCCTTAATTCCCTGCTCCAAAGCAGTGGGGACACTGAGCAGGTGCCTGGTTCCACAGCTGGAAAGCGTGCTTGATTGTCTCAAAATGCTTTTCTTTGCCTTGCTTTGGACCAGAGGAACACTTTACCTGATGGAGGCTCTTTTGTTTCCAGGTGCTGCCCCACTCAGTGGGAAGCCCTGAGCAGAGCAGGGGGCTGAGGGTGGGCTTGGGGTTGCTGAGGGCTGACCCCAGCCCTGGTGTGAGGAGGGGGTGCAGCCAAGCCCATCTGCAGCCCAGGCAATGCCCCTGTGCCCCTGTTAGACTGCTCTGCTGCAACCCAGTTTATTTGGAGTTTGCATCACTGCAAGAGAAGCTGTGACCTGCCCCAGCTGTGCTGCTCCCACCCCACTGTGACAGTGTTCACAGGGGTCTCAGGTTGAGGGAAGAGATGAGGATCTGGCTCCATGTTTCAGAAGGCTTGATTTATTATTTTATGATACATATTACATTAAAACTATGCTAAAATAATAGAAGAAAAGATTTCATCAGAAGGCTGGCTAAGAATAGAATAGGAAAGAATGATAACAAAGGTTTGTGGCTCAGACTCTCTGTCTGAGCCAGAGGACTGTGATTGGCCATTAATTAAAAACAACTACATGAGACCAATCCCAGATGCACCTGTTGCATTCCACAGCAGCAGATAACCATTGTTTATATTTCTTTTCTGAGGTCTCTCAGCTTCTCAGGAGAAAAGATCTTAACAAAAGGATTTTTCATAAAATATGTCTGTGACAGTCAAACACCTGTATTATTGAATAAACACCCCAAGAGATAAAAAAAGCCCCACTCAGTGCAGAAATCAGCAGTGGTCTGAAATTCTCTTGTGTGTCTCCAGACCCTGAGCACATCAGCTCTCCTTTCCCTTCAGGGTGCTGGGGGATGCAGTTCTTGCCCCCATCATTGAGCTGTTGTCCCTGGCAGTGGCTGCTCCAGCTGTCCTGCCTTTCTGCTGTTTAATCCCCTTGTTTTGCATCCTGTCTCATGCTGCAGCACCCCAGGGCTGAGCAGATGAAGAGATTCAGGTGAAATGAAGTGCATCCTTTCACATGCTTACACACCCTGGCTGTGCCCAAAGCCACCCTGACTCCACCATGAGTAAACAGGGAGGGAATGTTGCCTCTGAAGGGTGTGCTCAGAGCTGCAGGGAGGTTTCCAGAGAACCTTCTGGCCTCAGAGCACTTCAGGCTGCTCTGGTCCCCTCCTGAGCCCTGGCAGAGGGAGCCTGGCCCATCTCTGCAACCCAAATCTCCACAATTCCTTGCTAACCCACAGCCTGGCTATTCCCATCTTGCCAGCACTGTCTTGAGCAGGGATTTTGGGATCAGATGGCTCTCCAGGCTGGGGCACTGAGGGTGAGAACAGCCAAGCTCAGGGGCTGGGGCTGGCAGGGAGCCTTGAAGCTCTTTTTGAACCCAAATGAGAGAGGCTGGGCACCTGCTGCTGGGGAGGGAGGTTCTTGAGAGCCTCTAAACACCTCCAGTGTTAAGTGCAAGCCAAACATTGCAGGATTTTGGTGGCTTGGAGCTCCTTTTGCCAGCCTGCATTAGCAGAGTGTGACTCAGTTCACTAATGACTGCAATTAGATGTCCCACATCTCTTTGCAAAGAGGCTCTGGGTGACCTTGGCTGAGTTCCTGTCCCCTTGGGCCATTATCCAAGGGATGCTCCAGGACTCTGTGCCAGTGCAACATCTGGCTGTGCCTCCTCCCCTCAGCACAGCCCACAGAAATGCCTCAGTTGTGCACAGAAAGCAGTGGGAGCTGACAGACCTTCACTGGGGCAGAAGGGAAGGGCAGATTTTTGCCTTTATTACCAGTGCCACCTCTGCCCAGCAGCCTGAAGCATCTTCCCTTCAAACCTTCCTTCCCACGAGCTGCTCCTGGCGTGGCTGTGTCACTGACATATTTTATGAAAATCTTTTCAGTGGGATTTTTCTCCTGAGAAGCCTCAGAAAAGAAATGTAAGCAATAATTATCTGATGGCTGTGGAATGTGGTCTGGAGGTGGTTTACCAACAGGTGCATCTTTGACTGGTTCCATGTGGATCGTTTTTTACTTGGTGACCAACCATGGTCCAGCTGTGTTGAGGCTCTGAGTCTGTCACAGGTTTTTTATTATCCATTCCTTTCTAGCCTTCTGATGTCTCCTTTCTTTTTCTTTAGTGTCGTAGTGTCGTATTAATATATAATGATAATATAATATGAGATATGATATGATTATAATATGATTATAATATAATATAATACAATATAATACAATATAATACAATATAATACAATATAATATAATAATATATCAGCCTTCTGAAACATGGAGTCAAGACTTTCATCTCTTCCCTCATCCTGGGGATCCTCAAACACCACCACAGCTGTGTCTTGGCAGCCCCACTGCCATGCCCAGGGCACAGTGCAGGGACCCACTTGGCTGTTTGATGCCAATGTGAGCACATTTTTTACATGGCAAGGGCTTGGCATGGTCTGTATGAGCACAGAGCAGCATTTGCTGCTGGCAGTGCAGCCCTAGCTGGGAGGCTCAGATGTTATCAGGATCAAGAAGCAAATAGGTTTAATGTTTCTGTTGGACTTTACTCTCCAGAATCTCTCTGCAGCATCAGCAAACTTTGTCATTTTCCCCTTCAATCCTTTTTCCCCTGCTCACTTAGGAAGCTGCTGGATGGTTGGACACCACAGCTTTGTCTCCTCTGAAAATTGGCCCCCCACACTTTGTTTTTAAACTTTTAATCAATTATATATTTTTCTGATAACCTCTGCTCTGGGCTCATGGCAGATTAGCTGATGAAGGACCTTGAGTGCTTTCTGATAATCCAAACAAACTGCTGGAATTATTTCTATATTTCTACACCTTGAGAGAGCTCCAATCTATTCCTGAGGCAGAGCTTCTCTTTCAAGACCCAGAGCTGCCTTTTCCCCACTCTGCTCACTCAAGTTTCTGTGTATTCTCTTTACTCCACTCTCCTTACTCCTCTGTAGTCTCTCTACTCATCACTCTACTCTCTCCTTTGGCAAACTGGCCTCACATTCTCACCTCTTTTTAGTTCTTCACTACGCAGAACTTGAGGCAAGAAGCAACACTCCAGAGTTAAAGCTGAAGCTGTTTCATCCCTGGGCTCCTTCACAGCTTTTGGGTGAATACAGTTCCGGCATCCTTGAAATAAGCTCATACAGCAGGGGAGATCATAGTCAGGTGTATTTATTTTATTTCATTGATTTTCTGGCTTTCAACTCACTGGATAAAAAGAAATCTAGCACATACAGTGCTTTCACTGAGTTAAGAATACTTGGAGTGAAAATGTTGCTTTTACAAAACCATTTGAAGATACCAAGTCTGGACTGCTGACCCCAGGTCCTTTCAGAAGTGATAAAGAAGCTGTTAAATGCACCAGAGAGCATTCTTTGACATCTGCAGCCCTTAATACACAACTCCTGGTGTTTCCTGGAGGGATTTAGAAAGAAAAGGAACAATGAACAGGAAGAAAAATAATAAGAAAATCATCTTTCCATGGTACAGAACAAATTCTTTTGTGCAAGGGCTGGTTGTGCCCAGGCTGTCACTCCAGCCTGCCTTCACAGCACCCTCTGATCAGAGATCTTGTTGTGAATCTGGGTGTTTCAGTGTTTTTACACACTCCTAGAGGCATTTTCTGTCAATTTTGCACACATGAGCCTGGAAAATATGTCCCCACAGGGTGTGTTTATGCAAATTGGTGTGTTTAAGCTGAGGGAGCTTGGGGCTCTGTTTGTGAAGTTATGCAGTGAGGAGTGATAGGGGAAGCAGAAATCTGGTGGGTTCTTCTTTGGGTTGCTGCAGTTCAGTGACCTGCTCAAGTGTCCACTGGCTTCCCTGAAAGTTACTCAAGTTGCTCAAATGCATCTTTAAAAGTCACTAAAGCCCACCTAGACCTTGGTGAAACCTTGAAATGTTCTGCTCACACAGCTGAGGATAATTTGGACGGGCAGGTTTGGTGCATGGGGACCCTGGTTTGGGGTCACCCAGACCCACCTTGAGAGGAGGAGAAGAAACCCTTGTCTGCACCACCTGGGCCAATCAGTGTCTGCCCTGGGCTGCTCCTGCAGGGGGGTGACAGGGAGGGAAATTCTGTTCTGTTTCTTCCAGAAGTTTCTGTGGGATGCCCCTCTGCCCTTGGCATCGCTCCAGGGTGTGAGGAGCAGCAGCAGGGAGCTCTGAGCTGTGCCTGCCTGTGCCAGGCTCCATTCCCCGAGGCAGGGCAGGGACAGCAGCCCTGTGTGGTGCCAATTAGCCCTGCTAATCCCTACAACTGCTTCATTCGGGTGCTGATGTGATTATGCTGCTTCTGGTCCCCAGGCTGGCATTACAGCACTGAGCAGGGACGGGTCTGGGGGCTTTGTGCACAGAAATGAGAGGGGAACTGCAGGAGGGGAAAGATGGAAAGGAAAAGACCCCTTGGGGTGAGCAGTGGTTGGGTTTGATGCTCTTTTTGTGGAGGGATGAAGCAGCATTGAACACACGTGTCCCAGCACTGCCCTGGTGTGGGAAATGGATTTGTAGAGAATTCTCAAAGCCTGACTGAAGGTTCACACAGTGTGCATCTGTATGCAAAATTTGAGATAAGAAATGGTGACTTAGAAATACCATGGAATAGGACAGACTTTGCTGAGGGAGAAATGGAGCTAGAAACAAGTTTGAAAGGATGGCCTTGCAAAAAACACCAGATATATAAATGGTTTATATATATATAATATAGATGATATAGATATATATGGACAAATAGAACTATGAAAGATGCATTGTAGTAGGACCCATAAGGGGTAATTTTAGATGATTTGCTTTAAGGCATTTACACCATGGTGTGGCAAAAGCTGATAGGTCAAGAAATGTTTATATTGTATTGTAATTAAGAAATATGTTACAGATATATATGAAGATATAGAACTATGAAAGATGCATTTTAGTAGGATCCACAAAGAGTAATTTCAGATTATTTGCTTTAAGGTACTTATAGTATGGTGTGGCAAAAGTTGATAGGTTGAGAAACACTTATAGTGTATTGTAATTAGGAAATAGGATATATAGATGTATACAAGGATATAAATTGAGAAAGAGAACTATGAAAGATGCATTGTATTAGGACCTACAAAGAGTAATTTTAGGTGATTTGCTTTAAGGTATTTATAGTATGGTGTGGCAAAAACTGATAGGCCAAGAAACAGTTATAGTGTATTGTAATTAGAAAATAGTTTGCTTCTGATTGTGATGGCGTGAATTATAATACCTGTATTGTCTCGCCCTTCTCATGAGAACGAAAATGGAACAGAAGTTTCTAAAACACCTCTCATTTGCCCTTTCTCTGTGTCAGAAAATGGCTTAATCTGACACCCTGGAGCTGCTCAGAATATGGTGCTGTGCTGCTGGGATGGGCAGGCTTCCCATGGAGGGAAAAGCAGACAGGCTGGACAATGTGATACCTTGGCAATAACATCTTGTGCACTGTAAATGAGGAGCTGGCCTGTCCCTTCCTCCCACAGCTCCTTGTTGCTCCATGCTGGTGTTATCAGCCCAGCTGTGGGGAGCATAATTTGCCCAAATCCTGCTGCCACCTCCTGTGGCCACGCTGCTGTGCTGACATCCCACACCCCATCCTCCCATTGCTCAGGGTAATGAAGCCAGGGCTCAGCTCTGTGTGCACTGAACAACAGAACCACCACAGGCTAATTCTTCCCAGCCAGCTCTCTTGCATTATTTATAGAAGAGGAGTAGCACACTGTCCATGAGGGAGACATATGGACACTTGGCTGTCAGTCTGCCATCCTTCTGTCTGGCAGCAGCCTCTACTCAGGTATCTCTATTTTCCATCTCCTCTTTCCAGTAAAGTGAGCTAAAAAAACCAAAAAGGCCAAAAATTGATGAAAAAAATGTAGCTAATAAGACTTTGAGTTCAGAAAGACAAGCCCTTGTCCCACTGGACTTAGCAACTCACAGCTCCCTGTGCTGTCCTTGTTCCCTCAGCCTGAAATCCTTCCTGAGGCTGCACTGAAATCCCTGCAGCAGAGCAGTCCTCACATCTCCACTTGTCTCCTTGCTGTAATTCCTGCCTCCAGATGATGCAAAGATGGCACAAGAGCCCTGCTGAAAGGCTGCTCTCCAGCAGCCCTGAGGTTTCACAGCTCAGAGCTCTCCTGTGGAGTTAATCAGTAATTCATACACCTCCTCCCAAATCCCAGCCTCCTCCAAAGCCTCTTAAAATCACAGATGAATAATGTTTGAGAAAAGAAACTTGTGTAACTAAAAAATGTGCTTCCACTGATATTTTCCATGGTAAATATTCATTGAGACAAGAATTTTAAAAAGACTTTTTTTCCTATTGCTTCACCTCAAGCCTAAGAGTGTTAGTATTTAGCAAAATACTGTGATTCTGTTGAAAAGAAACATTTAAGCATTTAATTTCAAACTTTCTCAACCAGGGCTCCCTAATGTCTCATTTTCCAGCTCACAAGAGACCTCAGCATTCCAGCTTTCCATTCTTGTTTGGAATTGAAAGTAATTTCAAATGTCTAAACTCCTGGTTTAAATTCCTTTTTGGAGGCTAAGTGATGATTTTCTTATCAATGTTTTCTATTCTCTTTTCTGCTTGGTTTTTACTGATGAATGTGTGCAAACATTTCCCTAATCTAAAGAAAACCAGCATCTACAAGCAAATGAATTCTCTTCCTTTTACCCTGTGCAGCTTTAATTTCACCCAGCACCAGCTTCTGCCTGGTGCTTCCCCGTGGGAATTGTGAGGCTCGTGGTTCTCTCAGCATTGGCTCTGACCAGGGAAACAATTCCATAAAAACAAATAGGTTTATTTAATAGCCTTAATCATATTTTTACGTGTGGAGAGACAAATAGAAATGCTGTCAAACACAGATTTCCTCTTCCCTCTGCACCTGGAGCCTGGCTGATCAATTTTGGAGTCTTTGCTGGGTTCTTTTTGCCAGGGTTGGGATTAAATGTGTGAGATGGTGTTTCTTGTTTGGACTCAGATATTTATCAGTTCTTATCTGTGTTACAGTCTCACAGACCATGAGTTCTACAGCACTTCACTCTAACAAACTAAAAGTGGAGCCCCCTCTCTCTCTACAAGGCCTTTTTAAGGATAAACTGTCCAATTAGGAAATGACACCTCAATTATTTTTACTTTTAACCTAATAACCAACCACCCATGGCCCACAATGGGGACTTTTTTATCCAATTACACAAAACCACCCAAACCCATGGAGAAGAAGGTGAAGAAGAAGGAGAAGAGGAAGGTGAAGAAGAAGGAGAAGTGAAGAAGAAGGATCAGCCTCCATCCTAAAACCTCCATCTTGCTTTAAATATATTACTGTATTCTAAACCCTTAAACTCTGAGTTTCCCACCCTGTGATATCACACATTTCTATACAAACTCCACACCCACAATCCCAGTTCTGTCATTCCATTTTGGAAGCTTCTCCACAGCCTCAGGTCAATGCAGTGTTCTCTTGGGGGTCAGTGCCTGTCAGCACAGAAAGTCTGAAATTCTCAGTGACCAGGGTTCCAACAATTGATGGTACCTGAAATGCTGGAAAGTAGCTCTGGTCTGCAGTCAGAGCCTCTCTGTGGCAGCAACCCAGTCCCCTGGGATTGCATTCAGATTCAGCTGCTTTTCTCTCTGAAGCAGGGATGAGACTGTGACAAAAAGTGAGGTTTTGTCTGGCTCCTATAAGGAAAATATCTCTGCACTGATCCATATCCAAGGGAATGTGGAGCCATGACAAAAGTTTGTGCTCTCCAGGCACCTATAGCAGAGAAAGAAGTAAAAAAATGAGACTTAAAATTCCCCTACTATAATTTTCTGCTTTAGGGAATTAACAGCTGTCGGACCTTGCTGCTGCTCACAGCAATTCATGAAGAATTATTGCCTGACAAAAGTTTTGAGCTTCTGGGTTTGCTCAGATTATGTCTCTGTGTCCATGTTTTGGAAACTGCAGCTGCTTTGAACAGCCAAGACTTTTATGTGTGCTCGCACTCTGAGGGCGAAGAATTTTGCCTTTCCCTTCTGGAGGTGCTGCCCTGCTGCCCAGGAGATCTGAGGGCTGTGGCTCTGCAGGTTGGGGCAGCTGCTGCCAGTGCCCTGGGAGCCTCCCAAAGGCTTTTCCAGGGTGTCAGAGCAGGTGGCAATGCCAGGGGGCAGGCAGGGTATGGCACTGAGGGATGTGCATCCTCTTTGCTCACAGCAAGCAGCTCAGAAGTCAAATTTCATCTCTGTGGTGCTGTTCACAGGGGTCCCAGGATGAGGAGAGAGATGAGAATCTTGACTCCATGTTTCAGAAGGCTGGTTTATTATTTTATGATATATATTATATTAAGAGAAAATGAGATATTAAAACTATACTAAAAGAACAGAAGAAAGGATTTCATCAGAAGGCTTGAAAGGAATAGAAAGGAATGGAATGATAATAAAACCTTGTGACTGACCAGAGAGTCTGAGCCAGCTGACTGTTATTGGCCATTAATTAAAAACAACCACATGAGACCAATCACAGATGCACCTGTTGCATTCCACAGCAGCAGATAATCAATGTTCACATTTCGTTTCTGAGGCCTCTCAGCTTCTCAGGAGGAAAAATCCCAACAAAAGGATTTTTCATAAAATATGTCCATGACACATCATCTCTCTCAACAGCCTTTCAAAACAGAGTCATTTTAACTTGCATCAGTCCAACAGCAGCACCTTATGGGGTTTCTCATGAGGCAAATTTGTCCTCTCTAAAAGGCCACCCTGCATTGCTCCTTCCTCACAGGTCCTTTGCAGACCAGCTGCTGGGATTTAAATTTATTGTTCTGATGGGAATATCCAGGGAAGAGGAAGATGGGCTTTGCCTTAGTTTATTTTTTTCTGGTTTTACCCTAATTTTTCATGACATTTGGGCTGGCAGAGCAAGGAGTAGCTGGGCAGAGGTTGAGCATCATGTGTGGCAGCTGCTCCTGCTGCTGAGGTGGCTGCAGGGCTGGCTCAGGAGCCAGGCACAGGTGAGGATGCTCAGACTCCCTCCTTTCCAATTTCACACTTCATTTGAATGCACAGACAGGAGAGGAGATTACTGCAAAGCCAGCCCTCTCCTCTCCTGACTGCAGAATGGAAATGGAAATCTCTGAGCCCTGAACTGGCTCACTGAAACCTCCTCAGGGTGAAGGACCTGGAAGTATTCCCTGTTCTGCCTCTTCTGGGAAAGCTCTTGAATGGGGGATGTCTCTTTTACTTGGAAAAGACAAAGATTTGTGAATATTAGGCTGGGGGTTTAGCTGCAGATGTGTCTTAAATGATTTTGGGAATAAGAGCTGCACGCTTCTTCTCTCGCCTCCCTTTGCTCTCAGAACCAGTCTTAAAGGTGCAAAATTTATTTCTGGGCTAAACAGGATGGGGATATGAGTATCATAAAGTCACCCAGGACAACTGTTTGGAGTGAGAATGTGCAGTCTGAGCAGGTGGAGGGAGGATGGAGTGTGGTGATCTCCCTAGAGGGGATTTGGGAAGCCTCCCTGTGTTTATCCTGCCTGTGGAGCAGAGCCTGGGAGCTGCTGGTACACATTGCAGGGAGGAGAAGGCAAGGGATGGGGAAATAGGAGCAAACAAACTGTGTTAGTTGATAAATGGATGAGTAGGTGACAGGTTAAGGGTCCCTGGGACATTCCTGCCCAGAGAAGGCTGGAGGGACCAAGGGGAGCTGTGCCAGTGCTGGGGTTGATGGATTTACAGCAGCAGTTGGTGTTCCCACTGCAGCAGACCTGATAAAGCCATTTTCTGACCCAGACATGGGGCAACTGAAAGTGTTTTTAAAACTTTCATTCCATTTTCAGTCAGGGTGAGAAGGGTGAGGCAGGGTGAGACAGGGTGAAGGGTGAGACAATACAGGTGATATAATTCATGCCACTACAATCAGAAGCCAACTATTTCCTAATTACAATACACTCTAAGAGTTTATTGGCCTATCAGCTTTTGCCACACCATGCTGTAAATGCCTTAAAGCCAATCATCTAAATTATTCTTCATGGGTCCTACCACAGTGCATCCTGCATAGTTCTATTTCTCCAAAGTATCCAGTCTTTTTTGCAAAGCCATCCCCTGGAACTTGTTTCTAGCTCCATTTCTCTCTCAGCAATGTCTGTCCTATTCCATGGCATTTCAAAATCAATATTTATCTCAAGATTTGCGCACAGATGCACACTGTGTGAGCCTTCTGCCAGGCTTTGAGAATCCTCTACAAACCCATTTCCCACATTTGCCCACCCAGGGGGCTTGGGCTTGTCCAGAGGTGTGTGCCAGGTCCTTGCAGGTGTGCCAGGGCTGTGTTCTGGCTCACCTGCAGCACTGGGCTGAGCAGGGGCTGTGAGCTCCTCAGCTCTGCAGGCTGGGATGCTTCACTCTGTGAGTGCCTTCTGGAGAAGCTGCTGCATTTTCCCACTGCAGATCCCAGGAGTGTTTTGGATCAGGGAGTGCTCCTGGCTGGGAGGAACCACAGAGCTGTAAATGAGTTCCCCTGCCCCGTGTCACACCACAGGTCACTGCCCTGCCCTGGAAGTGCCATCCCAAGAGAAGCAGCAGTGCCCAGATCCAGTCCTGGCACTGGGTGGAACATCTGTGATTGCTCCTTTCTCATAACTCCAGAAGGGTTTGGAGATGTCTCCTCATCTGGAGCTCATTTCTGGCTCTGAATCTTGGCACATTTGACTGAGTAATTCCCTTCTTAAACTGGAAAACCTGAAACCAACAGGGCAGAGGAGAGTGGTGAGGAGGGGACTGGGGTTTGTTTGATGGCCTGGGGTTCTTTGTTTGGTTTTCCCCCCCCAGGCTTTTCTGTGTTATCAGCACATGCCCAGCTGTGGTCCTTGCTTGAGCAGCTATAATTTCCTCATTCCTTCCAGTGTGAACCTGCCCAGCATCTCAATGCTGCCATTCCATGTTTCCTCTGAAGTGTGAGAGGCAGCAGGAGTGCAAAAATCATCCTTTATATTGGTGGACTTGCTAGTCAGGATTATGGGATAATCAATTCTTTATTTATCTCTGCCACCTCTGCCAAGGTCAGGATTTACACTAATTTTTTTTTTTCCCCTCTTTGGTAGATCTGTCTCTGCTTTAAAAAGCCTTGAGAGCATGGCAGGTTCACTTTGGAAGGTGCTGAATTTGAAGCAGCAGACTGAAGATATTAATCCCCCAATTTCTATGCAGTTATGCACTGCTTGGCAGCAACCTCAAGAAATGCAAACCAGGTTTTGTTTTTAAATACTTGTGAGCATTAAGAGGCAAAGATGCTCTGCTGCCAGCCTAGAACCACCCCCCAGTGCAGTGGTTTTGGTTTATTCATTTGAGATTTTGTTAATTTGGGGATTTTTTTGGTTAATGTATTAATGAGTGTGGTGGGTTTAGTGTTGGTTAATGATTAGTATATTCACTTCTTGTTGTGAGGTAGGATTAGGAGAAAGGTGAAGTAGGTTTAAAATTTTAAAAGGTTATAAAGAAAAATTTATGAATAGTAATCAAAAGAAAAAGTAATAACAATGGAATAAAACCTTTAGAATACTTCTTTTCTCCTTATAACTTTTTAAAATTGATAATGTAAAGAAACAAGACTTAAAATGTTAGCATAGTTTTAAAAATTTTATTTAGGGAGAGAAGTCTTTTTTGTTAATGTTATGGAGACTTTTCTATAAGGAAAATATTTTTTTTTGTGCTTTTGTACCACAGCCTGCTCCCTGGAATGCTGCCCAGGTAAATTAACATAATCCACAAACACAATTATAAGAAAAACTTAAAGAAAATTTTAAAAACTTCACAATTACAAATTTCACCAAACAACTACTGTTCATTAAAAAATTAAGAGATGAAGATGATTGGGTTAATGACTGGCAATTTTGGTTTGTTCCATCCAGCAGCCCTACCCTGCTTGAGCTCAGTTTCAGTGCTCCTGGTCTCAGTGGTGCTCTGTTACTCTGAGCCTGCCTCTCTTCTATCAATTAGCCCAGCATCCGGGAGGGAGGGCAAATTTTAAAACTGAATTATCTTCTTTTATTTTATTTTTTAATATAAAAAACACTTGTTCAGGAGGGACTGTTTTATCTCTTGCAGAGGGCAATTTATGTGGTGAAATAAAGCCTCAAATTCAATATTTCCCATGCAACATTGTTAATGTTTCCATCTGCTGAAACGGGTTTAATTTGATTGACAAAAATGTCTCTAACTGTTTTTAGACAGTGAGTTGACAATGGCAAATAATCCACACAAAATCCTTGTGGATTAGTTCTGCATTCAGGATGCTGGCGCTCTTGGTATTACTATTTTTACTTTTTTCTTTTTTCTGACGATTTTTCTTGCCGCGGAGAACTCAAGGGGCTGACGTTGTGAATGAGACTCCGGAGGTCTGTGCTCAGCTTCCAGCTCCCTTAATCCTCCTGTAAGCCTTATTGCAAAGGATTCAGCTCCTTTAAATTGCTTTTGCAAAAGCTCCAGGTCGAGCTGGAGCCTTGCGAGCTGATGTGCAGAGAGAGCAGAGTTTAACACCTAATTGGGGAAAGCAGGGAGCTCTTGGTTTTAAAAGTGTCAGGCTGCAAATACGTGGCTGGGAGGCAGCCAAGCATTCCATGAGGGATGGATCTCCCTGGGAAAAGGGTCACTTTCCTGAGGTTCCAATAAAAAAGGTTCCAATATCTACAGCCTCCCAAAAGCTCTGCTTGACCCACATGGTGATGTTTTGGGGGTATTGCTGCAAGGGGTGGCTGCTTTGTCTGGCAGAGTCACTGGGGAACTGGGTGAGTGCTTAAATAGGAGTTTGAATTGTGATATTCGGTTGGAAAGTTGCAGCAATAAATAAAATCTTGTGAGAAATGGAGTGATGATAGTAAGAACCTGAATGAGGGATGTGGGACTCCAGGCAGCTCTCCAAAATGCAGTTTATTGTACCCAGGATGTCACAGCAGTCCAGGGTCGTGGGTGACAGAGCTGTGCCTACAGCTCTCAGCTCCAGCTGCAGGCAGGCCTGGACACCCTTTGGTTTTGGTTACAATGCATTATAGACTTTTCTTTGCTGAGCATCTTAATACAGTAGAACCAATCTAACCCTTATGTATAGCCTATCATAACTACTATAATTACCACATTCATGTTGCTGTTCTCCAATCACTAAAAGTTAGTACATTACAGTTTAAGCTAGAAGTTGTTTTTCAGTTTTCTTGCAGTGGAAAATTCTGAAACCTTTTTTCTACTTGCAACATCAACATGTCTTCTTTGCCTGTGCTATCTTTCTGCTTGGTACAAATATCTTCTTGTTTGAGGTGGGTTTATCCTTTGCTCTAAGCCATAAAAACCCCTTCTAACTAACACACCCTTTGGCTCCTTGGTTATTCGGTAAGACTGGCTCAGCAATTCTTTTCTTCTATATCAAAACTTGCTTTTATCTCTATTTCATTCTCTGATTCTACATTCAAAAATCTTTCAGCTAAGCACACATATCTGTGAGACTTTCTTGTCAAACTTTCATCCTTCCCAAGAGATGACCTCCTCAGCAAGAAGAAACCCAATCTGCTCAGTGAATAAACTTTCCAGTTTGCATTTCCCTTTTCCGGAAAGGTGAGGACTGTTTCAATTCCTCCTCCCTTGCAAAGTCCTTGGCTGTTCACTGGGGCTCTGCAGGAGCCTTTTGGGTACTTGGAGCTTCCCCCAGGTGAGGAGAATCCCCAGAGGAGCCCAAGGGGGAAAGAGGAGGAGCTCTGCAGCTCTCACTGTGAATAAGGGACAAGAACTTTGAAGTGAGCCAAGTGGGCTGTCAGTCTTCCCAAGAGCTGCCAAAGGGGAAGGGAAGGAAGGTCCAGATTGTGTGATGATGCTGTCTGAGGCTCTTCCTGTATCTGCTGGTTCCTGGAGGAAGGAACTGGGTCTCTGCCAGGGTTTGAGTCATCTCCTTATCTGCAGCTCCCTCTGGGCTGCACTCTGCATGGTGGATTCCCAGAGAGATGGAGACGCCTGGAATCCTGTCCAGGCAGGAGTCATTGATTCTGGTCCCCCATAAGTGCCCTGAGGGGGAAGGAAAAGAGCAGGAAGGAAGAGAAGGCACTGCCTGCAATGTGGATAACTGGAAATGGGGTGGTTTTCTTTAAACACTGTTAAGGCTACAAATAATTCTGTCCTTTGCTTGCCCTCTGCAGAGCAACCAGACCTTCCCCTGCACAGGGCCCAGGGCTGTTGGAACCCTGGATGCTGAGAATTTCAGACTTTCTGTGCTGCCAGGCACTGATCCCCAAGAGAACACTGCATTGACCTGAGGCTGTGGAGAAGCTTCCAAAATGGAATGACAGAACCGGGATTGTGGGTGTGGAGTTTGGATAGAAGTGTGTGTTATCACAGGGTGGGAAACTTAAGAGTTTAAGGGTTTAGAATATAGTAAAGATGGAGGTTTTAGGGCAGAGGCTGGTCCTTCTTCTTCACCTTCTTTCCATTAGTTTGGGTGGTTTTGTGTAATTGGATAAAAAGCCTTCATTGAGGGCCATGGGTGGTTGGTGATTGGGTTGAAAATAAAAATAATTGAGGAGTCATTTCTTAATTGGACAATTTATCCTTAAAAGGCTTGTAGGGAGAGAGATGGGGCTCTATTTCTTAGTTTGTTAGAGTGAAGTGCTGTAGAACTCATGGTTTGTGAGACTGTAACAGAGATCAGAGCTCATAAACATCTGAGTCCAAACAAGAAATTCTATCTCAAGCATTTAATCCCTGGCAAAACCCTGGCAGAAGAAGAAGCAAAGATTCCACACAGGTCCTGTCTCACTTTGGTTTCTGTGGCACTGCAAGAGCACAGGGAGGGCTGAAGGGATCTCCCTAAAGGGCCTCGTCTGTCCCTGCTCCTTGTATGGCAGCTCTGGATTTTCTGTTTGCTCCTGCTGCTGGGTTATGATGAGCTGGGCTGTGGGGACAGGTCTTGCATCACTGGTGACTCAGCATCCCACTGAGTCATGGCATTAATATTCCAGAGTGAATTAGCACATGGGTAGGAGTGTGTGCATGGGCCAGGAAGGAGTTATATTCAGCACTGATGTTGTAAATGAAGTGATCTCTTTATCAGAGTGGTGTGAATATCATTTTTACATTCAGGGAACTACTGAAGTATTTCTGTAGGCCTGAAGGAAATGTCTGCTGGATAATAAAAATTAAAAATTAATTGCAAGGTGTTTGGACCTTCTGCCATGAAGTACAGCAATCCCGAGCTGTAATTGTAATGATTATGAGTACAAGTTACTAAAATAGTTTTAATGTAAAAATAAATTGCATTTTTCATGGAGGGAACACTATACTTGGCTGAAGAAGATAAAAGTCCATGCTCAATATACATCAACTGCAATTCATGAAACACTTTTGAGGACCACTCAAGATTTAGAGTGCTTGAAATGCTGCTTCTGTGTTACAAGTATTTCTAGGAAGGCGTGTGCAGCTCTGAGTTGGTATGTGTGTAAAATCCTTTGGTGGTTTGTGCCCTGTGACTCACATTTGAGTCATCAACCTGAGCATCTGTTTAAGTCTTGAGGAGAGATCAGATGCATTCTTACCTTTTATAGAAGCCCTGGTGGCCTTATGAAGTGAGGTAATCAGTGAGAAAGTGCTGGATCCTGAGAGGATGTGTTATCCTTGTTATCCCTTTGGATTCATTACTCCATCCTCAGAGCATGTCTCCCTATTTTTCCCAGCTGAATGTCCTTCTTATTAAATTTAATCTCCTTAAAATGTTTGTTTTATATTCCTACCCCTCACAGGGGTGTTGCATTGTGCCATTTTTACTCTTGCTTATTTGCTATCCTGTTCTTAATCTCTTTTTCTGAATTTGGGATGAAACAAGTCTTTCAACTATTACGTGGTTAAGAAAATGAGCTGTTCTCCACAGATTCATGTGTTCTTATAAAGCCCCAGCTTTGCTCCAGAGGACACATTCTGATGATAAACAAGTGCCTGTGGCACCCCAGGCTAGGCTGAGCAGGTCTCAGCTGCTGTCACCTCTTCACTGGCTGTGATTTTGATTTGTGAAGGCACTCTGTGACAGCTGTCACCTGTGTTTAGGTCCCTCACTTTATTTGTGTCCCTGCTGGTGTATTGATGGAGCTGGACCATGGCTCTTTCTGTGGGGACAGCCATGAAATCTTGGGGACAGTTTGAGCTCAGAAGTGGCCCTAAAAGGATCTGTGGCCAGGGAGAGGTGATCTTGTTGGGAAGGACCAAACAGGGGGAAATCTGCTGGAAGAGTCTTTACCCTGTGATTGGGCATGGCTGAACAAAAACCGAGCAGAAAATGGGAGCAGGTTCTGGGAAGTGAAGTTATTGTTCTGCCCACATTGTGATTGCTGTTTCAATGACCTTTGCTGCTGTTTACTTGCTAAGGACTGAAGTTGTGATTCTATTACTATGTTCTTGAAAGTGATCTGATAAAGAGTATTTTTTTCTTTGGAGTAGTAATTACCTCATATCTTGTAGAACACTTACAGATTAATGTTTACAAAGTGGTAACGTGAGGGAGTGATTTTGATCTCTAGTGACTAATGTGCTGAATAATTTTTATTTTTTTCCTTGTTCATGAGTCAGTATTGACATGGGGATGCTCTGCTATAAAGAATTGCAAACACAAGTGGTTCCCCTGTGTTTAAGGGTAATGGTATGATTAATATTAGAAAGGCTTGGGTTGGATGGGACATTAAAGCCCATCCTGTTCCATGGAACACCTTCCACTATCCAGGGTGCTCCAAGCCCTGTCCAACTTTACCTTGGACACTGCCAGGGAGGGGACAGCCACAGCTTTTGGGGCTCATTTTCTCAGAGATGACCACAGCCCTGGTCATCCTGATGGTCCTTGGCTTTCCTTCCTGGTGGCATTTACCTTGTCCTGCCTTGGCACAGGAAAGAACAAACTCTCTTTTCACTGCCCTTCTCGTGTGCTGTGCCCAGCAGAGCAGCTGTTTGCAGGTATGAGAGCTGCCTCCCTGGCCAGCTCCTCAGGAATTCTCTGTGACTTGGAAGTGCTGTGTTTGGGAATCAGCAGCGTGGATTTCTCCTCTCCTTCCTGGCTCAGAGCAGTTAAAGGATGAGAACTCTAAATGTGATTCTGCCATGACTTTCTTTAGCGACCTAGGGCAAAACCATAATTTAGACTCATCTGATGGCAGCCTGTTGGGCTTGAGCTGCCCATGGGAGGGCAACCCCTGAGGGAGAAGTCTCTGGTGGAGCTGAGCTGAGCTGACAAGTGCTGATGGGATGTCTTTAGTGTACTGAGGCTCTACTGCTTCTCCAGGAGCCAAGCTGTGCTCTGCAATGCTCTGCAGGGACCTCACTGAAGGGTTTAACACACACTCCTCTCATAACCAGGTCAGGAGTTGCAACAGCCCCATTATCCTGATTGTGCTCATGAGAGGGAGCACAGGCTGCAATAAATGCTGGGGAGGCTGCTAAGGCCAAGAAACCTCTGTCAATCTCCCAGCTAGGATCCTCCCAGTTGAGCAGAGCTCCTGCAGACCGGAGATGCTCCCCATGAGCTCTGGAAAGGCTCTGCTGTCCCAGCTGCCAGCAGTGCTGCCACAGAAATGAGTGGCATCTTCCCTGGCTGAGCCAGACAGCTGCTCCATGGAGACAACCACTCCTTTTATGTCACATCTCTGCTAGGAGTGTGGGTTTTCTACCTGTGGCTGCCAAAATGTTGAGGGGAACAGGGGAAGTGAGGGAAATGTCTCAAACTTTTCAAAGCCCAAAGCAGCACATACTGAATCCCATTCAGCTCAGCTGGGAAGTGTTTACCAGGAAAGTCTTTAGAAAGCACAAGAAGGCAACAAAACAATTGAACAAACACAGATTGTTTTCTTCCCAGCAATAATCTAATAATCAAAAAGGGAACTTTCAGTTATGTGAATCCTCAGGCTTGGGAAGAGCAGATAAAGCCAAAGCTGGTTAGAGCAGCACGACTCATGTTTCCTCCAAGAGCCGCTTCTCATTTCACCTCCTGTTTTCCCTGGAAAGCAAGGAGACTCTTGTTTCTTTTGGACATTATAGGTCTGGGGGATGCCAAAACATTTTCATTTTTCAGTTTTCTATCACATTGGAATGTGGAAGCAGCACTGCTGCATGGTGGGAGATGCTTCACCATCACAGTTGGTGACTGAAGCACACAGGGCTGGATGTGCTCTGGCAAAATTTTTGGCTGAGTTGTAGCAGGAGAGAGCTGTGGAGCTGGACGGGTATTTGGTTTCAGTCCATATCACCCTGTTTTGGTTTGGAAAGACAGGAGTCTGCTAAGGAAGGCAGGAACTTCCCCTAAAATGGAAAATGTAAACCCCCTTCCTCCAAACTGATATAAATTTTAAATTAAGGGGCTCTCAGGCAAAAAATATGGGAGCAGGAATAACAGTTCTTTACTAGGGAAGAAAATAAAAAGATAAAATAAACAGTGCAGTAAACCAAACCAACCCTGACAGAGTCAGAACCCAACCTGACACCCTGTGGGTCAGGGTGTTGGCAGCAGTCCCATTGGAATTGTGGCTCAGCCCTCCTGCAGTGTCAGGGCTGGTTCTGCTGGAGCAGGGATCCTGTAGAGAAGGATGTATTCTTCCTCTGAAGATCCAGGGGAAGAAGAGGCAGCTGCTGCTCCTCTGGGGAATCCAGTGGAGAAGCTGTGCTGGTGTTCCAGAATCTCCAGATTCTATCCAGGTAGGATTGCTTGGCTCCTCCCTCTGGGCTCACAACACCCAATGGGATGCTGTAGTTCTTATCAGCAATGCAGTGACATTCAATAGCTGTTATCAGCAGATGTCTGCCCTGAGAGAGGATTGGGTGTGGAAGAGACAAGGAAAACTGCCCAGTGAACAGAAGACAGCTGCCATGCAGATGGCAAATACAATTTGCTTGGCCATCCAGGACACACCCCAGTGCACAAACTGTCATGGGCTGTGCTCTCACATGATGTGCTCCTCCTGAACCATAGCCTGCTAGTTTAAAGACAATCCCTCAAAACTCTGCCAGAGGCAGGTTCCCTGTGTTATAGCACCCTGGTGCCTGAAAATGGTTCTGGGGTTTAAGCTGCAGCCTCTCTCACCCACCTGGCCCATCCTACTGGCATCTCTGAGGTCACTGGATGGGGATAGGGGGAACAAGAGACACAATGCAAATTCTGGAGGGCTTTGGCTGTCCTTTGTGTCCTTTGCAGGATGTCTGAGATGGAGGTGAGCCCCATGAGCCACAGGTCCCCAATGCCCTTGCTGAAGAGCAGAGCCCGTGGAGACACAAAGGCGATGGTTCTGGTGGTCAGCAGAGGTGGAAATTCCTCCCTGGAGCCCATGGATTTGGGAATATGCTCCTATTTTAAAATTGCTTTTTTCCTGTGGAAATATCCCCCCTGCCTCTCACACTGCCAAAGCAGTGATTGCATTACATGAACCTCTGCTGTGGAGTGAGGAAAGGTCACTGCACACAGTGGAAGAGCAGCTTTAGCTGGGTGAGTGCTCTGAGTTAGCCCCTCACAGCAATGCTAGATGCACCTGCTGCAGAAGATCTTTAAACAAACATCAGTGGCTCTGCAAGAAACCTGACAGAGCCCTGCCACTGAGGTTTAGCTGTATCAACACCAGGATGAAAAGGAAAGTTAAATAAACAACAAAAAAAAGGATGTAGCTGAAATTCCTTCATAAATGGGCTGCAGCCCAGTTAGCTGGAGCTTTGTGGAAAATGAGCTGAGCAGCAGAAAGCCATGGGAGGAAGTATTGTGGTTTTAGGATCATGTTGCAGGAAGTCTTTAAGCAGATGAAGCTGCTTTGATGGTGCCTTTCCAGGGAAGAGCTGTTCTGCAGTCTCCACCAGAGCTCTCTAGCCCTTCTTCATGCTGAGTTACTGGCCTTTTTTTTAGTCCCTTTTTCTCCCCGCACTGTCCTGTGCACACAGGGATGAAAGCATGGCTGGGCTTTATTCAGCTGCTCTCAGCTGGTCCTGAGAAACACAAAAAGATTCATTACACCATGAGGATCCTGGAGACCATAAACTATTTGATGAGTATTTAAAAAACTCAGACTGTCAAGCAAAACTTCCATTTTCCTTTCCTTCCCCTTCTTTTTAGTGAGACTGCCTATGCCTGTAAGGAGAACTTCTGACCCTTCCAAAATTCAAAATGGCTTTTCAAGATCTGTATTTTCATGAGCAGTGGATATTTTTCAGAATGTGTATGAATATTTCACCTTGACTCCTCAGCAGTTACTGGTGGCCACCTGCCAAGTTCCATTCCTCTGTTTTACCCACAGCCATCCCTAGCACAGGAACTCTCAGGAGTTTAACATCTCTAATGTGCTATAGCACTCAACATGCTGCCCAGGTTTTTAATTACATCATGGTGATTAGCAGTCCAGAAAATCACTTGAAGCCAATTAAATCATGTGCACCTAACTGAAGACTGCTGCAGGCTCTGGGGGCTGCTTCAGAGCAGCCACAGTTGATTGGGTTTTAAACAGCCCCTCTTCCCCTCCCTGTGAATTATTTACCTACTTCATTATTCTACAACCCTGCCAGTAATTGTTTTTTATGGGTTTAGTAAAGCTGCTATAATTGGTAGTAGCAGTAAAAATTTCTCCTCTATGTCTCAACCCCCATGTCTGGGTTGAGACCCTAAAGGGAGCTGTGGCTTTTCTGACCCCTGAATCACTGCCTGTGGTTTTAATGCTCTCATGCAGAGGTACCACAGGTTCTGCTGCCCGGAGTAAATCAGCCCTACAGCCCAATCTGGCCTTGGAATGGAGCAGCAGTTGATGATGTACATGAGGTCACCACTATTAAATATCCAAACCTCTCCAGGAGCAGGCAATGGGATTGAGAAGGGCTGAGAGCAAAAGGCGCTTTCCTCCTCCAATATTTTTTTTCAATATGTAAATACTTTTACATGAAAAAAGGTCCCTCCAGGGGCAGATGTCCCTGTCCCAGGGGGCTGGGAGCAGCTGTAATGCCCAAGGTGGGGGCCTTTCCTCCCACCCTGCAGGGCTCCATGAACTGCTGCTCCTGCAGCCTTGGGGACCCCTAGCCTGAAAACCCTCCTGGGGAGAACCACCGGGAGCTGTGCCTTGTCCCAGGGCCTGGATTTATTCTGCCACACATTCAAGCTGGTAGAGAAAATCAAGGTGAGGGGACACCCCATGTTCTGGGGAGGATCTGCCCATTCCCTATAGGTCCCTGTTGGAACCCAGGAAATTCTTCTGGCTGGTCTGGAGGACTCGAGCCCCTGCCCAGCTTTGCTCCAGAGGACACATTCTGCTGATAAACAAGTGCCTATGGCACCCCAGGCTGGGCTGAGCAGGTCTCAGCTGCTGTCACCTCTTCACTGGCTGGGATTTTGATTTGTGAAGGCAACTGAGAGTGTCTGAACGGGGCTCTGGGATGCACTGTGGGGCACCAGGGGTGCCCTGAGGGTAAAGTGGGGTCTGGAGGCACCCTGAGAGCACCCAGTGCCCAGGGCTATGCCAGACCTGTGCCCTGGGGGACTGTCGCAGACAACTTTTATGAAAAATCCTTTCCTTAAGATTTTTCCTCCTGAGAGGCCTCAAGAACAAAATGTAAACAATGGTTATCTGCTGCTGTGGAATGCAACAGGTGCATCTGGGATTGGTCTCATGTGGTTGTTTCTAATTAATGGCCAATCACAGTCAGCTGGCTTAGACTCTCTGTACGAGACAGAAGCCTCTGTTATCATTCTTTCCTATTATATTCTTAGCTAGCCTTCTGATGAAACATTTTCTTCTATTCTTTTAGTATAGTTTTAATATAATATATATAATAAAATTATAAATCAAGCCTTCTGAAACATGGAGTCAGATCCTCATCTCTTCCCTCATCCAAGAACCCCTGTGAACACCCTGCCCCTCCCTGCCTGGGGGGGTCACTGGGACCCATTGCTGGGGACAGCTCCCCTGATGTCACCAAGCACTGGGCCCCAGAGCTGGCAGCAGGTGCTGTGTCACAGTGGGGCCCTTTGTGACACCATCCTGCAGCAGGTGTGGTGAGCATGGCTGCTGCCCACAGCGCAAGGTGACAGGCAGGAGCCTGGACCTGACACGGAGCCCCCGAGTGCAGCCCATGTCTTGCCCCAGCACCCCTGGCAGCCCTGTGGGGCTGACGTGTTCTGCCAAGGCTTCCCTCGACAGCACCCCAACACCTGGCCCAGGATTCCCCATAGTGCCTGTCCCACAGGATGGAGAAGAGCCCTCCTGCCACCCCCAGCGAGGCCTGGGAGGGGGACAGCTCCTCCCAGGGGAGCAACTCTTCACAAGTGGTGTCTTTCTACGACACAACCACGATGCAGCCTCTGCAGCTTGGTGAGTGAGGGGCCCAGTGGGGCTGGGCAGGGCTGGGGGCCACCAGCACACCAGGAGCATGTTTTCCTGGCATGGTGACAGCAGCAGTCCTGGGGGACAGGCAGGATGTCACCTGAATGCCAAGGTGGCTTGGGGCTGCATGCCAGCCCCAGCACTGCCTCTCCCAAGGGAAAAACAGGGCAGAGGGGCTCCAGGGAGTGGGCAGGAGAAGCAGGGGCACTCTGGACCTTTCCTGTCCATTCCTGTGTGCTCCTCAGCCCAGGGCACTGGGGCCATTCCAGCTCCTCTGCCTGTCACCTCCACCACCAGCTGCTCAGGAAAAAGGCTGTGCCAGGGGTGTGGGCACAGGGCTGGCTGCAGGGTAGGTGTCCTTGGCTCTCTCCTGTGCCCAGAGCACCTGCAGTTCCCCTATGAGAGTGTTCACAGGGGTCTTAGGATAAGGGAAGAGATGAGGATCTGACTCCATGTTTCAGAAGGCTTGATTTATTATTTTATGATATATATTATATTAAAACTATACTAAAAGAATAGAAGAAAGGATTTAATCAGAAGGCTAGGTAAGAATAGCAAAAGAAAGAATGATAACAAAAGCTTCTGTCTTGGACAGAGAGTCCAATCCAGCTGACTGTGATTGGCCATCAATTAAAAACAACCCATGAGACCAATCCCAGATGCACCTGTTGCATTCCACAGCAGCAGATAATCATTGTTTACATTTTGTTCCTGAGGTCTTTCAGCTTCTCAGGAGGAAAAATCCTAAGGAAAGGATTTTTCATAAAAGATGTCTGTGACACCCCCCTGCTCTTCCCCTCTGGCAGATGCCAGCTGGTTGCCCATATACGAAGAAACAGAAGACGCAGTGGATTTCATCCTGGCCTTTGTCAGCAGCCTTGACAAGGTAACAGTGGCCAGCTGGACACTGGCTTTGATTTGCTGGGCTGTGCAGTGGTGCTGGCTGGGCAGAGCTGCATTTCTCACACGGCACTGCTCTCCCAGTGCTCCAGCTCCACTGGCTGTGTCCATCCTCCCACACTCCCTGTTTGTGCCTCTGCCAGGACACCCACAAGTTCACATTTCTGAAGAGCACCTACGTTGTGTGCAAAACTGCCTTGAAACGGGGCTTGACCAGGGGCCTGGATTTATTCTGTCAAATGTGTGAAGTGGTTGAGAATATCAAGGTAGAACCATCTGAGGTTTTGGGGATGGGCACAAGCACCCCTGTGTGGACCGTGCTTGGGTGGGTCAGGGATTGGGTGCTGCCAGGTCTCATCCTGGTTGTGCTCTGCAGGACCTCCTGGACAAAGAGCCAAGGGACCGTCTGTCCTCCAAGATCCGCTACCTGGCCATGATTACCATTGAAGAATTAAGGTGAGCCCCTGTCCCACAGCTCTGAGGCCACCTGCAAGAGGCCTTGGGGGCTGCTCCCAACACCAGTGCCCAGCTGACCCCCCTCTGTCCTTGCAGCTTGGTGGAGAATGTGCTGGAGGGCAAAACCAAAATCCTCCTGTCTGCATGTTTCTCAAGTGTCCTCCTGCTCCCCTCAGAAAAGGAAATGCCACACCAGAACACTTCCCTCTACATCAAGGTAGGTGCTGGCTGAGCTCCAGGAGCCTCCAGTCCCTCTGGGCTGCCCCATGACCAGAGATCTGAGCCAGGCTGAGGTGTTGCTGTTGCTCTCCCACCCTGGTGGCTCTGTCACCTTCCCACGGGGCTGGCTGCTCTGTCCCCAGCAGTTTGTGCATCCCTGTGTCTCTCCTGAGCAGTTCAGGTGTCCTCCTCAGGCACTGAGAGCTCAGATGACTCTCCTGGGTGTGGGGTAAGAGCAGCAGGATGACAGGCACTGCTCTCTGTGTGTTTGCAGACGCTGAAAGCCATGGACACAATGCTGAGGACAGTGGTGCTCAGCTTTCCTGCTTCCAGCATCAGCGAGGAGCTGCAGGACATCTTTCAGGTGTGGCACAAGCAGAGTGGGGGTCCCAGGGCTGTTCCTCACCCTGGAAGTGAGGACCTGCCAGTACAGTGCTGAGCAGGCAGAGCATGGTGTGGGAGGGAGCAGGGGCTGGCACCAGGCTCCTCTGAAGCCCAGTGGCTGCAGAAGGTGGTGCCTGCCTGGCCAAAAAGTTGTCCTGAGACCTTGTCCAGGCTTGTGAGGGACCCCAGGGACAGCGCCCCACTGCAGGCTCAGAGGAAGCCGTGAGGGATGGTACAAGTGTGGCCCAGGAGCAGAGCTGTGTTTGCTCTTGGTGCTCACCTGTGGTTCCTCTCATCCCAGATGCTGCTGGAGTACACCAGATTTGAGAGGGAAGCTGTGCGGGAGAGGGCTGTGGGGAGGATTGCTGTCCTGACCAATCTGCTGTCTAACTATTCCACTCTGAAGGTAGGAACCACACACCCTGCAGCCCCCCTCCCTGGCGTTCTCCATGCCAGGGCTGCTGCCCAGCTGGTTGCTCCAAGAGATGGGGCCAGGGAGCCCTGCAAAGCCCAGATTCACCAGGAATCCAGCCCTGGGCACACTCTTGGGTCCAGGTTCAGCACCAACTTCCTTCTCTTAGCCCTTCTTCTCATGTCTCACTCATCCAGCCCTCTGTCAACTTTGGAAGAGACAGTTCTGGACCTGTGTGCCCTGAGGACATCTCATTCCCAGCCATGGGAAGGCTGGTGGGACGTCTCATTCTCTTCCGATATTCTGGGGAACAAACAAGCTACACAGCTTTCCACGCTATGTTTTCCCTTGCTGAATTCCTCTGTAAGTAAAAAGGCAAGAGCAGCTGTGGCCTCGTCCCTGTGCACACAGACCTGTCTTGACAGACCTGCTTCCTGACCTCCTCTGCCCCTCCCAGCTGCTTCCCATGGCATCCCAGCTGTCCCTTTGCTGCAGTAGCTGAGTGCTCACCTCAAGTCCAGGATGTGTTTGTCATTGCTCTCCTTTCCCCTGTTCCTTCCAGGACCTTGAACCCAACTGGCCTGTGGCCCCACAGCCAAAGCCCAGTTGACTCCCAGGTCCCAAAGTCCAGTTTTCTCTATTAGAGAAGAGCAAATCCACCACCCTGGCTGGGGCCTCTTGCCTATAGCAAGAAGTTATTCCTGATGGCCCCCAGAAATCCTGACTGATTCTGTCTTTCAAACAGATCTCAGGGTGGTTTGATGATCTTGTTGGCAAAGCAACTCTGTCTCACTGACTCTTCTGTGTTATCCCTGCTGTTTAGACAAGTCAAGGCCAAGGGATAGGTCAGATGAATTCTCTTGGGAAGCTGTGACCACCTCCTCACTGTGTTACCTGAGCATTACAGACTGTACCCAGGTAATGATCCCCCTCCTGCTGGGATTCTTGTCCATGGCATCAGCAGGGCACTTGTGTGAGCAAAGGGACCCAGAATCAGTGGGCTGGTGGGGCCTCACTGCCCTGGCAAGAAGGTTCCTGCCATCCCTGACTAGGGACAACACATGGGCTGCACTCTCCTGTCCTGGCAGCAGTTTCAGCCCCAGCAGGAGCTCCAGCAAGCTCCTAGTTTTCATGAACCCTCCTCCCTGACATGGAGGGCCCTCTCTCCTCACTCTGTCCCACCCAGGGTCTGCAGGCACTGCTGCCAGCTCTCCTGTGGGCTCTGCTGCCAGCACTGCCAGGAACCTCTGCCCAGCCAAGCAGCACCATCAGGGCACTCAGTGGCACGTGTCTTCCTTCCTGCCACAGGCCTTTGGAAGATACCTCCACTCCAGTGAGAGGACAGACGTCGTCCTTGAGGTCATCGAGGCCATGAAAGATCCCAGCATCCTTGATAAGGACGTGCCCTGCAGCATGCTGGATGTGATCATGGAAGACACAGACTTCTGGGTGACAGATGTAAGTGCCCTAGGGCTGGATTCCCTTGATCTTCAGCCCTGCCAGGCCTTGCTCCTCCCTCCACCCCTTCCTCACAAACCCAGGTGACTTGGGCACCTGAAACCACCCAAAGGCAGCAGAGAGGAATGGGAAGGGCAGCTGAGGACATGGCTGCACTCCATGGCAGTGCCATCCTCACCTGTATCCTTTTCAGGTGCCCAAGACAGTGAAGTGCATTTTTGAGAACCTGCTATACACCACCACAGAGGCAGGCTCTGTGAAAGTGGAGTCGCTGTTTCTCCTGATGACCACCCAGCACCCCTCGGCCGTGGTCATCAGCCTGTGTGAGATGGCTCTTCAGGGAGACAGGTACCGGCCCTGACAATCTGAGGGGCTTGTTCCACATGGGGACAGGGACCCCAAGACTCTGTGGCTGCCAGATCCAAGGAATGCTGCAGGACATCCCACAGAGCCAGGCTCTCCATCCCACAAACCTTTCTGGCTCTCTGGCAGCAGCCAAAGCCAGCCAGGCCACTCCAGAGCCAGCTCAGTGCTCCCATCCCCACAGGGAACTCCCCCTCAGCCCTGTCCTGCCTCCTGCAGGGCCCCCAGCACAGAATCTGCTCTGTGGGGCTGGTCCTGGCCATGGCACTGTGGCTGAGGCCGGCCCTGGCTTCCAGCACTTTGCAGGAGCTGTGTGACACTCTGTCCTCCAAGCCTGACATTCTGGACAAGTTCCTAGCAGAGTTGGCTACCTTGCACCGGAACCAGTGGTGCAATCCTCCCAGAGAAGGGACCCGCGCCTCTCACAGAGCTGTGAGTTACCAGAAAAAAACCCAACCCCTTTCTGTGAGCCCTCTGCCAGCACCTCATGGCTGTGTCTGTTCCTCCAGTCATCCTTAGGGCAGGTTGACTTGGAGGAGTTGGGTGAGGAGCCCAACATCTGGAGCAATCAGGGGAATCCCAATGTGATGACGGCCTTCCTGATGCTGGAAGTCCTCCTTGGGCTGTCAGAGAGAATGGAGATGGTGAGCAGGGTGGTTTTGGGGCAGCCAGGGCCTGGGGTTGAGTGCAAGGCAGTGGCTTGGCCTGGGCTGAGAGTCAGGATGTGGGCTGAGTGCTCCAAAAACCCTCCCTGCCATGGTGGGGCCTGGGCTGGGAGTCAGGGTTTGGGTTGACTGCTCCAAAAACCCTCCCTGCCATAGTGGGTCCTGGGCTGGGAGTCAGGATGTGGAATGACTGCTCTAAAAACCCTCTCTGACATGGTGGGCTGTGGGATGGGAGTCAGGATGTGGGCTGAGTGCCCCAAAAACCTTCCCTGCCATGGTGGAGCCTGGGCTGAGTGCTCCAAAAACCCTCCCTGCCATGGTGGGGCCTGGGGTGGCTGCCCTGGGAGGTGCCCAGACACATTTCACAAAATGGAAACTCTCTTCTTCATAAAGGGGAAAAAAATTGAAGCCTTCCTGCCAAGCATGATGAAGATACTGGAAGTTGGCAGTGAAGATGAGAAGCTGAAGATAATTGAAGTCTTTCGAAATGTCCTGAGTCAGCTGAAGAAGTCAAAGGCCAGCTCCATGGCTGTGGCACTGGTGGGGAAGATCCTGCCCCTCTTTGACTCGGTGAGGCTGACATGGGAGCCCAAGCCCCACAGATGGGCACTGCCCCTCATGAAAGCAGCACTTGGAGCAGGCTCAGCTTTCCTAGAAAGGATTCTGGGCTTTGTTGCCCATAGCTGCTTGTGCCTGCCCTGGAATGTGACAATGTGGCATGGCCCTCACCACAGGCACGGGCAGGGAGCCCTGCTTCAAGGCTCACCTTTCCTACCTTGTGGAAACCCAGGGCACCAGGAATATTTCTCTGTCTGCTCTGGGCTGCTCTGACCCCTAGGGGAGCACTGACTTTCTCATTAATGGAGAAAGTTTCCCAGCCTTCAAGATAAACTAGAATCCACAAAAGTGTGAAATAGATTATAGAGAGCAGTGTAGGTGGATGACTTGGTGAGAAATTGAGGTTTTGGGATTTCAAATATGTTGTGGATGGAAGCAAGATGGAGGGCCCAGGGTGTCATCCTGGGTTTCTTCTTCATGCTGCTTCTTCCTCCTTCTTCATGGGTTTGGGTGGTATTTTGTAATTGGGCAGAAAACTCCTGAAATGTCTGATACATGAACTCTTCAGCCCTGCTCCTCCTCTTTATTATCTGCAGGGAGCACCAAGTCTCCAGGCTTGTCACAGAGCCCCCAGTTGGCTGGAGCAGTCTCTCCTGCCCGCACCCCTCACTGCTGAGGTGGCATTTTGTAATTGGGCAGAAAAGTCCCCATTGTGGGCTCTTTGGGATCAGTTATTGGGTTAAAAGGGAAATAATCCAGGTGTCATTTCTTAATTGGATAGTTTAGTCCTAAAAGACCTTGTACCAAGAGATTGTTGGCCATTTTGTGCCTTCTAATGAAAAGCTGCCAAACTCACACTAGTGAGACTGTTTTACTGATAAGAAACTATGAACACTTGAGTTTGAACATGAATTACTGTCTCAAATGCCCTCAATCCAGACCCAGAAAAACTGCTGACTGGTACCCCACCCTCCCTCCTCACAGGACAGCGTGCGGCTGCGAGAGCTCTCCCTCTGGCTCCTCAGAGACCTGGTGAGGTCTGTGGCGAGGAGGGATGAGAAGAAGATGAGGAGGCAGGTGCAGAGTGCCCTGATCCCGCTGCTCTTCCGTGTGAATGACCAGGTCCCCAGCGTGGCCAAGGTATGAATTTGAAGGTTGGTGTGATATGGGGGGGCTGACACCTCCCAGGGTATTGTATTTGCGGGGTGCCCCATGGCAGGAAGGAATGATGAATCTGACTCCAAGTTCTCAGAAGGTTAATTTCTTATTTTATGATACTATATTATATTTAAAAATACTAAACTAAACTATACTAAAGAATACAGAAAGGGTACTTGCACAATGCTAAAAAGATGATAATGAAAACTTGTGACTCTCTAGAGTCCTGACACAGCTTAGCACTGATTGGCCAAAGAGTGAAAACAACTCACATGAATCCAATGAAACAATCACCTGTTGGATAAACAATCTCCAAACACATTCCACATGAGCAAAACACAGGAGAAGCAAATGAGATAAAATTGTTTTCCTATTTCTCAGAGGCTTCTCAGCTTCCCAGGAGAAAAATCCTGGGCAAAGGGATTTTTCAGAAAATATGAATGTGACATCAGGGATGCTGGGCACTGGGGCAGGGGCTGCTCGCTTTGGGCAGGGCTCCCCCAGTGCAGCCCCTGGGAAGGGTCTCTGTTGAACCAGGACAAGGCTGGACAAGGTGGCTTGGCCATTTTCATCACCTGTCCTACCTGTTCCTGCAGCTTGGCAGCACCCAAGGCCTTGAACATGTGTGCTCCAGAAACTCAGAGGCTTCTCAGCTTCCCCACAAGTGTCAGAGGCCAGGGCTTCAACCTCAGTCAGTCACCCGGGCCTGGCCCCAAGAGACTCCAAGACATTTGGGCTAGGACAAGTCCCAGCTTCCTAAGGGTGGGATCACTGCAGGAATAAAGCCAAGAGGTCTCTTTCCCTGGGCCCTGGTGCCACCTCTGAGCTCATGCTGTTCTGCAGGCATCCAGGGAAGCCCTTTTTGCTGCTGCAGAGCTTCTCAAATGGAAGCAGCTCAAGCACCTGCTGCAGAAAGAGCGGATGTGGGAGCTTGGAGAATGCTTGGTAAGGATAAGCTCCAGGCTGGGTGAGGGCTGTCCCTGCCCTGTGTCTGTCCCCATGAGAGCCCAGGGGAGCAGAGGCTGCTCTGAGTTCTGCTCTCAGGGCTGGGTAGGACCTGGAGGACTTTGTTCCTCAAGAACAGAGCCTCAGAGGCTCCTCTCCAAGCTCCTCTCCCCTTGGGAGGGCTCAGCAATGGGGTGCTGGCAGGAGGGACTGCTCCAGCCGGCTGGGGGGGCTCTGTGACAAGCCTGGAGACATCCCTGGTGCTCCCTGCAGATAAAGAAGAGGAGGAGGAGGGTTGAACAGTTCATGTACCAGAGCCTGCCCTACCTGAGGGACCCTCAATCCCCCGTGCGCCTGGCAGCCGTCAGGTTCATCGGTGAGTCACAGCCCTGGTCCCTTTTGGGCCAGCCTGGCCACGTCCCTGCCCTGCATTGGCAGCAGCCCTGTGGTACCCCAACCACCCTGTGCAGAGCCTCAGCCTCCCTGTGCCCCCTGCCACCAGCTGGGCTTGGTGGCCACCTTGCCCTGTGCCTTTCTGGTGGCCCCTGGGTCATCCCTGAGTGAGAGGGTGGCAGGGCTGGGGGTCACCATGCTGGGAGCAAACTGGGAGCGGGGAGTGACAGAGCTCTGTGCCCAGGGTGCGCCACGAGGCACATGAGGGACCAGGACATGGAGACCCAGACTCACATCCTCACTGGTGAGTGGCATGTGGGGAATCTGGGGAGGCTCTGCAGACACACGGCTTCATCTTGGCTCTGTTTGTTTGGGTCACAGCCCTTCAGCCCTTGGAGAGAGACAGGGACATCTCAATCAGCTCCCTGGCAGCCCACACAGGCTTGCTCCTGAGAGCTCCAAGGGTGCAGAGAAGATCGTGGGTCATTCTACACATGCTGTGCTGCTGGTGTCGGTGAGCTCAGCAGAGCTGCAGCTGTCTGTGCATTAATAAAGCTGGAGAAACACATCCATGGTATCCTTCAGACGTGTAGTGCTGAGCTGACTGTGTCCTCCTTGGCCTGTCCCACAGGCAGTGGGATGCTTCCTCCTCACACCCCTGCCATCCCCAAATGCCCCACTTGGCCCCAAATTGCAGGCACAGGGCTCTGGATTTTCTGCAGAGGGTCTCAAATTTCATCCCTGGTGCCCCAAAATGTTCCTGTGGACCTTGAAGTGTACCTGCAGAGCCCCACAGCATCCTTGGCAGACTGAATTGTACCTGCAGAGCCCCACAGCATCCTTGGCAGACTGAATTGTACCTGCACAGCCCCACAGCATCCTCAGCAGACTGGATTGTATCTGCAGAGCCCCACAGCATCCTTGGCAGACTGGATTGTGTCTGCAGAGCCCCACAGCATCCTCGGCAGACTGGATTGTACCTGCAGAGCCCCACAGCATCCTTGACAGACTGAATTGTACCTGCAGAGCCCCACAGCATCCTTGACAGACTCCAAATTCCATTCAGTGTGTTTCAGAATGCCCCACTGAGTGCTGGGGTGCAGCTCTGGGGCCCCAAATGGTCTCTGGCAGCCCCACCAGGTGTGGAATCATGAGGGAATGCTCAGCCCTGAGTGGAGCTCAGCAGGTCCCAGAGCTCCCTGGGGAGTGCTAGAAGCTGGAAATGAGTGAAGCTCTCTGCTTTAAATGTGGCATCTCTTTGTTTTTCACCAAAAGAAGCCTCATCCATGCACTCTGAGGAAAATCTCCAGCTCTCCACCACAGATGCCAAACAATGAGCAGGGGATGCCATCCCCAGGCGCTGGGGAAAACAGCAGAGAGTGTTTGAAGAGACAGAAGGGACGGGCAGGGGGCAGCTGGGGGAGGAAGCAGCGTGCCCCTGCCCTGGATTTGTTCAGAGGGGCAGAATGTGTGCAGGATGTGGGTTTGGTGTCTTTTCACCAGTGCTGCTGTTACCAAACCCTCTGAAATTGCCGGGATTGGCTCCCTCTAACCCTCTCTTTGAGTGTTAGAGAGTAGGGTGTTGCTTCATTTTTGGCCAGCAGGGGTGGCTGACAAGTTCTGGCCTCTGCACTGATGCAAATACAGAACTTTTACACTGATTTATACATTTTTAGGAAACAAACAAATTAAAGTTCATTGGTTCTAACTCACATCATTTGCTTAATTAATCAGTATTCTATCCTCTCCTGGTTATTGATTTCTCACTCTTCATGCCACTTTGCAACACATTTTTTCATCCTTTTATCCTCTTTTCCTTGGGTGGGGAGCCTCCAAATTTCCAGGCCTTCATCCTCTGTATCTTTTGTTGATTGTTTTCCCTTGCTGTGCCTCAGCTGTCCTGTAAGTAGTAGAGTTGTCATGCTTTGTCACTTATTGTTAAACCTGACTTGAGCTCATACCCTTGCCAGTGATCTTTAAAGTGATCCCAAATCTCTCTTTCATAGCACCCAGGGGAGGGGCAGCACCGTGGGGGTGTCAGGGCACCCCTCTGCTCCTGGCTGGTCAGCTCAGGGGACCCCCCTGGCAGGTCTCCAGCCCCGGGGCCCTGCTCTGTCCCCGGTGTCCCTCTCCTGCAGAGCAGGATGGCCATCAAGTGGCTGGTGCTGGGACTGGCACAGGAGCTTTTTAACCCGGGCTGCTGCAGGAGAGCATGCAAAATCCAATATAAATATAAACATAAATATAAATATAAATATAAATATAAATATAAATATAAATATAAATATAAATATAAATATAAATATAAATATAAATATAAATATAAATAGCGGGTGGTGTATAAATAAAAATATTGTATATAATATGTAAAATATGAAATATAAAACCATATAATATTTCATTGTTATATATGATATTATTATATATTATATATTATTATATATAGATGTTATATATTATTATATTATATATAATATAATATATATATTATATATATTATAATAGATAATCTATATATTATATATATATTTTACTACATATAAAAAAGTAGGAAAAAACCCCCAAATATTTGCTTGATATTTAGTGCTCTAACTAAATTTGATATACATAGTGGTGTTAAACTAAGCACATATTTGAGACCCTGTGGGGAAAACAGCTTTCACTTGTGATGGTGTTCACAGGGCTCTTAGGATGAGGGAAGAGATGAAGATTTGACTCCGTGTTTCAGAAGGCTTGATTTATTATTTTATCAATATTTTACATTAAAACTATACTAAAATAATAGAAGAAAAGGTTTCATCAGAAGGCTAGCTCAGAATAGAATAAGAAAGAATGATAACAAAGGTTTGTGGCTCGGTTCTCTGCCAGCTGGGCTGTGATATAACTATTAATTACAAACATCTAACATAAGTTAATCAAATATCTACTTGTTGCATTCCACAGCAGCAGATAACCATTGTTTATATTTTGTTTTTGAGGCCTCTCAGCTTCTCAGGATGAAAAATCCTAAAGAAAGGATCTTCCATAAAAGATGTCTGCGACATTCACTCTTTTCCAGTTTTAATTCTTGGTGTTTGTGCCAATAGTAAAGGGATGCCAATGGTTAAAATGAACACAACCCATAAAGTAAACATTTCTTGCTCATTGTTCTGAAAAGTTGTTATATGTAAACCTTCTGCTGTTTAGACATTGCTGATTTCTCATTCTTCTTCTGCCCATAAGCAGCTGCCACTGCATCCACTGCTTGTTACAAATGCTGAGCATCACAGCATTGAGAGGATGCTGGGCATTAAAGAGTCACAAAAGCACTGCAGGGACAAAAGGGAGGTTGGAGATGAGCTCAGGGGACAGCCTTCAGGTGGGTTTGTAGCAGACAGCTGCCACTGCAGAGATACTTGGTATTAGTCCAATTAATACCTCAAATTAGTGTCTGCATTTACTAGAAATGCAAAAATGCAACACAGAATCCGAGCTGCAGAACTGCAAGGGCAGTACATGTTTGTGTTGGCCAGGGCATGATTGGAGCCAGAAAAAGCCTTAATGGACAACTTCTGTGATTTCTTTTGTATTGACACTTCTTATCTGCTGAGCCTTTAGCCTCTCTTCCTGAGGAAATGTGCGGCTTCCCTGAGGCCCACAATCTCTGGCTCTGTAAGGATTGGTTCCTCATTTGAGGTTCAGAGAACAATTGTTCCTTTCTACTGCTTTTGGTTTGTTTTAAGTAAGTTGTATTGATTTCAGGGTAGCTAGGTATAGAAACAAGACTGACCAAGTAATTTTTGATTTGCACAGTTCTGTATATAATGTGATCCTGTGCTAGGACTGGGACTCTACACAGAGAGCAGTAGGAGCTTTTTCCCAAGCCCTGCATGCAAACACCATTTCACCAAAATCCTTTTTATATTTTGGACCCTTTTGAAAAAAGGAAAAAAAAGGAACTGATCCCTTGCAAGCATATTTGTGGAAAAGGAATAAAAAACCATCTTGTTTCCAGGTGTTTTCATCTATAAATGGTCTTATAGCTCACCTAGCCCTGCTTCCAAACATTCCTACAGCTGGAAGTGTGGGAAAATTTTCAGTGTCTGGATTTGTATAAATGAAAGCATAAGCAGACAATGGTCTTTTGCCCTTCTGGAGTGAGGTAGAAAGAGGTCATGGAGAGCTGCAAAAGAGGAAAGGACAGCTCTTCCTGGGAATAAGCTTTTGAGAATAAGCTGGTTTGGATCTGAGGTGGAAGTGGCTGCTGTGTGTGTTTCCCAGTATGGTGTGTATCTTAAATATTTCACACTGAGATTGTAAATTCATGATCTGGATGTTGGAGAACCAGCCTGGCAAAACCCCCTGAGTTTTCCAGCAAGATGATCTGTGTTTCTCTGACAGCAATACTGGTGCTGCTGGAATAAATGGTTTGCAGCTTGGGAGATGCTGCCTGACTTTGGGAAGGAACTGGAGCAGCCCTGATGGCTTGGGTGAGGAAAAAAAGAGTGGGAGGGTTTGAAAGTGTGTTTCTAGTGATGGTTGAAGTCCAAAGCCATAGCTTTGTTCCTGCTCTGCCTGAATTAGGTGTTTGGACCTGGGAGATGAGCATGTTATAATTCTTAGGCTCTGGGCTGTCTCTACAAAGAATAGAAATGGTGCTGTCTGGGGACTTGGTCAGCAGCTCTGATGTCTCAGGGCTGGGAAGTTTCATTTGAGCCCTTCAGCTTACTTGTTTCTTATCTTTGGAAATGTTGCTGCTTCTGTTTCCATTAAAGGAACTTGTGACAAAAGGGCACTTAGTTCCTGGGAAGGAAAACAGAAGCTTTGCTTTTCCTTTCTCTAAACCAATCAATTTACAGACTATCTCTGTGGGAATGTCAGGAATTGTACAGACACCCTAGGCTCTTGATTAAAGTTGATGGTTTTTTTATGAGTTATATTATCTTACTCTGCAGGAAACAGGCATTTGTCTATTTAAATTTGTTCTAGAAAAAAAGAAATAAGTGAGAAAACAGAAACAGCAGAATGTGGGTGCTGGTTTTCTCTGCTAGATGGACTTGCCTGCTTTGCTTTTCCTTTCCCTGTTGTCACCTTGTCTTGGTTTGGAAAGACAGGAGTCTGCTAAAGAAGGCAGGAGCCTCCCCTGAAATGGAGAATGTAAACCCTCCCCACTCCTCCGAATTGCTATAAATTTTAAATTAAGGGGTTTCAGGCAAAAATATGGGATCAGAGAATACCAATTCTTTAATAGGGAAACGGAAAAAAAAAAAAAAGGGATAAAATAAAGAATGCAGTACACTAGAGCAACACTGCCAGAGTCAGAACCCAGCCTGACACCCTGTGGGTCAGGGTGTTGGCAGCAGTCCCATTGGAATTGTGGCTCAGCCCTCCTGCAGTGTCAGGGGTGGTTCTGCTGGAGCAGGGATCCTGTAGAGAAGGATGGATTCTTCCTCTGAAGATCCAGTGGAAGAAGAGGCAGCTGCTGTTCCTCTGGGGAATGCAGTGGAGAAGCTGTGCTGGTGTTCCAGAATCTCCAGATTCTATCCAGGTAGGAATGCTTGGCTCCTCCCTCTGGGCTCCCATCTCCCAATGGGATGCTGCAGTTCTTATCAGCAATGCAGGGACATTCAATAGCTGTTATCAGCAGATATCCCCTCCCGAGGGAGGAGTGATTGTGGTCACTCAGAGAGATAAGGCAAACTGCCCACTTGACAAAGGTAATCTGCCATACAGATGGTGATTGAAAACAACTTGCATTGCAATCTGGAACATACCTCATGTTATCAATCAGCAGGGCAAATCTGACAGGAGTCTCACACTTGGTGAGTAAATTATTCCTGTGGGCTGGCTGGGAGTGAGGGTGCCCAAAAGCTGCAGACTGCTACAGGCATTCTGCTGGTCCTGCAGGAGAGTCTGCTCCACACTGGTGACAATGACACCTTCTGGTGCCAGCCTGGGCTCAGGAGAAGCGTTGTGTCCTGCCAGGATGAGAAACACAGACCCCCAGGCTGTGATGCTTGGGCTCTGAAGGCATTGTAAAGCTGCAGATGGTTCCCATTTGCTAAGATTTTGAAATATGTGGATTTATTCTCTTGCTAGCCCCTGGGAATATACATATCCCGAGCTTCTGTCCCAGGCTTTGTGACCAATAAATGATCTCTGTGAGGTGGCAGAGCACCAGGCACACATTTGGCAGGCAGGGGGTGCCCAGCAGCTCTGCCATGGCTCCTCTGCCACCCCAGGGAGCCTCATGCCCCGTCTGTGCCAGCTGTGACACAGGGCCCAGCCATGACACATGCTCAGACACAGAGCTGTGCTCTGAGTTTGCTCCAGTTTATTGTTTTCTATGAGAAAAGAGAGCACATTTTAATCTTTAAAACACCCCAAACCAAATCCCACACTAATGGAGAGGGATGCTTTGCCCTCCAGGCTTCTCCAGGCTTGCAGGAAAGCAGCGGTCAGAGAGCAACACCAAAAAATAACACAGAATTCTCAAAGGATCTCCTGTGTACCTGCTGCTAGGGGTGTGTCACACTAAAGTGACTCTAAACTGGACAGAGATGGGTTTGATGGGTGTAAGATGGATAAGAAAGTGGTAGGATGGTCACTTCCACAGGGCTGTGGAGCCTGGGAGCCTGTCTGTGGTCAATGGCTCAGAGTGCTGATGGACATCAGTGACCAGGGGTGTCCCTCAGAGGTCAGGGTTGGGACCAGAGCCATTTCATATCTTCATTCAAGACATGGATGAAGGGACTGAGGGCACCCTTAGCAGGTTTGCAGGTGACACCTGCAAGCTGAGGGTGCAGTGCCAGCCCTGAAGGATGGGGACATCCAGAGGGCCATGGAAAGCTCCAGAAGTGGCCCATGGGAATCTCATGAGGTTCAGCAGGACAAGTTCTGGTGCTGCACCTGGGTTGGGGCAACCCCCAGGATCAATCCAGGCTGGGGATGAGCAGAGGAGCAGCCCTGGGAGAGGACCTGGGGGTGAGATCTGCACCTGCCCCAGCCCTGATCTCCCACTGTCCTGGGCTGAGCCCCAACGTGGGCTGCAGGGAAGGGATTGGGATTCTGCCCCTGTGCCCCACTCAGGTCAGACCCCACCTGCAGAAGTGGCCCAGCACAGGAGAGACCTGGAGCTGCTGGACAGAGCCCAGAGAGGCACCAGGGTGAGTAGATGGATGGATGGAGCAGATCTGCAGGGAGAGCTGGGATTGTGCAGCCTAGAGAAGAGAAAGCTTTGGGGTGACCAAATTGCTTTTAGAAGGTGACCTTTCAGATTTAAACAGCTTCAGTGCATGTGCTGTTAGGGTTGGTAATGAATTTTTCTCTTAGAGCAGGAGCTCATTTTAACATAGCTAAAACAAGCTAAAACATAACTAAACATAGTTTTAAAATAATAAACAAATACTTGAAGCAGAAGTTTTCAGAATATCAATTCTGCAGGAGGATGATAATTGTAGATTATTTTGCACTCTCTGAGAATAAACATCCATGTAGAGCTTTTGTCTGCCTATGAGTCAGCACAATAGAAGGAAATGGAAATTTAAATGGCTGGAGACTGAGGAGACAAAGTGAATACCCTAAAGATGTATGAGAGAAACCTAAAACAGCTCTGGATGGACAGCAGTGAGTTCTCCCTTAGCTTAGTGCTTCATCCAGCACAGTAACCTTTTCCCTTTATTCCTCTTATCTATTGGCTCAGGCTCTGGGAGGCCACTTGGAGCAGATCCAGCCCTTGAACTTTCACCCCAGTTTCTCAACCTGGAGCTCCAGCAGTGGAAGAGTGAAAGGTCCAGGCTTTTATGGGAAATCAGCCTCATTCCCTGACATAACAGAACAAAGCCAAGCACCCCTTGAAGACTCAGGGAGCTGCCTTCTCTTGCAATTTTAGAGATCTTATCACATCATGTCAAAAATGTTTTCTCACTATTTTATGCCAACATGTTTGATTTCTCTCTGCTTTTATTATTTTAACATTCAAGCTGGTGTTGATGCTGAGGTTATGTCATCTATAGCATCTATCTATCTATCTATCTATCTATCTATCTATCTATCTATCTATCTATCTATCTATCTATCTATCACTATTTATCTATAACTATTTATCTATACCTATCTGTCTATATCTATCTCTATATCTATCTATCTAATCTATATCTATCTATATCATCTATATCTATCTATGTATCTGTCTCTCTATCTGTCTATCTATCTCTCTGTCTATATGTCTCTCTGTCTCTCTATCTTGTCATCTATTCCATGGGTTTCCTATTTCATTGCTAGAACAACAATCATCTTCCTCAGCAGGGACCAGAGCTCTCCGAGGTGAAGCTATGTGGCTGAAAACAGGCATTGAACATTTTGGAGTTGATGGGGCTTTTTTGGCTGCTCGATTTTTTTTCTCCCCCCAGTCCAGGGAAACTTTAAATTTTAAATTAAATTTTTAATATTTATAATTTTGAAATTATTTTTAAAATTATTAATTTTTAATAAAAATTGACATCTTTCAGCAAAAGAAAACAATGATATTTCTTTGTTGCAATGGCCAGTTGAGCTGTTGCAAAAAAGTTCTGTGGCCACCCACAGTCACTTGTAACTTGCTCAAGAGCCAGGCTGGTGGCTGAGACTGAGTGCTTTTCATCCTGGGAGCTTTAATTCTTTGCAACTGTGCTCCAATTTGTGGTGCTCACCTCTGGATTGGTTCTCAGCAATTGTAAAGGGATGATTTCCTCATCACCTGAAGCAGTTCTTGGTGCCACCATCCATCCCTCCAGGTCTTCATGAGCTTGGTTACCTTTACAAGGGACAGCAGGTCACAGACTGGTGAGAAAAAGTGATATTATTCCTGGGTGGAGTAGGGGAGTATTTAGCATGGAAAAGGATGAGAATGTCTTGTTATGAAATTATTTCCTAGACCTTTTCTTCCTTGGAGTATCTGTGTAAAAGCAGATCTTGTTTGGGAATGAATGCAGCAAGTCAGAGTTGTGCAAATGGAAGGGATGGTGTAAAGAAACCCTGCGGAGAACTGAGCATGGCCTGATAGAAAAACTCATCACCTTTCTGGGACTTAATCTAAAGGAGTTAGTCTAAAGGAACTGAGCATGGTCTGATAGAAAAACCCATCACCTTTCTGGGAATTAATCTAAAGGATTTCTGGAGTGTGAGGTCCTGATGCAGCTCCTGACTGAATGTCTCTTGCCAATGTTTTGCTGCAGTTTTGTGTTACAAGTTTTGATGATTTGGACTTGCACCAGTGTTGTGTTGAAACAAATATACTCTGCATGTGATTTGGATGTTTCACAAATATTTGTAATTGAGCAATTATTTTTACATATGTTTATGGATTGAAAAGTCCAAATGCAGTGCCTATTGGCTAACCCCATTCTGTTCCATCCATAATCCTTTAGAAACTCAGAGCTGTTTGGATTCAGCACCTGCTGCCTCACCAGCTTCATCCACTTTCCCTGATGCTCTTCTGAGCAGAAAAAGAAACTGAATTAAAATTCCAGGCCCACTTGTGCTTATTTCAGAGACAAAGAACATCTTGACTTGACACTTGTGGAGGGCAAACCAGCTCTGCTGGCCTGGGCTGGATCCCAACATCCCATCTCTGAGGGTGACAGCGACTTGCTTGTAGCTGGTGTTCCCTTGGGATGAACCTGCTGAGCAGGAAGGTGCTGGGGACTCCCTGAGCTGGAGCTCACACCAGAGCCAAAGTGCTGAAGAGCCCTGCTTGCTGCACCTTCCTCCCATGGATCTGTCTAATCCCAGATGTGCTGAGGGTTTCTGGGCTGGCACTTTGTCCTGCAGCAAAGGGCCCTTCTCTCAATTGTTTTAAGCACAGACCACAATGATGGCTTTTGTGAACTCCACTTTCTTGTCCTGCAAGGACAGGGGAGGTGACATTCCTTGTTTTTCAGGGTCATTTACATCCTCATGGCCACCTCTTGCACATCTTTGTTGTCTTCTGTTGTCCCTTGCTCCTGCAGTCTGGATTTCCCACACTGCCCATTTTCCACATTTGTGTATTTTTCATATCTAGTTCATATTACTGGAATATGAGCTAACTGGATGTGGATATGCTGTGGTTTCAGTTGTTCTGATCTGAGTTTCCTTCCTAACAGTCTTTGATGTTTTCACTTTGATAGGGCAAGAGGAAATGGCCTCAAGCTGTACCAAGCCATGTTTAATTCCATGTTAATCTGGAAGAACTTAATCACTGAAAGCATTGTCAGAATTTAATCATTGAAACCACTGTCATTGGGAGGTGGTGGAGCCCCATCCCTGGAGGTGTCCAAGGAATTGCTCTGGGCTCAGTGACAAGGTGGGCATTGGGCACAGGTTGGACTCCATGACCCAGCTCTTTTTCAACTGAAATGATTTTGAGATTCCATAATAATGGCACTGAGCTGCTTTTGGCACATGTGCCATAATCCTGATGTCTCTGTCTTGAAGAGCTGATTGTGAGCTCACAGCTGTGGTAGTCAGACACTGAGCTGATTGACCACACTTCCTCTATTCAGTTCCCTTAAGGCAAAACTCTCTTCCTGCTTTTGCCTTCACATTTGGATAATGAACTTACTGCCATGTAATAGAAGGAAAAGCCCCAGTAAACGTTGCTGTATTTCTATGTCTATTTCTAAAGGGGAATGAAAACATGAAAAGCTTCATTTATCCCCCAATTTAGTTTGTACAGTCCTTGCTGGATAAGCATTCTTGGGGAATAACAAAGCTGTGAGTTGCCAAGGTTGTAGTGCCTGAAGTCATGTTTCTCTCTGAAACAGATCTTTTCTGTATTGCACAACTCACAAGGCTTCAACTGCAAAATGTTAGCAGTAATGGGAAATATCTGTGGTGCATCAATAAATGAGTATTCTGTGGGACTGGCCTGTGGCCTGCCAGCATCTGGCTGTGCCTCATGGCAGAAAAACACCTCCAGGGAAGACTGAAAGTCAGTGCTGGAGGAAATGGTCCTCAGAGAGCACCAGTTACATGAAATGGAGTTGGAAAATTTAATAAAACTGTGCCAAAGGGAAGAGTCAGACTTTGGTATGAAAGAGTCAGTTTAGAACAACTAGAATTTGTTTGGATAAATAGCTTCAAGTCATCTTTGTGTTGGGTGGGGAAGAGAAGCTATGCTCAGATAAGGAAGTCCTTGCTTGCAAACCAAAAAACCCCACTGATGTTTCAGAAATGATGTTGCCATCTGCAATATCCTTTTACACCACGAGTTGAAATTGCTCCATAGCTGGAATGGAGACCTCAACAGCAGCATGGTCCAGGTGGGAGGACCAGGTGTGAGCAAAGCAGAGAGGGAAACAGAGCTGCAAAGGGAATTTCCTCTTGGTTTTATTGCCTTGCCTCAAGCAGTGGAACCACTCTGCAGAGTGACTGTAGGGGAACTGGACTGCAGAGAACTGACAAAATCTCTGCATTGCTGGGCATTCCCCACCTCACTCCCATCTGCAACAGCCACCAAAAGCCTTGGGTGGTTAACACCTTCTATCTCCTCAGTGTGCAGGAAATACAATAAAGTCACAGGCCTTCTCCTTTTGGAGAAAGAAAAAGGGTTCAAAATCTCCAGATTCCTGGTCCAGTGCAATCTGTAGAGTAGGGGAGCACAAGGCAGGCCCAGTGATGTCAAGGTGCCAGATGTCAGTAGCATTAAACCCCATGTATGTTTAGCTTCTGGAGCACACACATGAAAAGTGAAACACTGGTTCTTCCTTTCCAGCTGGAAGCATCATCTCAGGCCAGCATGAAAACCCCCTGTGTCAAAGAGCTCTCATGTGAGATAGGAAGTGGATGTGAATTCCCTGATCTCTCGTGCCAGGACTGAAATAATTTCCTCTGAGAATAACATCCAGATGATGGATCCACCTTACTATAAATGGCTGAATTCAGGGCAGAAGAGTTACATGCAAAGCATGAATCATACAAGGAAGAGTACTGAAGGAGGTAACTTCACTGTTAATTTCGTTTCCCTCTACCTTGACCATCTGTGTGTATTCTTCTCTGGTTTTGCATAGAGCAGTGGACTGTAGCATGTGAACAGTCTGTTTCAGTCTCATGAGATCTTGCAAACTTCTCCTCTGCTGTCTGTGATGCTGTGATTATCTTCTACTGCTCCTGCTTAATTTTGCAGGCTTTAATTCCCCCTGGCAGGTTTGCTTGGTGCTGCTGAGCAGCACACTTGGCTTTTTGCTGGCCTGCAGCAGGACACCTGCAACGGAGCAGGGGTGGAAAAGCTCCTGGGTTTTGTTTTGGGAGAAATTGTTTAACAACTCATTTCACACTCAGCTCCTGGGGGTGTGGCTTTGGCCTCTGAGCTGCTGCTGGGACTAGGATTGAATATCAGGGACAGCAGGATTAAAACTCTGAATGGGGTCTGAGCTGGTTTTCCTGGTTTGCTGTTCGAGCAGTGCTCCCTCCCCTCAGTGAGCAATCTGCTCCCTAGATTGTAACAGATGTGTTTGGGAAAGGTGTCTCCTACCATGTTTTTGTTGCCTTTTGGATTTTGTTATTCTCTGGGCAACCCCTGGGTTTAAATTCCTCAGAGGGCATATGAGCTGCCCTGAGATACCAAGGAAAACATCAGCTAAGTCATTCACTGTCTTTTGATTTTTCAGGTGTGCTCTTTGCTTTAGGGCAATAACACAACTGTTTGTGTCTGCATCAGTGAACATGCTCTGCAATTCCTTTGGCTCAGGAATGCCCAAATCCATAGAATCTGCATCCTAGAGACAGAGACATGAATGTGAACAAGTTGCTTGGCTTCTAGAGAGAAATTGGCTGAGGAGGCAGTGAAGAACCTGTCGGGCACACTGACCTAGGAGCAGGTTGGGGCACTTACTAACTATCCTGGTGGCAGCTTTCCCCTCTGAATCCCAAAGCTGGTTTTGCTTTAGCAAAGGATAAACTGGAATGCAGGAAGGGCAGGATGCTCCAGATGTCACTGAGATCTGGAGATCTCACTGAGATCTTCACCTGGGAGCTGGGATGTGCTGCTGGGTGACCTTGGCTTTTAGGCCTGCAGGCCTCTTGGGTGTTGCAGACTCAGAAAAAGGACATACAACCAGACGTAAACATACAAATTTCCCAGTCTACCAACCCTTCACTGTCCAATACATGGTCCCAAGGGAACTTGTAGCTGGTTATTTCCAGGGTCTGGACTGCTGGAAGGGAATAAGACTAAAATAAGTGGCCTGGGAGCCAGCAGAGCTGTTCCTCTTCTGAGTCATGTTCTTTGTCTAATGAAAGACAAATGGGGAGAGCTTGACAGCTTAAAGATGATTTTGCTCTACTTGAGTATTTCCCGTTGCAAAAGGAAGATCCAATCCTGCTGCTGCAAGTGTTTGCTTGGCTCTGGCAGGGCAGGGATGTGCAGAAAAGCAGTGATTTTCAGCTGGCTGAGGGTGAGTGGATCCCTTTGTGCTGGGGTTGAAAGGACTGCAGCACTGTTGTCTCAGACCTGTGAAACTTTTGATGAGATCCAGTCCTCTACAGGAGCCAGATGATGAGGTTGTAAAAATAAATCTAAAGTTGGGGTATCAGTCATTCAGAGCTGCCCCATCCTGTCTCACATTGGAGAGCTGAAAGGATTTTCTCATTGCTGTTTCTCCCATTCAGCTGCTTGTAACTCACTTCAAGCTGGAAGTGCTTTTGATTATGGTCCCAAATGTGCAACCCCAACTTTCCCGGAGATTGAAAAATTACCTCCAGGCCATTTTTTGTGTGAGACATCACTACATCAGCAGCTTTTATGAGCTGGGGCAGGTCATGGCAGCAAGACACTTACTTGTATTTGGATGTTTCCTGTATTAGCTGTCTGAGTTCAGCTTTGTTGTGGCTGCATCTATCACACCCAGTCAGGGGACAGTAATAAAGCAAAGAGAACAAATACTCGGCACTAAACCTTGTCTATGCAGTTCAAAATACAACAAATAGAGGAAGGAGAATGAGGATGGTTGTAAATATACCTCAGTGGTGACTTTTCCAAGGAGTGCTCAAATGAGGCTATTGACTGTCACAGGTTCTAAGGAAAAGTAGAGAGATTGAATTTTCCTCTTGTCAGAGCGAGCAGACTCATAGAAATAGGAACAATTGTTGTTATTTCCAACAAAAATTTGTTTGGAAATAAAATCACAGAACTGAGTGAGAAGGGTGTGTTGGAAAGGGGCGAGTCAGGATGGCCAAGACACAGCTCCTGGTGCTGGGCATGAGGAGAGAGCTGTGTCTTCCCAATCAGATGATGTGGCAATGACCCAGGCTGTAAATCTCCCCTGCAGTCATAAAGTCAAAGATAAACTTGTGCTTATGTTGCAACAGAAAGCAAACACTGAAAAGACAAACAACTGGAGTGCTTGATGAGGAAGAGAAAATTAATTGTTTTTTTTCTGGAGCTCCTTGGCCCTGAGGGAGTCGGAGGGCTGGGCTGGGACCCCCCAGTGGTGCCATTTATCAGCAGCTTGGTGCCACCTCTGCCTGGCATGGTGTCACTTCTGGCCTTGTCCTTGTGATTTCCAGTGAGCCCGTGGGTAGGCTGCCCCTCTGTCTGTGTGTCTGTCCGTGAGTCTGTCTGACTGCACTGCAGGATGGCTGCTTTGGGCTCCAGTGCATAAAACCTTGTGGACTTGCTGGCTGTAGGGCAAATCTGCAAGTAGGAGGAGATGATCCCAAAGGGCATTAGGGCCCCTCTACACGTCCCTGTGTCTTAGGACAAGATGGCCAGAGAAATATCAAATTTCTTTAAGATGATTTTGAAGGAAGCTTTGTGTCTCCTTTTACGGGCTGCTCAGAGGACTCTTCTTAAAATCTCAAGATCACACACACAGAATTCACAGAATTCACAGAATCACTGGGTTGGAAAAGACCTTAAAGATCGAGTCCAAGCCAGCCCCAACACCTCAACTAAACCCTGGCCCCCAGTGCCACATCCAGGCTTTGTTAAACACACCCAGGGATGGTGACTCCACCACCTCCCTGGGCATTTTATCGCCATTTCTGTAAAAAAATTTTCCTCCTATCCAGCCCTTGGTGCAGCTTAAGACTGTAGATGATTAGTTAATACATGTCAAAGCATGCCACTGTGTGGTTATAAAGAACTCAGAGTGCTGGCAGCTGAAAAATTTAATACAGCACCAGTTTTTCAGCTGAGGAGGTGTTTTACAGCCCACTGTATATCTCAGTATGGCACTTGGGTTTATAAGATGTTAAACCACAGCTTTTCTAGGGGTTAGGGGAAAGAGCAGGGAAATGATCCATTAAAATGTATACATTTATGTCACCACCAAGAACATTTATAAGAACACCAAGCTGTTACCTTAAAGGAAACTTAGAGAAGTGTTAGACGTTTGTCTGTCAGTCAGAAACCCTGGGTGCCACATCTGCCACACAGTGGGGATCCCTGGCAGGGTGGGCTGGGGGAGGATGCTGTGGGCTCTGCCCATCCATGAGAGGCTGCAGAGAATTTCAGACTTTCTGTGCTGACAGGCATTGGCCTCCAAGAGAACACTGCATTGACCTGAGGCTGTGGAGAAGCTTCCAAAATGGAATGACAGAACTGGGATTGTGGGTGTGGAGTTTGAATAGAAGTGTGTGATATCACAGGGGAGAAAACTTAGAATTTAAATTTTAGAATATAATAATACATATAAAGCAAGATGGAGGTTTTAGGGTGGAGGCTGGTCCTCCCTCTCCACCTTCTTCTCCATGGGTTTGGGTGGGTTTGTGTAATTAGATAAAAAAGTCCTCATTGTAGGCCACAGGTGGTTGGTTATTGGGTTAAATATAAAAACAATTGAGGTGTCATTTCTTAATTGGACAGTTTATCCTTGAAAGGCCTTGTAGAAAGAGATATAGGCCTCTATTTTTAGTTTGTTAGAAGTGCTGCAGAACTCATGGTTTGTGAGACTGTAACATAGATAAGAACTAATAAACATCTGAGTCCAAACAAGAAATTCCATCCTGGCAGAAATAAGAAAAAATTCAAGAGCTACCCTACAAAGTTTATAATTATCTGTGGTGTTCACGTGCCCTCTGAACAGAGAAGCTGTGAGACAAGCAGAGAAGAAGTGAAACACAGTTCTTATCTCGTTTGCTGTGCCTGTGTTGTGCTAAAGCAGAATGCAATATGGAGATTGTTTACCCACAGTGAGGATGTTTTGTTCCCTTGGCCTGTCAGGGCCAGGTGTGTGTGTGTCAGACTGGCACGGGACAGAGGTGAGTGCAGTTCTGAGCAGTTGTGAGCAAGGGTGAGTGCATGGCAGATTCAGTTTAGATTAAATGCACATAGTACAGTACAATAAAGTAATTCTTTAGCCTTGTGATGATGGAGTCAGGTGCATCATTCTCTCTCCCCTTTGTCTGAGTCATCTTTGATTTACAATAATTTTCCAGCATCCATTTGCAGAAGGCAGTTTCCTCCACTTGCCTTTGGGCCGTGCTCAGCTGATTTTTGATCTGAAGGGAAAGGGGATGGGGTAGAAAGTAGAAAAGCCTGAGCCAAATCCTCAAGGAGTGTTAGAAAGGAGGCAGCACCTGGAGTAAAGCTCATGGTAGGTAGGGGGAAGTGAGACTGTACTGGGGAGTGATGTTAATTCAACTCTGAATGTGAACATTACCTGGGGTCTCAAATATTCTCTTTTTGATGCCCTGAGCCTTGCACATGAGTGTAATGGCAGCCAAATGTCCTGGTGTTGGCTGGAACTTCTCTCTAATAACCATCTGCAGCCAAATTGCTGCTCTGGTGATGCAGAAACCTCAAGGAACTGCACTGGTGCATCTAGGAAAACCCTGCCTGACAACAGCTTCCTTATGTGAGCAGCTATTGGGTGTTACACAGGTTTTTGGCTGGGGAATTACTTGATCAGTTGAATTATAAAATCACTTTTGTAATCCTGCCTTCAGTGCCATAAAAATGTATGGCCCTAGTTATATTTCAACCATAAGTTACTCCATGCACATGATTAGCAAGGAAATCCCTTGCAAACATGATAGTGGAGGTTCTGAAGGTAAGTGAGATTTGGAAAGCAAATACTACATAACGTTTTTGCTTTGTCTCATGGGCTCAAACACCTGGTATTTCAGGAGAACAGAAATTTCCTTATGTCCTCTTCAGCTGTAGGGAAACAAAGATTTGTTAAGGTCACCACGGGTTTTTTTTTCATGGATAATGAAAGAAAATATGGGTCCCATCCTGGATTTAATTTACAGCTTTCTCTTTGATGATCCTTCTCTTTTATGAAAGGAACAGTTGTAACAGCTGGCTTTGGTATTATGCAGTAAGTAAACAACTTGTTCTGATAAATTGTTTTAGTTTCCTATCTCAGAAGGCTTTGAATCTTGTTTTGAACTGTGATGGGACTGCTTTGTCCAAAATACTGTTGGTTCACAGAATGACAGAAAATTCAGAGTTTGAAGGGTCTCTTAAGTGAACAGCCCATTTGGGATCAAACCCAAAATCTTGGCATTATTAGCACCTGCTCTGACAACTCAGGTTGTGTCTCTATAAAACCAGAGGGGTTTTGGATCTTTGCTTCTGTGTATTCTGATCTCTGGGATGCTGCTGGGTACTGACTGTGCCATAACAATCAAAACCAGCTCCTCTGGAGACGCACAGTGGGGGCACAAATGCTTGGAAAAGGGAGCTGCTTCTCCTAAAAAGGCATCAAAGCATTTTAGGTCAGAGGGTCACAACAGCAGATGCAATTCTGGTTTGGCACTCTTGGAAGAGAGTGTTCTGGTAAATGCGTGCCTTTTAGAGGAAGCTAATTTCCAGCTTTTGCTGAGGCTTTGGAGCATTGCCACAGCCACTGGAGCTGTCAATGTGTACTTCCTGCAAGACAATTGTTGGTTGCATTCTATACAGTAATTTTCCAAACTCTGGTATTGGAATTTGGAAAAACAAAACCAATACTCAGCTATGGAAGGAAGAGAGGTGCTTTATTCACACTTGCTGTCCCTTCAGACAGGATTATTTTTTCAGGGTGATTCTGACAATATCTGTAGCTCTAAACAGGTCAACAATGAAACGGAGCACAAGCACAAATAGTGCATGATCTCATCTTGTAGGGAGAGCAGCTTCTTGGCAGGCTTCAAAATAACTCTCCCACTACTTAAATAAAACAAAAAAAATTATGAGAGAAAAAGCCTAATACTGGGGAAGGTGATTGGATCATCCTGCAGTGAATGAATGAGGGAGTTTTGGGTGGCTACACAGCTGCTGGGCCTGGCACAAGCTCCTGCTCTGTGCACCACAGCACAGGCCTGGTGGGCAGCTGCCTAGTTGGGCCTTGTTGCCTTGTGATGTTCAAAATCACCTTAATTTGCTCCATCCATCCATCATCCATCCATCCATCCATCCATCCATCCATCCATCCATCCATCCATCCATCCATCCATCCATCCATCCATCCATCCATCCAGTTGTGCTGTCAGGTAGTTTTGCTGGGGAAGTGTTGTGGTATCAAGATGATGCTGGCTCATCCAGCACGCTGTGGATTTCTGGAGCAGGGGACAGCACCTGGGGGACATCAGACCATTTCCATGTTCATCAGAAGGAAAGCTGGTGGAGTGTTTGTGCCCTGGCAATGGGGCCCTGCCCAGCACAGCTGCCCTGCGTGGCCCTGCAGCCTTGGAGCTATCGAGGCTGAGTATTCCAGACCTACAGGGAGCCTACAAGGGGCATGGAGAGGGACCTTTTACAAGCACAGTGTTGGAATCCATAAAGTTAGAAGGCTTTTAGAAAATGGTTAAAAAAAAGTATGTAGTCCTTAGACTGGAGTTCTGTTAGCATTGCAGAAAAGTTTCCCATGCAAGCAGAAAAGTTTCCCAAGCAGTAGACGTGACAAATAACAATAGGCCTCTGTATAATTGGCTTTAGGATGGCAACAAGGTTATTTAATGTATATCTTTAGAAGGTTAGCATGAATAAAACTCTGTTCTATGTCTCCTATGAACTAGTCTTTGTTTTAGCTACCATTACGTATGTTTTATAAGATTGGATAGAATGCTTGTCAATATGTGTCTTCTGTGTGTGATTGGCTGAAATCTAGACTGAGATGATTTTATGTATTTCTGTATCAGCTCTCCCAGGGAGGACATTTTGTGTAGATCAGTGAGCTGTTAACATGATGTCTTGATTGTTTTGAGACTGATGTGCTGGAAATAAAAGCAAAAATCTCTTCACTGGTCTGGTTCCAATGTTGTCCATATTTGGATATTTTGCCGCGGCCTAGTGGGTTCCTTTTTTAAGACGTGGGTTCCTGACACAATTGGACTTATATCTACCCTTCCCCCACAATACACAGTGACAGGGCAAGGGGGAATGGCTTCAGACTATGGAGTAGCTTTGGATGAGAGATTAGGAGGAAGTTGTTTTGCTCTGAGGATGGTGAGGCCACAAGTTTCCCAGAGAAGCTATGGCTGCCCCATCTTCTGGAAGTGTCCAAGGCCAGGCTGGATGGGATTCTGGACAACCTGGTCTAGTGGAATGTGTCCCTACAGAGTGGGACTGGATCTTTACTGACACCTCTGAGTTCCCTACCACCCCAATTCTGTGATTCTGTGATTTACCTTGTGCCCAGAGCATGAGGGCATCCCTGAGCTATGCTCCCCCTTGGCACAGTGAAGTGTGTCCCCATGGGACTCTCCTGCTCCTGTAGCAGAGGAGGCTCACCCCTGTGGCTTCATCTCTCTTACTGACCATGGCCTTGAAGTCAGAGAAGTTTGGTCAAATGTTGAACTTCATAATTTTGGAACCTTAATGATTTAAGGTTCCAAAACCTTTTCCAACCTTAATGATTCTATGATTCTAAGCAAAAGATCAAAATTGTCTACAGTCCATCTATTCTTGGGGTTAAGAAGTTAAACTCTTCTCATTCCTGCCCTTGGTTTCTCTTCTGCCTCCAGGAAGAGGAGACTTCCCCATGAGGTGTCCATGGGGGCTTAGCACGAGCTCTTTCTTCCTGAAACACCTTGGGTAGCTGTTGATTTCGTCTGCAGTAATTCACAGGTGCCAAGGTAAGAGATGGTTTCTCACAGTAACTTGTCACTCTTCTGAGCAAAGCCGAATGTGTATGCTCAGATTTGTAGGGTAACCTTTTAACCAACGTCAGAAAACAACTTTATCTTTTCTTGTGGCGCCTGACTGGTGAACGCCTTGGCAATAAAAGAACTATGACCCTAAAATGTCTGTCACGAACCATTGGGGTTACCCTTTTTATCTTCCATAAATTACCTCATGATCTATTTTCTTAACATATCACATTGCCAGGGGAATTCCTCATCACCATGAAAGTGGAGATAAGTGAGATTTGGAAGCCAAAGTCATGGACAAAGCACACTGAGACCAACAGTCTAATGGGACAAAAACTGTTAAAGCTGAGTCCTGGGAAAGGAAAGATCTCTGTGCTGCCTTATTACTTTCAAATTCCCAGAACATGAAATAAAATATACAAGATGTTACAGTTCCTTGAAACAAAAAGGAATAGAAGCCCAAACCACTTCTTGTAATCATGAATATAGCTAAGAAAAACTGAGGTTCTTCTATGTTCATAGTGTTTGACCTTCATATCTTCTGGTTCATTTGTCATGTTGAGTTTCTAGGTAAAATTCTGGTTAAAGCCAACATTGGTGTTCTGGGCAGAAAATTCTGGATTCAGCTAGAAGGGATTTTGTGCTGTCAGGATGGATCAAAATATAAAATTCCTTGGCCATAGGAGAAAGCTCTTGTTGGAGGTTCTCTCTTTTGGAAGTTGAAATGAAGCGATGTTCAGAAGTGGAGTTTGTGGGATTATTGCAAAATAAATACAATCTAATTAACAAGAAGGCAAAGCTCCTTACTGAATACATGAATTACTAACATTTTTTTCTATTTATCACACAGTTTATAGTCAAAGGATGCAGTGCAAACTCCGTGCAAGCTAAAACTTCTCCAAGATATTTTTGGGTACACACGATCTTTGCCTGTTCCTGATAATTCTAAATTAGCCAGCATGTGTTACCCCTGAATTTCTGCCCTATGCTTGCAGAAAGCAGATTTTTGAGGAACTTGGTATCACTCAGAGAGAAAACTGAAAGTGGAAAAATCACATTATGGCAGAGCCAGAGGAGCTCAATGTTGTATCTCTGAGGAAGAGGTGAATCTGAAACAACTCTTGTGTGGTTTGGTATTACCAAATCCTGTTCTTGGAGACTAAGCCTTTCTGTGAAAATGAATCAAGACAAAAGAAAAATGAAAATTTTGAGGCATATTCCCAGCATATTGCTCTCTTCAGTGGTGCCAGCTTGCACTAGAGCAGCTGCTACTTAGGTTGGCTGGGTTTGAATGAAGGCTTCAGTCCTTTCAGCAATTCCTCAAACCAAGCAATCTTCTGGGAGCCTCAAACCCCCCAGATTGTGGTTTAACTGCTGCATTTCATAACTGCAGCTCGTTTCCTTGTGGTAATTCACATCTCATGTCACCACACACTGAGGCAGTGCTGGCTGAGCAGCCCAGCCCAGCCCGTGGCACCCAGTGAGACTCTGCTGCCAGGGGTGGTTTTAGGGCGAGGATTTGGTGCCAGAGGGCATTGGAGGTTGGTTGGGATTAGCACAACATGTTTGTTTGGAGTGTGACCCTGCTGTGAGGTCACTGCCAGACTGTGCTGAGTGCCAGAGCACTGGAGGGAAAAATATTGCAGACCTGGGGTTTGTACAAGAATGACCACATCACCTTGTGGGGGTCATTCCTGGGTAATGATTACCCACCTCAGGAGTTTCCTTTGCCAATATTCCACTTCCCTAGAGATGTAGAAACCTCATCTGTATGCTGGTGTTCCTTCTGGGCCAGGGCAGGGTGACAAGGGCACAGGTAATAGGGAAACAAGGAGTTTTGTTGTGGGTTTTGTTTTGGGTTTTGTTTTGGCTGTGTTTGTTGTAGTTGTAGTTTGGGTGTCTCTTTGAGGAAATGTCTCCAGTTTAATGTTCCTGAACCTGAAACATGAAAGTAAAATGACAGACTGATAGATAGATAGATATGAATGATAGATAATGTCCCACTTTTGGAGCATTTTTTTAACACACAGCTGCTGGCCTGAGCTGGGACTGTGAGAGCAAAGCCCAAATTCACTGGAGGGGCAGTGTGGGTGTGGAGCACAGGGATTAAATTGAAGGCTGATCAGTTCTGTATGATGTCTGCTAAATAAACCCCTGAAAGTGAGTTTCCCTAAGGGTCAGCCTCCACATCTTCCACTACAAGGGCAGAGGTGCTGCAGTGCTCAGCAAACACCAAGCACGTGAATCCTTCCAGAAACTCTCCGTTTCTGGGGAGCAAAATAGGTTGTAGATCATGTGATAAAAAATAGGAACAAAGTGTAAGAGGAGTGGCATAGTGAAAGAGTGAACTGTGGACTGGGAGAAAGCATTGCCATTATCAGATCCAGCTACGTTTCTGCAGTTACAGCACTCCTGCAAATTCCACCCGCGCCTGGACTCACAGCAGCGTGGACTTACCTGGTTTGCATTGCTCTGTGATACTGCTAGCTAACCTGCACTTGTGAATCGAAAGTGAAAGTGCAATTTCTTACAAGATGAGCTGCTTTTAAAGATGGGAGGAGCCAGTGAAATGATTTTTTCTCTGTGATCCCATTGACTTCTGCTTTCCTGTGGAAGAGGAGCTCAATGAACTTGGATCTGGCAAGGCTGCTCAGGCACTTGGAGAAGGGAAGAGGCATGAGGACTTAGACACTAACAGCTTCTGAGGTACTGTCTTCCTCTTTAGAGGGTCCTATCTTCCACCCTGTTCTCTTACAAATTCTTGCTTTCTTGTTTTGAAGTAAACATTCAGAAGCAGGCACTGAGATGTCTGTGGCAGGAGGGAAATTCTCAGTGTGCTGCACATTTTCTGCATAGGGAAGATCATGTATTGCTGGGGAAGAACATGTATTGCTGGTGATCTTTGTGACTAAATAATATCACATTTGTAGCCCAGACTCGCAACTTCCAGAGAGCTCTGTGTGAACTCACACTGATTGTGGAAATGCAGAAACCCAACAGCTTCCTCTTGGTGCATTGGTATAATAGTGTGAGTGACCTCAGAAATAATAGAATAAATGTATTAACAACATTTTCCTGTTCATGTAATTTCTGAATAGTTTTTCCCATGCCCATTAACCTTCTTTTTTTCCCTCAAAGCTCCTTCGCATGTCTTGCTAATATCTTCTTTTCCAAAAGTTCCATCCTGTCATGTTTGCAAATAAGGGAGAATTTGTCAGAAGGGTTGCAGGAGAAATCCCTGCAGCTCTTCTTTTCAAGGAGCTGACTGTGCATTTCCACAAGTCCAGCCTGACTAATGAACAATCCAGCCTGGCAGCTCTGGGTTCAGAATGAAACGAGACAGAACCAAAATACAAAGCATCAGTGGTTTTAAAATAGAAGAAGTTAAACCAGTGAAACACTTCATTCTACTTAATGTACTGCAGGCAGTAAAAAAAATGTTACCAATGTTTTATAATGCTCTGGAAATTTTTTTTCAGAGCAGGTAGAGGAAAGCCAAAGTGTGCTTTACACTTAATATTTTTTGCAGAGATTTCTCAGCTCAACCACAATGTCCTGCTGGTTGCTCTCTCTGCTATGGCTTGTTGTAACTGTGGATACAAACTGCAATCATACACTCAGGAAAGACCTGCTTTATCTCCTCACATGATTTTGTATTGTTTTGTTTCTTTGTCTTTGTCACGAAGGCTAGTAAGGGAAACGTGATAAGGAAAGTGATACCAAAATTCTCTTATGTAAATACTTCTCCTTTTCTGGGAAAGAACTTAGAGTAGAGAATAAAATCTGTAGGATCTTCTGAAGTTCCTTGAGTTTCATTCTGTTGCTGCCTTACTTCCTTTAATAGTACTATTTTCTCCAAGCTGACTGCAACTTAAGCCGTTCCCACAGGATGCTTAGGGTGCCACATAAATATTTTAGAACTTATGATGTCTTGTTCCACCATGTTCTGACTATAAAACCCACAGACTAAATTGCTCCTGAAGCTGTAGAGCCCAGGGGATGTGGCTGGAAGAGGATGAGAAAATGCAGTGTTTACAGCTGGAGAACAGCACTGGATTTTGTGTGCCCACGAATGTGCTTAATGGTCGTTTGGAGAGGGGATGTTAACCCTGTTAGGGGATGTTAACATGTGAACCCTGGGGCAGCAGCTCTGCTCTGCTGGCTCCTGGGGGTGTTGGTGGTACTCTGCTTTGGTCACTTTGGGGGTCCCCACTCAGCTGTGACAGAGGCAGCAAACTTGAGGACACACACTGGAGAGGCAGCAACCTGGTTCAATTTGTGCTGAAGTAGGAGGAAACACGGGTCAGAGTATTCCAGGTCATCAGATTTTAACTTTGAGAGAAAACTTTTGCTCTGCTGAAAGTGATGTTATGGCATTGGAGACTGAATTTCACCCTTCTCTTGGCAAACACTGGAGTTATTGTCTTGTGTTTGTTATGATGCTCTGGGGAGAAGGAAAATCCTGAGAGTTTCAGGTAGTGCTGTTCCCTCAAAGAGATCCTTTCAAAAACAAAACCAAAGGACCTTGTTAGGGCTCTGCAGATTTCCTGTCAAATCCTCTTTCTCCTGCTGGTGATCTCAGGTGGGTCAGGTCTGCCCTGGGTGTGAGTGGCTGGTGTTTGCTGAAGGAAATTCAGCCCTTCCTGTTTGTTCCTTTATTCACCTACTGCTTGCTCCTGATCTGCTTTTAGGGTCTGGCTTTACTTTGTTACAGCTCTGTAGAAAACTTCAGAAGCTCTGCTAAGTGAAAGTTTGTATTACTTAGAAAAAGAAAGGGAAACATGCAAAAAAACCTGAATGGAAAATGTTTTGTCTGTCCAAAGAATGTGTTTCACTTTAGATTTGAGTGTTTTATTCAAGTAAGCTTAAAACTGCTGGCAGGAGCTGGCCAAGACAGCTGGAGAGTCTCCAGATTTTAAGAGAGATCAGTTGGGGTGAACAGAGTTTTGGTGGATGGTGTTTTGGCTGTTGAAACTGCAGAGAAGAGGGGGAGAAGGAGGGAATGTCACCAGAGAGAAGGGGAAGGGACGTGTCCTTGACCCAGAATGTGGAGAGGGGCAAGACACAAGAGAGGACCAAATAAATGAGGATACCAATACAGACCTCACTGAAAACTACTGGGGAAAGCCCAAATCTTAACCTCTGGGCAAATAACTCTGCCAGATGTGCTGCAGCTGTTCTGTGCAGCAAACATGCCCTGGGGTACAAATCCTCTGGAGGCATTTAAAAGACAGGAAGAGGTGGCACTTAGGGACATGATCTAAGTGGTGGATTTGGCAGTGCCCTGTTAACAGCTGGACTCAAGAGTCTTTTCCAAACCTGATTCTGTGATTCCAAGGTTGATGTCAATCCCTTGGAACTCTGCTCATGTGCAGGGAAGGAGGGCCAGGCATTGTTAGCTGTGCTTTGCAAAGCAGGAAATGGGAAAAAGGAATGTGTGAAATATGAATTATCAGGGGGGAAAAAAATTTTAAGGGATGAATTTTTTTATGGATGGGAAGAGGAAGATGAATTTTTTATGTATGAATTTTTTATGTAAGAGAAGATATTGCTGTTAACACTTGGTGGGGGCAGAAGAAATCCTTGCAGGACTGTCCAGGTGAGCAGGAGCTCTGTGCATGAGGGGGTGGTGGGAGAGGATGGATCACTCCTTGGAGGGTGCAGTGCCAGGGGCCCAGCTCTGTCCAGCATTCCCTGGGTTTGCACCCTGCTCAGGGCTGATGTGGGAGCCTGAGGTGTCCCAGGTTTTATTCCACAGGAAATTTTGCAGCTGGTCTCAAGGACGGGGGCAGCACCTGCTGGAAGCTGCAAGGGCATGTCCTTGTGTTGTGTTGCTCCTGGCTCACCTGTTTCTGGGAAATGGGGTAGAATTCTCAGCAGATCTAGATCAGCATAGACCATATGAGATAAGCATTTATTAACTTCTGTTGAATGTGTAAGTAGGAATTAACATATAACTAATTTGGAAATTTCCTCACAGTTCTTCTCAGGTTGTGGCAGCAAAAAAAAGTTGTTTTTATGAAAGCTTTAAATGAAAAGCTCCCAGGAACAAAGCACTTTATGTTTTCCAGAGCTAGTCGTGTGAGGAAAGTTAGGTGAATTTTCTATAATTTCTTTCCTTATTTGGCGAGTATTTTGCTAAAACATACATCACAAAGTCGTGTTATTTAAATGAAAACTAACTTCTGACTAAATCCAAGGACGTTTTGAAAAGAAATACCAAGTTATTGTTTGTTTGTTCATTTGACTTGAACAGATATTTCCCATCAGATCTCCTAAATTAAAAATATAATTCGATTTGACAATAAATATTTAATCTTAGGCCAAGTGAAACATTCAATCAGCATAATCCGTCTTCCTTAGTTTTCTGGTGGGCTTTGCACAATTTGAGCAAACTTTGGAGCTTGGAAACTCAACTTGGGAAAATTTGGCAGCAAATCCAGCTGTTATTTGCTGCTCCTGCTGAGGGGTGTGTGCAGGAGGACGTGGACACGGAGCCCCCTGCCCAGCAGGCTCAGGAGGGATTTCCCTCTCCCTGCAGAAGGATCTCGTGTCTCCTGCTGCTGTGCATGAGCCAGAGGTGGGAAGGGCTCTGAGTTTGGCCCTTGTGCAGTGCAGTAGCCGCTGTGTGAGCAGTGTGAGGGTTCCTCTGCCTTGCCCCCAGCCCGTGACCTGGGCTGGAAGCTGCCGTCTGACATTTGTTATCTTTTTGTCTGGACACAGAGAGCAGAGACACTGGGTGCTAAGCACTGCCTTTAATTCCCACAGGGAGAAGACTGAGGGGGGAGCCTGCCCTGGCGCTGTGGAGGATCTGGGAGAGCTCCAGCCCTGCTGGAGCTCACTGCCCCGGGCAGCCCCATGGACTCTCCCCACCTCCTGCACATGGGGTTCCTGCTCCTGGCTCTTGCTGCTCCCCATCCAAGTGAGTCTCTGTGTTTGACCTCAGCGCTTTTCCCTGCTCTTCCATAGCTCAAAACCTCTGTTAGGATAAATTCAGCTGTGCCCAGTTAAAACCAAGACCACAAAACCTCTAAGGTGAGAAGAGAAATTAAGGAGGTGAAGGTTGATGTGTTTGACCTGTGCCTGTGGGAAGCCAGAACATCCCTCTGGCTGTCCAGGATGGCCAGGACCCCTGCCAGGGGGCTCAGAGATCCTGGCACAGAGCCCACTGTGCCTGTGGGTTTGATTATGACCCATGGAGCAAATTACCAACCTTAGATGAAGATCAGCAAGCCACAACAGTTTAGGTAGAATTATAGTGAAGTTATGACAAGGTGAAAAAGTCGATTTTGGGGTTTCTGGAATGGAGGTTCAGGAGGCAAGAAAGAGGGAACTGGGTGTGTCCAGCCTTTCTCCTCCTTCTTCTTGGCCTCCATCGTCTGCTGTGATGTTGGCACTTTGGGATTGGTTTAGAGTAGAAGCTCACTGTCTAACATAGGTGAGAGGTATTGGGAAGCAATTGTAAACATTGTATATATAGTTTTTAGTCTAAAGACATAAAACCACCCTGGGGCCAGGCAGAGTGCGTGGAACTGTCCTGCTGGATGGACCTCGGCAGCGCAGGAGAAAATTTTTTATAGATAAGACACAATAAACAACCTTGAGACCAAAAACTGAAGAGCTCCAACTCATTCTTCAAGCACTCAGACTGGGAAAAGAGACTTTGAACATTCTTGGGGACAGAGCAACCGAAAGACCCCGAGATGTCCCAATCTCCTCTTTTGGGAGGGGTGACTGTCTGGGTCTGTCAGATGTCAGATGAGGTGAGCCCTCTCCCAAAGGACTGACTCTTTCCTGGCAGGGTCTGAGGGAGGGAACCTGGGACATTCACCCAGGGTGGGCAGTGTGGCAGCTCAGCCCTGAGCTTCAGTGGTCCTGGGATCTGCAGTGTGTTGGAGGGACACCTGGTGGGATTGTGCCAAGGAGTTTGGGAAGGAAAGAGGACAAGAAGAGAGGAGCTCAGCAAGAGAAACATCTTTCAACTCACCTCCCAAGCTGCCAGCTTCCCAGTTAAAAAAACAGTGGAAGTAGTGGGGAAATTCCATCATGTTTCTACCCCAAAGGTTATCATGGGAACTGGCCCCAGTACTGTATAAAATTTGCCCACTGGCAGACAATGTTTCCAAAGCCATGACTAAGTTTGTCCACCAAGACCCATCTTGGTCTCTAACAGTAAACATCTAGGGAGAAAACTGATGGAAATTTTTTTTCTTTGTTTTTTTTTTTTTCTGATTTAGGTATTGCCATGTCCACTGCTGGCCCTGCTGGGTGGACACAAGGCAGCAAAGCTATGGAAGTCTACCGCTGTGAGGACTGGGAAAGCAGCAAATGCAAGGATGAGGGAATTGATTTTACCGACTGTACAAAAATCGCTGAAGTACAGCACAAGAAAAACACTATTCCAGGTGTAACATTTGAGTTGATGGCCAATGAATCACACATCACTGTTTGCTTTGAGCAAGCAAATTTCTGTCCTGAAGAAGTTTATGGCATCTGGGATGAAACTGTGCCACCAAAACACTGGTGTGGCATCCTGAATTGTGGAGGTATGCTTGCTGGGAACCTGGTTATTAACTGATGGAAAACATATTTCTGGGAGGAAACTGAATTGTTTTCTATGTGGGCAGACAGCAAGGCTTATGAATGACTAAACTGGAATGATTTGGTTTCTTCTGAGAGAAAAAGTCATAAAGTAATTCACAAAAGTAATTCAGCTCTTTCAGGTCAAGCACTGCTTAAAACGACACTAGGAGAGATTCAGATAAACACATGTTACTGTGATTTTTAAAAATACATTTTTATTTTAGGGTTTTTTTGGCAACAGCAATTCCCATGGTGAAATTCTGTGCCACGTTGCAATGTATGAATCCCACCTGCTTCAGCCCGAACATCCCCAGAGCCAGGTCCAGCCTCAGGAGCTACTCTGTGCTGCTCTTCTGTCCAATTCAATAAACACCCAGGAGCATCTTTCCAGCCTCCTCACAAAACTGCCAAAATCAGGAATTCACACACCTGTCAGTACATGAAGCAAGTGGCTCCATGAGGGCAAAACTTCATGGTGGCTCAGGTTGCAGGGCTTTAATTTAGCCTAATCTAATAGGCTTTTATTGAGCCTAATCATTCCTCTTGTATTTAATTTCTGGCCACCATAAGCCATTTCTCTCCTGTATTTATGCTCATCGCTGCAAAATATCTGTATGTGGTCACTACAGTGTAAAACTTTGGTGACACTGCAACATTCACAGGAAATCTGGAAATTGCTGTAGACAGGGATGCCTGAATCCCCTAAGACGGGAAGGAGTGGATGTGTAGGTGAAGGCAGGAGGGAGTTTTCCAGATTCTCTTTGAAGAAGAATAAGCTCTACAATGGCACAGTGGGATGAAGAGTTGGTAGGAGATGCGCTCCAGTGTCCTAGAGATTTACTCAGCTACTACTAGAGATTTGCAAAAAGGTACTTGCTTGTTCCTCTTCTTTGGTTCCTGTGGGTAAAAGGCAGCTGCAAAAATTGTTAGTAGATTTTTATTGCATAAAGGTAATGATAAGATTTTTACAGATGTTTTGTTATTCTTAACTGCCTGTAAAAACTTTCTTATCTTCTTCAAATATTTCCATTTTTGATTCCCAGAATAACTCCTCACCTTTGGTGAGAAGGAAATCTAATATCAATGGTTGATTTGGACTGTTAGGGAATGAAACATCTCCAGCTTGTAGCAATCATAGCAATCTCCAACATTTTGTGCAACATGATCCACTTTGAAAATCTATTAATCTCTTCAACATTTTTGGCTCTTCACTGAAGATCTTCTACATGATCCGTATTTATAATCAAAACTTTTTTTGCCTTTCATATTTCTCAGAAAACGGAGGAGGTGACATCAGTACTGAGAACCATACTGTTTGCTGTGAAGCAGAGGCAGTTGCCTGGCGCTACAACCCTGACCTGAAGTGCTACATTCAGAAGTCACATCGAAAACACGCTGCACTGCCAGTTACCATTCCTGGTGAGGGAATTCTAGGTTAATCTCTTCTTGTGTTTGCCTTTTGCTTTGAGAGGGGCTTGTCCAGACAGCTTGATGTGAACAGAGTTTACACGGGCAGGGAGATGTCCTGTACATTCATAATTTGAATCCACACATGCTGCAGCCAGCCAGTCTCAGAGATTTGCCTTGGCAAATGGACATGGCCAGTCCTGGACAGAGATGTCTACAGGCTCAAGTTCCTGTAATTACATAGTGACAGACACAGGGGTGCTGAGGGAAGGGGGTACATGATGGGTGTGCAAAAAGTTCCCAAGAATTGACCTTATCTAAGTGCTAAATGAGGACATTTTTGTCCATGAGCTGAGGAAGATGACAGGGGTTTCTACCATGAAAGAAATTTGAATATATAAATGTCACCTTTAGTTGACAAAAAAAAAGGTTTAAAAACCAGTCAAAGTGGATTTCCTTATTTGAACACTTCATCAAGGATGGGTCTCACCACTTGTTGGTTATTTCAGATAAGGTTGATGTTCAAAAGTATCTGTTGTGATGGGGTGACAAGAATTTGCTTTGACTGTTGACAAAGTGAGCATTATGCCAGGTACCTTCTGTAAAACATGATGATCCAGAGGCTGTTTGATCTCTCATTCATCAGTTCCTTCTCTCTTTATCAGATGGGGCCAGTTCCTCTGTGTGGTGCTTACGAGGCAGCTCATGGCTTAGCACTCCTGCCTGCTTCACTTGGATGCTCTGTTTTCTTCTACTCTGCAGGTAATCCTGAATTTCCCACCAGCAAAAAGAGCAGCCTTGGCGTCTTGCTGGCATTCCTGTTTGTTGGGGTTTGCACAGGATGGGGCACCATGTTTTACTTCTTGCGGCTGCGGCGTCGCCAAGGTACAGTCTCACAAATTGTGTGCTGCCTGTGGGTCCCACGCCTGGAAGGGGGAAAAGCATAAAGGGTTTTCCTCCTGGATCTCATCTCCATTGTGCTGTTCCTGCAGTTCTTAATGATGTTCACTGGGCTGGCAGAAAAAAAAAAACAAAGAAAAAAAAATTTCCATCAGTTTTCTCCCTGGATGTTTACTGTTAGAGACCAAGATGGGTCTTGGTGGACAAGCTTAGTCAGGCTTTGGAAACATTGTCTGCCAGTGGGCAAATTTTATACAGTATTGGAGCCAGTTCCCAGGATAACTGAATGGCTGTCAGCCCAGTGAACATCATTAAGAACTGCAGGAACAGCACAATGTCCATCACAGTGCCCATCCGGTGGCTTTGTTGTGAAAAATGAGCACAGAAGGAATTTCCTCACTGCTTCCTCCTGAAGCAAGGGGGAAGCACTGGCAGGGCCAAGGAATCACAGGGCTCAGCCTTCCCTCCTTGGGGCAGACCCAGACTCAGCATTGCTGTGCAGCTTCCCTGGCAGGGATGTGTCCCAGCCAGGACATCCAGGCTGACAGGGCCTTCAGGAGAGTGGGTCCCTCTCCCAGCCCTGCCCACTCCAGAGCCAGCCTTAATTTAAGAACAAGGATTTCCTAAATGCATCCAGGAGGGAAATTTGTTTTGCAAACCAATATGAAATGGCTCTGTGGACACTTCTTGAACCTGCAATAATGGCTTTCCCCCTCCATCCTGTGTCCACCTGGCTCCAGGGTTTTTGACACCTTGTGTATGCCTGAGGCTGGGCCTCCTCTCAGTTCCTGAACTAGTGCATCCCCTGGTGCTGGTTGTTTCTTTCTGAGAGCCAAAGGATTAAATTTCCAAGTCTGAATTTGTTTCAGGAGGAGTTGCACAGCCCAGCAAAGGCAGCACAAAACCAGTCTCACTGTTGTTACATCAATAGATTAATGGATATATTAGTGTGAGGGGTAAATCATTTACCAGTAATGACTGCCCTGAGGTCCTGCCCTGGGGTGCAATGTCCAGTGATGACTCAGGTCTGTCCTAGAGCCCTTCTAAGGCAGAAGTTGATGGGTCACAGCACCAGGGCAGGGTTACAGCAGAGCCCTGAAGCTGCCCCCTTGCTGGAGAAAGGGGTGGCTCAGAAGCAGATGGGAGAGGGAAGGTGCCTGGAGGACTTCACAAATTCAGGCATTTTGTTTATAACTCTAACAGGAATCTACCAGTCTCTTGGGTGGCCTCACAGATTTTTTTTTTCAATTCTGCAGTTTCTAGGAAAGACAGCAAGGCTTCTGACAGAGAAAGGCTCACACAACCTTCATAACCATCTACAAGGGAGAAAACTTCTCTGCCAGCAGCCTCCTCTCTCATGATGTACAGCAACCAGCTAAACACAGACTCATTTTCCATGGGAACTGCTGCCCTTGTAGTCCCAAATCGTCCTGTTTTCACAAAGGTAGCTTCACCACATCCACACCTTCTCCAAGCTCTGTGACTCTTGTCCAGCTCCAGGCCTTTTGAGCAGCACAGACAGCACCAGGAGCCCCCATCCTCCTCTCCTTGGCTTGGCTGCAGACAGCAGCACCCCAGGGTGTGTGGCTGACTCAGCAGCACTGAAACCAGCTGAATTCTCTCTGGGACAAAGTAGGAACAGCTCTGAAATCCTTCCCATGCCCTCTGCATGGCTGTCACTTGGTAATGCCACAGCAGCACCCAGGTGCCTGTATTGTTTGAATTCTCAGGTCATCTCTGCATTCACCAAAGCCTTTTGCACCACAAGCTGGCTGGTAGGTTGAACTGGAAGAATTTGGAAGAGATATTTGATGTTGCCCCCACCTGCAGGCTGAGGAATGACTGAGTGTTCCTGTGCAGGGCTGGGTGGGAGGCTGTGTCCAGCTCCCTCAGGAATGGCATGGGGTCACAGAGGTCCCCAGGCTGAGCAGAACTCTGGTTTCAATCTTCCTGACAAATTAGGCAAGTTTAGACAGCGTGAGATAAGTACAGCTTCTCAGGAATCACTTTGGGTATTTGGTATCCTTAAATCATTCCCCATTCCCACCTGATTTGAATAAATCCTCAGCTTTTGCATTGGATCTAATTTACTATCAGGACTGTTGAGCAAAAATCAGTGGCAGCACAAGGGGAGAAACAAATGCCTAAAGCAATGTGAATGTTTGCTGAATCACTGTCCTTTTGCCACACAGCTAAACACAAGCACACACACAGTTCTTGGTTCATTTCTGCTTTGACTGGATTTTTTTTGTTGCTTGTTTTTTCCTCAATTTGTCTCAACCATCCAGTCAGTAGCAGAGTGAACCTTGCCAACAAACTCTGTTGTGCTGATGCTTAATATCAAATCTGGATTTTACTGATCCCCTTGCTGGTGATGTTTTAAGAGATCTCCAACACTTTGAACAGGTGATTCCCATTTGATGCCTCTGTTCCTTGCTATTCATTGTACAAATGTTTGTTTTCAGCTCCTTTGGTTACTGGGGTCATTGGAAAGCACTGAGGGTCTCATTATATATTTGCATACCTTTGTTTCTCAATGTAGGCCGGATTTACAGCTTCGGCACTCATCTTTCAGAGAATCTGCATTATCCAGTTCCCTGATGTTATTAAATTCTTCTTAAAAAAAAAAGTGTGTTTTCTTCTCTTCTCTGCCACTTTTTCTTGCCTTTGCATTCCTGATTTAGATCTGACACCAGCTCCAGTTATCAGACTGAGTTTACTGCAGCTTCTATTTTGAGAACTAATAGGATTATCCAGGGAATCTACAAAGAGAACTACATTTTCTGTGTGAGTGACAGAAACCACTCTTTTGCCAAGGCCTTTGAAGCTTGGGAAGGTGCTGAGCTGCTCAGGTCACTGGGCATGAAAGGCACTGCAGGTGCCAGAGCAGCCAAGAAATGACACAGGGAGACTGAGGTGCAGTCTGACAGAGCAGTTCTGTTGGTGGAGGAGTTGGTTTTGAAACCTTCTTTGATATGATCAGACCAAGAGGAACTCTGATGTTACAATTTCAATTGCTATTCCTATTTTTAGGTGAAGCAAGTGAACAGTCAAGAGAACATCTATCGGTGCTTGGGACGGAGACTCCATCAGCATAACTTGCTCAATGCTTCAGAAAACGAATGTTTAATTGCTGGGCAACTCTTTTTTCTCAGTGGTCCATCTGGCAAAGATGTGGAGTTGGTAAATACCCATCAGTGTTTCCATGAAATGCTTGGATTTTTGTGCAGTAACTCCAAGGGTTCCTGCTGAGTTCCTCACAGCTGCCAAGTTCCTCAGAGCAGCAAAGCAGCAGCAAGCTCTGCCAGCACCAGCACAGGCACTTCCAGTTTCCATCAGGAGATGCCTGAGATGGGAGTGCAACAGTGCATGCACAGGGCTCCTTGTCCTGCACAAGCAGGGGTTCAGCTCACAAACAGGGGGTGCAGTGCATTTCCTTTCCCCACTTTCTGGCTTTTCTTTGAGACCCCTTGCAGTGAAGAACCTGGACCAGCAGATGATGCTCCAGAGAAAAAGGGTTGGTGTGGATTCACAGGGGCAAAGGCTGTAATTCCTACACGTGGTGCTGTGTGCTGAGGTACCTTGGGCTGGGGTTGTGTGACTCCTGTCACTGCCACAGCCCTCTGTGCCTGCTGTGACAGGGAGTGGCATTGGTGCTTTCTCCTTTATCTGCATGTCAGAGGATATCTGGTGCCATGCAGAGATGACATTATGCACTGGACTTTGGTTTCTTTATGACCTGACTGACCTGAAGACTGCCCTGTAGATATATTTTCCTTGTCTAACAGCAAGGTGGTTTTCCAGGAGGAATCCCAAGCTGTTTCAGATGGCAGGGAAGGATGAGCTCAGCAGCAGCAATGAGATTTCTGCTCCCACAGGCTGCTTTCAGTCCCTGTGAATCTGCAGAAGCCCATACAGGCTGTGGCTGGCACAGGTTTGTTTGGAACAGAGGCTCCCTGTGAAATCCCTGCTGAAAAGGCTGTGCTGAGAGCCAGGGTGGAAGAGGGCAGCGTGGTGAAAGGGTGAGCTGTGGGCTGGGAGGAAGCATTGCTGCTCTCAGACCCAGCTGCACTCTACTGCAGGGCTGGCACTGCTGCTTGTCACTGCCTGGGGGACAGCTTGCACAGGCTGACAAAAACTAATAAAGGTTGTTCTGTGTGTCAAAGGCAGGGGCCAAAGGCAAAGATCTTCTGGATCTGTGGAGATATCTGGGATAGTAGGGAAGAGGGGAAAGAGCAGGGTCAGGCACTCTCCAGATCACTTCCCTGTTGTAACCATGTGTTGCATTTGCTGAGAATTAAAATCTATTTAATAGTTTGCTTTAACTTATGCTGTCACCACGATATTTTCTGAAAATCCTCTTTGCCCAGGATTTTTTCCTGGGAAGCTGAGAAGCCTCAGAGAGAAATGAAAACAATAATTATCTCCAGTGTCTGCTGCTTTGGAATGTGGCTTGGACATTGTTTACCAACAGGTGAATGTTTGATTGGTTCCATGTGAATGGTTTTAATTTCATGACCAATCATGGCCCAGCTGTGTTGAGGCTCTGAGGAGTCACAGGTTTTTATTACTCATTCTTGTGAAGCCTTCTGATGTATCCTTTCTCATAATATAATATAATATAATATAATATAATATAATATAATATAATATAATATAATATAATATAATATAATATAATATAATATAATATAATGTAATGTAATGTAATGTAATGTAATGTAATGTAATGTAATGTAATGTAATGTAATGTAATGTAATGTAATGTAATGTAATGTAATATCAGCCTTCTAAGACAATGGAATCAGATTCATCTCTTCCCTCATCCTGGGGACCTTCACAAACACCACATTATGCCACCCCAAAAAGTCCCACAAAAAAGAGAGAAGGTAAAGCAGCAGATCTTACCCTCATCTGTACCCTGTGCTTACAGGCCCTGAGCTTACTACAGACCTGGGAGCCCTTGCATGGCCAGGTAGTGCCAGGCTGGGGAGCAGATTCAGTCACTCACATCCCTGCTGCAGTACCCAGAGGGACAGGGTGACTGCCCAGGCACTTCTGAGCAGGTTCCTGAGGAGTTTTTGGGAGTGTGATTGGCTTTTCCCATGTTTTCCCTACTGCACTGTGCCACACATCAGCATGGGCTTGCCTGGTGTCAATGTTCAGTGATACTGCTGAACTGCACTCTAAAAGTGAAAGTGAAAATTTAACTACAGGTAATTAAGCAATAATACATCTAATTACTTTTTAAAGAAGGGAGGAGCCAGTATCCTGCTTTTCCTCCAGATTCCAAGGGACTTTCTCCTCTCCTGGTCAGGCTCTAGAAGATGGATGAATGAGCTGGGGCTGGAAAGACTCCACAGGGAGAAGGGAAGGGAGAGGCATGAAAGCTTCCTCGGTCACAAACAACATGTGAGGGTCTCACACTGTCTTCTTTTAGTGCTCCTGTCTTAGAGCCAATCTCTTCTCTTAGAAAATGTTACTCCTTTTACTTGTTAAGAACACAATTGGACGAGTTGCAAGTTTAATTCTCACTTTTTTGCTAGGTAGAAAAAGGCTTTATTGTCCTGGTAAAGACTGGAATTGTTTATTGTCTTGGCTTTGCAATGAAGTTAAGGGAGAAGAAAAAGCCTGAAACTTCAGGTAATTATGTTTCCTCGAATAGATCCTTTTAGCAACAAGATCAAAAGACCTTGTTAGGTTCTACAGATTTCCTGTCAAATCCTCTTTCTCCTGCTGGTTTGTGGGTCAGGTCTGCCCTGGGGGAGGCTGGGTGTGAGTGGTGGTGTTTGCTGAAGGAACTCCACAGCTCCTCCTGCTTGGCAATTATTCACATTGTCACGATGCAGATCAAATCTGCTGGTTTGTGAGCAGGGCTTGTATAATAACTGAGGGTTTTCCTGAACTAAGGGAGCATATCTCATCCCCTTTCTCCTTAAAAAGCCAAGACTTTTGCATCTGCAGCCACCAATCTAAGCCTGTGGGAGTCCTGACAAACAGAACTGATGTTTCAGATGGTACTGCATTTCTGGGCTGCGAGACAGCTGCCTGATTTTGGCACTTTGAAGAGCAAATTTGAGCCGCCCTTTTCTCAGTTGCCTCCAGAGGGGAGGAAGGTGCTGCCCACTGACAGCTCTCTGCTGCTGCCCTGAGGGCTGGGGGTTGCTCAGCAGCACAAAAACAGGGCTGGTGGTTTAAGTGTGAAGAAACCCAAGGTGCACCTCCCAGAGAAATGGTTTTTCCCCCATAACCATTGTGATACAAAAGCAAAACTCTGCTGACTTCTTTCAGTAGACAGCTCAAGTAACTGGCATACAACAGCCTAACCTGGGGCTCTTGGGACTCTTTACTCAGGGCTTTAAATCATTGTTCAGACTGAGGGAGCAACTAAAAAGACCTTTGAAGATGCTGTGGATGTTGTTTCTCCCCAGTGCATCCCTCTTTCTCCTGCTTCTCCCATGCTTCCCTGCCCAGGATGGTACGTACAACATCGGTGCTCTTACATTTCTCACATTTCAGTCTTTTCTTTCCTTTTTTCCAACATTTTCTAAACTATGTTTGCCTTAGACATGTAACACTCTCTATTTCATTTTTCTTCCCTTGCTTCTGATGTAGCTTCTTTCAGGTGTTTCCCATTTGATCTCTCTATTCCTTTCTATTCATTGCACAAATACTCCCCCTTCAGTTTCTTTGGATATTGGGGTCATTAGAGAACTCCAAGGATTTCATTCTACATTTGTTTCTTAAATAGATTGGATTTACACTTTCTGCAGCCTCTTCCTGTATTGAATCTGAGAATCTGTATTATCCAGTTCCCTGATGTTATAAAAGCCCCTTTAAAAGGACAAGTGTATTCTATTCTCTGCCACTTTTCCTTACTTGCAAATTCCTGATTTAGATCTGAAACCAATTATCAGGGTAATCTTAGTGAAGTTTGTATTTTGAGAAGTAATAGGATTTTCCTGGGAATCTAGAGAGAGAACTACATTTTCTGTGTGAGTGACAGCAGCCACTTCTTTGCCAAGGCCTTTGAAGCTTGGGAAGGTGCTGATCTGCTTGGGTCACTGGGCATGAAAGGCACTGCAGGTGCCAGAGCAGCCAAGAAATGACACAGGGAGAATGAGGTGCAGTCTCACAGAGCAGTTCTGTTGGTGGAGGAGTTGGTTTTGAAAAGTACTTTGATATGATCAGACCAAGAGGAACTCTGATATTACAATTTCAATTGCATTTCTTATTTTTAGGTAGAGGAAAAGAACAGTCCACAGACGTTATCAGTGCTTGGGAAGGAGACTCCATCAGCATAACTTGCCCAATGAATCGTGCAGAGTATCAATTGGGAATGTACTTGAGACTTATCAGACAGAGTGTCAATGTGATATATTGTTCCAAGGAGAATTCTTCACGTATCAATCCTGACTTTGCTAATCGCATCGAGTGTTCAAAGGAAGGGGAGAACTTCAGGATAACGCTGCACAGGTTACGGGAGTCTGATTCTGAAATCTACATATGCACAGATATCTTACAAATGAAGGAGATATATAGGAAGACAATCATAGTACTGGTCAAAGGTATTGCAATTCCCCCTTTAATGTCAAGAATACAGATCTGTACTTTAAATCAAAGATTAGAAGGAGACACAATGGGAGGTTGAGTCTGACAGAACCTCCTCCATGTCTGCTCAGGTACAGATTTGAAGGAATGTGTGGGTTTGCTCCCTGAAACAATGAAGAAAACACATGAGATAGCATGGTACCAAAAAACCCTAAACAATTTTAGAAGATGAATTTGTGACTCATTAATGCCAGCTACAGATTTTCACATGAGTCACAGGTTGCTGCAGCAGTTTGGAAACGGTGAGGTCTCACAGCTCTTTCCAAAACAACCTGTCAAACCTTTTTAAAAATCTAGCAGAGCAAAGAGGGGTTTTTTTAGTAGCAGTTGTTTTTGCAAACCTCTTTTGTTTTTACTGATTCATCTTAAATGACAAATTGGTAATAATTGGGAGGCTGGTCTTATGCAAGTTGAGCATGAGTGAGTAAAGGGTTTTTTCTCTTGTTAGTGAGGAGTTGCTGAATGAGAAGTGTTTCTTTTGGCAGGTGTTTCTGGTTGGGGGAACAACTTTTCTGTCTTTGTTATTTACATTTTTCATTAGAAGAGGGTTGAGTCCACACTATTCTTTGGCAGTTTATTCCTCCATGAAACTGTCCTTCCAATGAGACCTTCTAACCTGAGACATCTTTCCCAAAGCTTACAGGATTTTCTTCCTTTCCTGTCCCCAGGCATGTGAGATCTAATTGATTGCTGATCAGCAATTGTAGTTTATATCCATTAAGGATTATCATCTCCTCCCTTGGGCTTCTCCTTTCAAACTTCTTGGCTGTGTTTTCTCAAATGAATCACATCTTGTTTATTATGTATTGTCTCTCCAAATTATTTTATTATTATTTTATTGCTTTATATCTCTGATTCTGATCCTCTTCTCTGAAATGCTTACAGCTTTCCTTTTACAAACCTGATAAATTCTGTCCTCACTCCCTTATCCACTTCAATGGTAATATTAAAAGGAATAAGTCCTGTCCTCAGAGGAACTCAGTGGAATGTCTTCCCAGCTGCACAGTGAGTCATTAATGACCACTCCATTCTCATGGACCATTTTCACATTGATGGGACACACACTGTGTGATTTGATCCAGACCAACAGCCCCCAGATCTTTCTCTGCTTGAGAAAGCAGGCAATGATGCACGGCTGCAGGACGTGCTGGTCAGGCTGTATTCCCTTAGAGGAGGTCAGTATTTATAATTTCTTGGGTAATGCAGACCCTGTACAAACAGCTAAACCTGTTGGTCAGTCCTCCTTTCAGATCCTGAGCCAGGGCGTACTAAAATATATCCTTCTTAAAGCCTGTGTAAAGCATGCTTAAAAATTCATTGTATCTACATTTCCATGGTGTAAGAGCTGAAATGAGGGATGCAGGATTCCAGGCAGCTCTCCAAAATGCAGCTTGTTGTATCCAAACTGTCACAGCAGTCCAGGGTGATGGGTGACAGAGCTGTGCCTACAGCTCTCAGCTCCAGCTGCAGGCAGGCCTGGACACCCTTTGGTTTTGGTTACAATGCATTACAGACTTTTCTTTGCTGAGCATCTTAATACAGCAGAACCAATCTATACCTTAACTTTTATCTGTAGCCTATCATAACTACTATAATTACCACATTCATGTTACCATTCTCCAATCACTAAAAGTTAGAACATTACAGTTTAAGCTAGAAGTTGTTTTTCAGTTTTCTTGCAGTGGAAAATTCTGAAACCTTTTTTCTACTTGCAACATTTGCTGCCTTGTTTGCCTGTGCTGTCTTTCTGCTTGGTACAAACATCTTCTTGTTTGAGGTGGGTTTATCCTTTGCTCTAAGCCATAAAAACCCCTTCTAACCAACATACACTTTTCCTCCTTGGTTATCCAGCAAGACTGCCTCAGCAATTCTTTTCTTCTATATCAAAACTTGCTTCCATCTCTATTCCTTCATCAGACTCTACATTTAAAAATCTTCCTGCTAAGCATCCATATCTGTGAGACTTCCTTGTCAAACTTCTATCCTTCCCAACACCATGGTCTGTTCTTTTCTGCCTGCTCTGTCCCCTTGCTCCCCAGTTGAAATCCACTGTGTTAAGCGTGTGATAACCACCAATCTCTCTGTTTTTAGCTAAATCCAGAAGGCCTCTGGAGCAGACACCACTCCATGCCAACCCTGAGCAAGGCCAGTCTGTCAACATCACGTGTGAGTTGAAAAGTGAAGAGAAGTTCTACTTGTTCAGGACTCATGTGCAGCCCGGCACAGTTCTGTCTGTGCCAAATCTCCGCGGGTCAGGGGTTTCTCCTGCCTTTGAGAATCGCTTGGAGTATTCAAGGGAAGGAAATAGAATTGTGGTGATTCTACACAAGCTACAGGAAAAGGACAGTGATAATTACATCTGTGCCCAGGAGGTGAAGGGTTCTCCTCTGTTCTCTGCAAGAGGCACCATGGTGCTGGTTAAAGGTATCACCCTTTTGCTCATTTAATCATAAATATCTGTTGTTGTACTGTGGACAGAAAGCTTTTGGAACTTTAGTCAGGACAGGCAAACCTAGGAAAGTTTGCCTAGAAAATTATTTCCTGTTAAGGTCAGACACAGAAACAGACTCTGTGTTTCCACCTGACTTGTACAACCAGAGGGGAATTCAGACCTTGCCATGATCCTGCAGCTTAGAAAAAGAAAAAAGGTCAAAACAAGGTAACAAACACTTCACTGAGTGCAATCTGTCACTTTTAGGGTATGGTTAAGTACTTTCAGCACCAAATCTTTGACTTTATCATGACATAAATGGATTTTAGAAACCATTGCCTCAAGCAAGTCTTGTGTTAAAAAAAAAAAAAATCAAATCACACTGGGGAGCACAAAACAAGTCCTTGGACTTTTGCTTCAAGCACCACAGACCACAGCAGAGATGTTCTCACATACCCTTGTTACACACTAAGCACTCTGTGAGCGTGTGGTACAAACAGGGGTTTTGATTTTTCTGTGTTCCAAAGCGGGGGTTTCATTTCTCTGTGCTCCAAAGATGAGTTTTTCTTTTTCTGTGCTCCACAGATGAGTTTTTTATTTTCCTGCAGGATTTTGCTGTACCCATTTGCTAAACTGAAGTCAGAACCAGCAAGAGAGAGCTTGATTTTGGTCTTACAAAAATTTAACCCTGTACATTGAGATTTGCTGAGGCCTTTGTAAAATAAGGTTTACAAAGGCCCTAAGAGTTGCAAAGGCTTTTCCTGCAGTCTGCAAAGGCATCTGTGGTCCTGTTCTGTGCCACCACCCACAGCTGGGGCAACGACTCAGTAAAGTGAGGTGGGGGAAATGACAGTAGCCCAACAAAGCGGAGGTGTGATTATTAGTTAGTGTGTTATTCATATATGGATTAATTGAGGTTTTAGAGAGTTGAAACCCTTTCCACCAGCATTATTCTGCTCAGTGCATTTTATACCACAGCATGAACATGAAGACACTCCTGCTTCTGTCTGCACCTCTCATCAGCCTGGCTCTTGGGTAATTCAGAGCGCTCGGGGTTGCAGCAACACTGCAGGAAATCATTTTCTGCTCCCATTAGGAGTGTGTGGTCCTGTCAGTGGTGTGGGAGGTGCCTTTGTGGAGTGCTCCTTGCTGACCCACCTGCAGCCACCCCCAGCCTCTGGAAGAGCACAGGGAATGCCAGTGAGAATAATCATGGCATGAGAAATGTGGCTCTGTAGCTGTAGTCAAGATCCAAATTTGTGGCTAAACTGTAAAATTATCTTTTTCAGAATAAAAATAAAATTCTGTGGGAAATAGATTTGTAGAGAATTCTCAAAACCTGACGGAAGGTTCACATAGTGTGCATCTATATGCAAACCTTGAGATAAGAAATTCTGACTTAGAAATGCCATGGAATAAGACAGACATTGCTGAGAGAGAAATGGAGCTAGAAACAACTTTCAAATGATGGCCTTGAAAAAAGGACTGGATACCTTGGAGAAATAGAACTATGAAAGGTGCATTGTAGTAGCACCCATGAAGGGAAATTTTAGATGATTTGGCTTTAAGGCATTTGCAGCATGATGTGGCAAAAGCTGATAGAAGCACTTATGATGTATTGTAATTAAGAAATAGTTTGCTTCTGATTGTGATGGCGTGAATTAAAACATCTGTCTTGTCTCACCTCTCAATTACCCCATGTCTGGGTCAGAAAAGAACTTAATCCGACAAAATTCTGCCTCTTTGTATTTATAACCATGCTGCTGTGATTTTAGACGCAGAAGTGAAGCAGGCATGTGAGAAGAGCTCCTGGGATTTGTATGCCCTTCTTATCGTGATGGCTGTGCTGTTCTGTGCCCTGGTGTGCTGTGCCTTGTACCGTGTGGATGTAAGTACAGTCACCACAGCAAAACTGGGGCAGTTTGGTGGAACAAACAGATATTATTTTGAAATAGTGCCAGAGTCAAGCAAACATCTGATAAACCTAAGGAATTGTGGTTCCTTATTGCTCTCCTATTTCGCCACATTTAATATCATCCAGCTGTAAACTCTTGGCAGCTAACACAGTGTCTTATACTCCTGTAACCCTTTGTAAATGAGACATTTATTGTTTTTTGATAACAAACCTCAAGTGAGCTGTGTGGTTGACACAGCCATGTGTTGTGTGTGTATCCCTGAACAAAGACCCTCACTGTTCTGCTTTCCTTGCTTTTTAAAATTTTTTTTTGTGAATTGGGACTGGAGCTGTACATAGCAAGCTTGTAAGAGATGTGACTTGGAGGGGGACACAAGGGCAACAAAAACTCATAAAATAGCCTGATGTCTGAAAGTTGTGCTGGGAAACAAAAAAATGGCCCCTTTCCAGAAAAGAAAAAATTATTGCATTTTTTTCCTTCACTGGGGTTATTTCTATACGTATACTGTAGAAAATGCCCACAAATTGTCTCTGATAGATCTTTCTGCTGTATAAATATTATTGAAAATTAAATGTGTGACTCACAGGCTCCTGTCTCATCCCTTCAAATGTGGATCCAGCACTGCTAAAAACCAGTAGTGTAACATTGTTCTGTCAAAGCCCAGTGGGACCTCATGTCCTGTGTTACCAGTAACTGTCTAAGAATGATTCTTATTTATTATTATTGTCATTTATTATTTATGTCAAAGCTACAGTTACATCCAAGTCTTGAAGGAACTTTTCCTGAAATTGCATCAGACTCATAAAAGAAAGTAAAATAAATAGGCTGATAATTTCCACGTGGTCCTCTAAGACCTCACTGGGTCGTGAGAGGAATTTTAAAAGTATGTCTCCTCTTCCAACAGATGATGCAGATGGACTCCTAAGATGGAAAATGACTCCTTGGTTGGGGTCTTTCCAGGCTCTGGTTTGAATGTCTGTTTTCTTTGTTTGGCAGGTAAAGAAATATTTCCAGAGGAAAAAGCCCAATGAGGTATATGAAGACATGTCCTACAACTCCAGACGGAGCACCCTGGTCAGAACCAGCACCTATTCCCAGGTGAATAAACTTCTGCCAGCCGGGACCATCCCCTCACAGGCAGCTCTGAGAGATGCTTTAACCACCTGAACTGAAATTGCTGTCACCTACCTTCTTCAGTGGAGGGAAAAACCTCGTTTCCAAGGTTGTTTCTACTTTTTTTAATGTTTTTTTTTTGTAATGTACAAAAAAATCTAGCGAATTGCAAGTGCCCTGGACATGTGTACGCAGTTCAGTGTGGAAAAGCAGCATTTTGGGGCTAAATGCAACATATGGGCTCGTTTCTTTGCTAAATAACCCATTCTGGGATGGATGGGGAGGTCTGGTTCTGAGCTTTGCTGAGTCTCAGGAAGACCACACAGGTCTGATCAATAATTTGCCATGGATCCACACAGGCATGGATTCCAGTTCCCTCATGGATCCTTGCCCAAGAGCTCAGGCAGCTAAAACTACTCAAGAGTTACAGCAGGGAAATCTATTTTGAAGTTTTCAGAAATGTGGCAGGGTGAAATGCTGGATCCATGTGGACTCACCTGCTCCAAGGCCATGATGATCCCACAAAAACACAATCAAGTCTAGATTTTAGTTCACTGACTCTGTCAAAGCCACTCACATGATTTATGGGGGTCTTGATGTGGCTGAGGAGCCAAGTGACTAAACTTGGGTCCTGGTGGCATCTTGGGTGTCTCAGTTTGAACAGACAGGTGTCTGCTAAGGGAGGCAGGAACCTCCTTGAAATGGAAAATGTAAACCCCTCCCTCTGAATTATTATGATTTTTAAATTAAAAGGATCTCAGGCAAAGATATGGGAGTAGGAATAACAGTTCTTTATCAGGAAATTAAAAAAAAATACAATAGTACAAAAAAAAAAAAAAAAAGCAAGCAATAGTACAAAGGACAGAAAACAAACCACTGCCAGAGTCAGACCATGCCCTGCCCCCTGTGTGTCAGGGAGGTGTCCCAGCCCCATCCCATGGGGGCTCAGCCCTCCTGCAGCCCCAGCTGTGGCTCTGCTGCAGCAGGGATCCTGCACAAGGGGGGAGTTTTCCTCTGCAGCTCCAGGGCTGCTGCAGATGGGCCTGGGCTCCCTCTGGCCATGCAGGGCAGCAGAAAGCTGCTCCTCTGGCAGTGCAGGGGGCAAAGGCTGCTGTGCTGTGCCAGGCTCAGATTGGATCCAGGCAGGAATGCTTGGCTCCTCCCCTGGGCGGAGCATCTCCCCATGGGATGCTGGGATTGGATCAGCCCTGCAGGGACGCTCAGTGGCCATGGGCAGCAGAGATCTCCTGGAGAGAGGGCTGGCTGTGGGAGAGATAAAGATAAAACTGCCCAAAGGACAGCAGAAAACTGCCCCACTGTCACTGACATACTTTATGAAAAATCCCTTTGCCAGGATCTTTTCTTCTGAGAAGCTGAGAGACTTCAGCTTCTCCATGTTTTGCTACTTTGGAATGTGATTGGGAGAATTGTTTTCCCAGCATGTGAATTGTTTCTGATGAATGGCCAATGACAGCCAGCTGTGTCAGACTCTGAGTCTGTCACGAGATTTTATAATTCATTCCTTTCTAGCTTTCTGATGTTTCCTTTCTTCAGTATAGTTTTAGTGTATAATTTTCTTATAATATATATTGTAAATCAGCCTTCTGAAACATGGAGTCAAGATTCTCATTTCTTCCCTTGTCCTGGGGACCCTCAAACACCACCACATTCCACCTCTAACAGATAGGAATAGAATCCCCTATTTCTAACCTAAGGCCCTGGGACAGCAGAAATGTTTGTGATGTGCTGGATGAGTTTCTCCACAGTGACTCCCCGCTGTACAACACAAGGTGAAATAATCCAGGGTAACATAAAGCCAATGTCTGCATTCCAACCTGGGCATGATCTAAAACCCCTTCTTATCAAAGGGATTTATCAAAACTCACCTCAGGCAAGGGGAGGCTAAATTTGGGTTAGTAACAGCTTCTGGAGCTGGGCCGAGGAAGGGCTCAGCCTCCTCCAGGGGTGTTTTGGTTTTGTAGGGTTGGGGCCATTGTGAAAAGTCAAAAATCTTTCACAAAGGAATGCTGAAAATTGCCTTGGTACAAGGCAGGGCTCATGGGGTGGCCTCTGGTTGCCGAGGACCCGCTGAGACTGGAGTTTCTCTCTATTGATGTGATTGTTTATTTTGTTTTGAGGGATTAGGGTCAGTTTATCTTTCATGAGTGCATAGCTGGAGCAGAGCCAGGCACAAAGGATAATTCTCTCCAGAGCTGAGCTCTGACAAGATCCCAGCTTGCCAAGGCAATCCTGCCCCTCAGGAGAGCCCATTTCCCTCCAGGTATTGCTCATGAAATGCTGTGCACCAGACCTGAGGGAGAAATCCCCTCACTGTGAGGGGTGGGTGGTGCAGGTTCACCTTGTGAGCATGTAGGCGCTGTCTTCACATGGCCAGACCTGGATTAATTGTGTTTGTGTTGGGGTTTTGTACAGTTCCTCAAAATTTTCATACATATATTAAAACCTTTTTCATATGTCTTGCAAATAAATGGATGTTTCTTTTAGTGGTTTTTTTTTGTGTGTTTTTTTTTTAATTAGTGATTCAAGGCTTTTTGAAAATTCTGTACAAACTGCCCCTAACAGCCTCCCACTAGAGAGCATATTACTGTTTTCCACTTCAATTACAAAATCTTCAGGTGAGGTTTTCCTTTTAAAACCAATCACTGAAAAAAACCAGAAAAGAACCCTTCAAACCCTGTGTATTCCATGTCTCATTGCCCAAACTTTTCTTGAATTCTGCCAGACTTGGTGCTGGCACCAATCCTGGCTTTGTCCCTGGAAAAGCCCAGCTCAGGGGTGGGTGAAGAGCTGAGGAAGAACCAACAAATCAGGTGCCAACCTAGGAACTGAGGTGCCCGTAGTCAATCACCTTTTGTCACATTTTCAGTCTTGGAACAAGGTGCAGGTTTAGTCAAAAAGGGGCAAAAGCCCTGAGAGCCAGCACAGGGAGGTTCACAATGAGCGAAGTGGCACTTGAGATAAGCTTTTTGTAGAAACAGTGTTGTGCAAATGTGACCACAAAGGTGAAGAAAAAAAAAAGCTGTGAAAGGAACAGTAGTGGAGGTGTTTTTTGATTTTGTGTAAACAAATTAAAAAAAAAAAAAAAAAAAGAAGTAACACCCTTCTGAAGAAAATAACACACACTGAGCCATTTTGTGGGCAGTACGATTAGCCCAAGCAGTGGTGACTGAACTGCTGGGGAATTTCACTCCAGAATGTCAGGGAATAATTGGGAATTTAATAAAATTAATTTTATTTTAAATAAAGAGGGCTGGAGCATTCTGAAGATGCAGAGTTGTCTCAGATCTACACTGGAAAGCAGAAAAACTGAAAGTTTTACCCCCAGAGTTGCAGACAGAATTGCTCTGAGCTAATTCTGTTGCCTTTGAATCTTTTTCTGTCTTGTCTCAGCCTCTGGAGAGGGAAATGGTTTTCAGGAGAGGTGGGAAGTGCAGTTCTGAGGCAGTGAGAACAGTACCAGGGTATTGGTGATGCCCCAGCCTTATCCATGAGATAAAAAGCAGGAATTGCAGCTGGGAGCAGAGCAGGCTGAGGTGGGAAGCAGGGCTGCAGTGTCACAGTCTGTGGGATGGGGCAGGCCAAGGCAGCTGGGCAAGGACAGCAGGTCAGAAGCAGAGAAATTCCAACAGGCAAGGTACAAAAGAGTGTCTGAAATGACTCAGGGGTCTGCAGGGAGTGACTGGGCTGAGTGCCTGGGAAGGGGAAGGCTCATCAAGAATACTCCTGGTTATTTGCAGAACTGAAGAAATCAGCCTGCACATGCGGATTAGTGCTGATGGAGCCTATGGACTCAGGGAAATTTAGCTGAAAAAAGCATTTTAACCCCTTGACTCAGGTGTGTGTGACAAGGACGTGCCTGAACTCAGGTGCCAGGCGGGCTGATAAGGCCAAATGAGCCACAAAATGTTTTGCAGGAGACAGGAGAGAAGCAGGTTCTGTTCTGGTGGCTTGTGGCATATTGCAGGACACTGGAATGTCTCCAGTGGCTCCTGCAATCCAGTGTTTATGTGCTCCAGCAGCTGTGAGTGCTGCATGATCCATGTCTGGGTTTGTGGTCTGGAGCCAGTTTCTCCCACCTGTCTCTTGCTGGGGACTTTTTTTCCATCCAAAACCTCATTCTTCTGCTACAGAATTCAGAGGATCTGACCAAAACATGTCCAGCTCTCCTGGCTCTGCTGAAGACAAGCTACTCACTGCTCATTTCTCAAGGTCCCTGTGTTAGTAAAAAACCTATTTTCACTCATGGTATGCAAGCTTTTGTAAACACTTGTTTTCCAAAGCATTTAGTTTCTTTTTGAATGCTTTGTAACCCTCAACTTGCATTATATTAGCAGTCAGCTTACAGTCAATTTGAAAACATGCAGGGTTTTTTTTCTGGTTCATAGATTTGGTTTTCTCACAGCTTTGAGGTGCTGAAAATGCTTCATTGGTGCTATTTCTTTAATCTGATGTATTTGGTTAATATGCTCCTGCACTAGTTAATGAGTTCTTTTACTGCTTGTATAAATTTAACAGTATTTATGTTCTTTTGCATGGTTTTTAACACTATTTCAATTCCTTCAGGAATGACTGGTTACTGGCTTTGTGCAACATGCAAGAAATCTTTCCAATTTCATTTGGAGTCTCAACAGGTTTTAACCTACTTTTTAGAAAATCAATATATTACTCATCACCCATAACTCTCTCATACAGCCAGAGCACTCTGCCTTGTCTACAAGAATCTCACATAATTTTTTCATTTAAGAAATGAAAATAAAACAACCAGCCCAAATACTGACTAAAGGGAATAAACCATTTTGTCCTTACACTAAAGTTTTACAGTGTTGTCACAATCTGTGTGGTACAAGTAGCTTGTCTGTCCAATTGTGGATGGGGGGTGACTCCACTCTGTGTAATTAACTGCTGGTAAGGCTGGATGAACTCTCTGGATGGTGCTAATTCCTGTGTAACTACTTCACAAGAGCCATTATTTTGCTTTTGGCTGGTATTTGCACCAACTGGCTGGCATGTGTCTGACACTCTCCCTGGAAAACATGTCCATGGCCCCAGAGATTTCCAGCTGAGATATTAGAAATGCTCTGCTCCACTCCTGTGCTTTCTGTCTGTAATGGGAACAATGTCTAAACACTGCACATGCCAAGTGGAAGATGATCTCTCATTCCTTCTTACTGAATTAGTATCAGTAATTAGTAATTAGTAAATTTCTAGGAAAGCCTTTAAGTTCATCCCTCTCTGCAGTTCATGACACCCTGAGACATTTGCTCCATCTGCTCTTAGCAGAATCACACAAGTTGTAAAAGCTTATTCTGGGGGTTGTTGTATAAGTGATACGTTACCAATGGTAACCATTATTTCATCCTCAGATGGTGGAATTTATCACTGCTCTGGTAGAACAGAAAAAAGGAGATACTTGGTTTGTGGGGTCCCTTTCCCCATACATTGTTGCCTTACAGCTCAGGGCAAGACTTCAAAGAAGTCACCAAGACCAGTTTGCTGCTTGTGGTTTCGACTGGTATAATATTAGTTCTGTTCAGAGACAGTTGGCTGAAGCTTGTGGGTGAGTGACATTTAAAGTCCCAATGTAGAGATAACACTTTGCATAAATGCTCATGATTTCTGAGAAAAACTATTATAGAAGAAACTCCTTAACATTGTTGTAGATTTCTCTGTTACCCTCACTCTCAAACTTTCTAATGCTCACAGTGGAAGCTTCTCTAGGAAATCTCCTCAAAGTGATGGCAGTTGGTGTCTAAACTTTTGGACTCAAAACTCTTTATTTAATTTAAAAAAAAAAAACTCAAAAAACAAACAAACCAAAAAAAACCTGAACAGTTCAAGGTTTCACAAAAGAAATCAAGCATGTGTGTGTACACACTGCAGATAAAAAAATCACAGTTCCTGATGACTTTCAAGGCTAAAATTAGAAACAGTCCTTTCACACAGAGCAACATGCTCCTTCTTGCAGGCGTGTTTTGGAAATAAAGTTGTAGCATGGATAAATAGATACTTATATTTCCGTCCTTGCCAAAAGAGGAAACAGAAGAGGATTCCTATCAGGTTTAGAGCTCACAGAGAAACCTAAATGAACAGCCTGAAGTGAGGCCTTGCAACTTTTAGACTTGTCCAGGATTAGGTGAACCAGGAGGGATCCATCACTGAAAGGATGGCTGTTGTCCTCCTGGTGCTTTTGTGAATAAATCTCACTGTGGTGGTCATGGTGAGCTTGCAAATTGTCTGAGTGGGCTTGGCTGGAGGCAGAGAAGGGCACTTCTTCCAGTGCCTCTTATTCCATGGCAAGCCCTAATACTCAGACTTGGGGACACCACTTGGGTAGAACAAAAAGAGAGGCAGAAATATCCATAGTAAAAATAATTACATTCTCTAGTAACATGCTTTGTGCAGCTGGCTTCTCTCAGGCTGCTCTCACATCTCAGTGACAGATGAGAGAGAGACACAAAAATCGTGGTTTTGTGGTGGAGACAGCAAGCCTGCCTGCTGCAGGGGGCTTGGGGTGTTATTTATGTTCAGAGGTGCTGAGGGGGCTGCTCTGTGGTGTGGCCTGTCCCCATGCTGTGACAGGGACCTGTGAGCACGCTCTGGCAGGAGCCTGCGGTTGCCGTGTGCTCGGCAGGGCTGGAGCAGCTCCTCTGCAGAGCATCACCCCCAAAAGCAGCCTGGCTGTCCTCCTCTGAGCTGCCGCCTGCCAGTGCCCTGGGGTCCCTCACTGTCACAGTCACTGTCACTGTCACTGTCACTGCTAGTGTCACACCGTGCTTTGTGTTACAGCTGTGTCCCCTCGGTTCCCTCACTGTCACTGCCACTGTCACACTGTGCTCTGTGCTGCAGCTGCCTATGGGCCCTCAGTTCCCTCACTGTCACTGTCACGCCATGCTCTGTGTAACTGATGCCTTGTTCCAGCTTACCTAGAGACAGATTTATGGCCACTGACAGAAACAGTTATAAAATAAAAGCAGATTTATTAACTGAGGGGTCTTCTGGTACACTGAGGGCAGACGAAGCCTCCCCAGGGGGCTATGGCCTTGGATCTCAGGCCTAGGGGAATTGTTTTGTCTGACCAAAATGTGAAGGCAGTAACTGACACTTCATATGGAGCTCAGATTTCGGCACCAATGCGGTGCAGGATCTGAAAAACATGAAGGCTAAAATCTTAAGACCACATTACCCGAGGGAGGTACCTGTGGCCCCTCAGTTCCCTCACTGTCACTGTCACACCATGCTCTGTGTTACTGATACCTTTTTCAAGCTTATCTAGAGACAGAGGCTAGACAAGGTTAAGACAATAAAAGCAGATTTATTTTCTGAAGGGCCTTCTGGTACACTGAGGGCAGATGAAGCCTCCCCAAGGCCTACACCCAGTATGGACAATGGTCATGAGATTTTCAGACAGATGTAAGTTTGGCCCACTTACATATCAGGGATTAATTCTCTAATTAAACTAATTAAGCTTCAGGTAATAAAGTCATATTCCCCCAGTTTGTTTTCCCCAATTCACTTTTGTTTATACTTTTCTGGGCCTGAGGCTCTAGAGTGTTCTTGGACCTCAGGCCTAGAGGGATTGTTTTGTCTGACCAAAATGTGAAGACAGTTAAACAACACTGCATATGGAGTTTAGAGTTATACACTAATGCAGTACAGGATTTGAAAAATATAAGGCTAAAATCTTAAGGCATCATTACAGCTGCCTGTGGCCACTCGTCACTCAGCGGAGACAGGTCCCTGCTGTCCCCAGGACAGCTGCCCTTGGCATGGGGGTTGTTAGCAGATAGAAATCAGGCCCTTTGTCAGACACAATAAGGGATTGCATGGACACATGGGTGTCACCACTGAGTCAGGAACAGACAATAAATGACACAGACTCTAAGTCAGTAGGCTAAGAGGTTAGAAGCCCCAGGTTTACTTCTTTTATACCCTGGTCTGATTCAGGTGGGCCTGATTGGTCCTTTAATCAAGACATTTCACATAATTGGCTAATTAAGAACAACATCCTTAGGTAAACACCTTATGGGAAAAACAACTTGTTCAAAATACCACCTGCAGATTATTTACCATTTGTTAACCATTCTTTCTCTCTCTCCCTAGAACTTCCCAGACCAATTAATGGGAAAGCTTATCTGGCTTCCTCTCTTTGACCCGACTGTGATATCCACACATGGATGTGTCTCCCAGGCCATGCCAGGATGGGTCTCCAGGCTTTCCACAGACACACTCATCCCCCAGGGCTCCTGCTGCCAGGGCAGAGCTGCAGTCCTGTGGCCAACAGGTGAGCAGGGTTTGGTCTGCTCCAAGTAGAATTCACTGATTAACTCCATCTTCTGCTTTTCCCAGTTTAAAGAAGAGAATCTGAGGCACTGGGTAGCTGATACCCCTGGACTGAGGCCACAGAGTCAGGCAGTAAAGCAGTTTTCATTCAATCCCACCAACATAAACACATCCCTATTCTGTTGTTGCATGGTAGAAGAAGATAATGTGGCAATCAAACCTGTTCAGTGATGAGCTGGCACCACAGTCATTACTTCACATTTTAAAAATTTGATTTTTTGATGAGCAAACCTCATCTACCTCCTAGCACAAAGACATAAGAGAAAGCACCTCCTGTTTTGTTTTTTTCCAGCAGGATGTTTGGCATGTGCCAGTGGCATGTTGTGTTAGGTGATTGCAACATCTCTACCCCACAAGGCATGATCAGTAACCTTGCTCTGACAGTCACAGATGATACTATGTGAGATTTTTATCTTTGTTGTGGTTTATTTATCTCACATCAGATCTTGACATTGGAGTGGTGAGTTGATGTGTGATATTTATGGCCACTGACATCCCCTGTAAGCCTCTGAGCTCCAGCACTGCATCACTTTATTTGGACATCCCCCCACCAGCCTGTGCACCTCTCTGTGCACTGCTAGCCCAGACAGCAGCAGCAGTCTGGCTCCTGCAAACCCAACTTCTTCTGGGCTCAGAAACTCTGCCCACAATTAGATCACTGCTGATACCTCTGCTAGAGCTTGTCTGGCTATCTCAGGTATCCCAGTGTGGGGAGACCATGCAGAAATGCAGTTAACAACGCTCAACTCCCAATGCAGCAGCACTGCCTGCCACAAAACTTGGCCTTTGTATAGGTCCTGAATCAATCCAGTGGCACCTGGGATGGTCTGAGCTCCAGCTCAGAGCTGTGCTCAGTGCCTGAGCCTGCTGGGTACAGCCATGAGCCTCAGCTGCTCTGTGGGTGTACTTGGCACCTTGTGGAATCATGAGCTCCTGTCTGGCAGGGACAAAACGGGGAGAGGGGACCACCAGTCTGTGGCATTAACAAAGAACCTGCCTAAGAGACAGAGTAAACAAAAAGTTATGTGTTGGAGGGTGGTTGGTTTCTGATTTTTGGGTTTTCTGTTGTTGTGGGGAGGTGTTTGTTTTGTTTTGTTTTGGGTTTGGCTTTTTTTTGTTGTTGTTGTTTCTTTGGTTTTCTTAAATTATTATTTGATATTTATTTGCTCTTTTAGCTATTGACTGCTAGCTGGCTGGGAAAAGCCCTGCTCACTCATACAGAGCTGTCTGTCTGCTAGGTTCAGAGGTGTTTACCAGCTACACTTGAAGGGTTAGAGGGAGAGTAGGGACATTCCTTGCAGGACCAGGCATTTCAGCCATAAACCTAAGGCTCAAAAGGTCAGTAACTGGAGATAGAAAATGTTACCCACTACTCAGCTCATGTAAGAGCTGTGCAATTACTTTTCTGCAGCACTGATCTGCTGCCCCCAGTCTCTCTGAAATGGGACATGACATGAGCTGCTATGAACCCTGTCAGCTCTTGGTCCATACCAAGGTTCCTCCTAAAATGCTGATGTATTCTTGAAATGCTCTTCACTTTGAGTTGCATATGAACCAAGCCACAGAGTATTTGCATCTGGACAACGAATTATCAGTTCTGCAATGTCCTTTGCTGGTTGAAAGATTCCTTGCTGTTGGGAGTAAGATTTCCCTGGTAAATTTTAAGGCTGCTCAGCTGTACATATAATCCTCTTTAAGTGACTCTGATGTTCTCACATTATCCAGCTGGGTACAGAGGCCATTTCACATCAGCAGGAGGCAGGAAATTAGTTCCCCAATTCAGGTTCCCTGCAGTTTAGATAGCCAGGTAGTGAGGTGCAGCTGAGATTTCCTAAGGCACTTGGGGAGCCACAATGTAAAACAGGAGCAGGAAGAGAGGAGGTTGCTTTGGCTGAGCCACTTGCCAGGATTTTTAGATAAGTGCTGTTTTAGTCTTGTTGAAGGTACAGCTGTGTTAGAAAAGCTGTGCAAAGTCCTTGTCTAGTTCTGTACTAGAATTTATTAGGGCTTAACAGCCCTCATTTATTAGGGCTTAACAGCCAGGCCACAGATATGCATCAATTACAGAGCCACAATATCTGCAATAAATGTTTTTCACCCCATAATCAAATATGGGTTAATTAGGCAATGCTGAGAGAACAGTCATAATAAATAGAGTGAGTAAGACTTGCCTTTATAATTGAAATTTAATCAGCCAGCTCGTGTGTGTTAATTGAATAATTGATTATTGGTTGGGTTTTGTGTGTTCTGAGAATTGCAGGTTCTACAGCTCTAGGTTAGAAATACTGATAAACAGAAATACAGATATAATACTCTCTAGGTTAGAGAAAACAGCTGGGTTTTTGAGCACTCCCTGCTGATATGGGTGCATGGAGCACCACTGCTGTCCTCCAGTAGAAGCCTGGTCTCAGGAAAACAACCCCAGCTCTGTGTGGTTAATGTGAGAAACATGAGTTCTGTGAGCAGGTGAATCTGTGTAGATGAATTACTATTAGTGATCAGACATCCTGGAAAGAGTGGGAGATGTTCACAGCTATATCCTCAGCCTGCCTGCAAAAGGCAGTGAGTGCAGGGTTACCCTGCTCTGAGGTTTTGGGGAAGGAGGTGCTGGATGCTCCCAGTGTCCCCAGGGCACCCAGCAGGCCTGAGCTGGCCTTGTGCTCACTCTGGATGATGCCTCAGGTTTTGGCTTTTATATTTTTCAGGTTCTGTGCTGCTTCAGTGTGTGGGTCTGAGCTTCACATCAGGGGATCGTGACCTCTCTTCACAGAGCATGGAGACAAAACAATTCCTTCTCTAGCTGGACACCAAGGACAGATGATCCAAATCTCAGCCCAAGACCACAAACAACATGGAGTGAAGAGAGAAAAACAAGTAGGGTGAGACTGGGTGGGGTAAAGCTGGAACTGGACAATGAACTGCAAGATGCAAATGGAGGAGAACTGATCAAAGTGAGAGACCCCGTGCTCAGTTGTGCATTTTGGGAGCATTTTGGTTCCTCTTGGGTTCAGCCCTGGCTGGGCTCTTGTGCTGCCCAAGGTGGATCCATTGAGGCCTTTTAGTAAATCCCTATTTTATTCTTTATCTCTGAGCAGCCTCAGCTCCAGCTCAGCCTTCTCAAGACATCATGGAAGTGCTCTCAGCCAGGCCAGCAGGTGAAGGAGAGGGTGTCACAACCTTTTGCAGCTCTGCTGGGGTTTATGTGTACCTTGTACATCACCTGGCATTCACTCCCAGGCAGCACCTTCTGTCTCTGTGGCTGCCCTTTGCCTAACAGGGGCCTAAATCAAGCCCGCAGGATAACTGTGGCCTTTTCATCTGCGTTTAAAGACTTTAAATAAAAAGGCAGGCACATGCAATGCCTAAAAACTCAACTCTTCATTGTGAAGTTTTTCTTAATATTTGTGCTGGCAGCGTATTTCCTCAGGAGCAAATTTAGTTTGTAAGAATTGGCAGCTGCATTTTTATTTCTGGGGCTCCTCCCTGCTTTTGTGTCTTTTTTTGTCTCCTTTGCATCACGACAGGATGTGTCTTCAAAACCACAAGTACAACAAGTGGTAGCTCTGAGGTGCTTCAATTTACTACACCAGATTGTGGTTAAATCTGCCTTTATGTCTGTCATACAGCCTGACCAATTGAGGGGAAAGGAGGAGGAGGGTTGTGAGTCTGGCACTCTTTTCAGCTAAAGAAAGAGGAAATACCAGTCTAAAAGAAGGAAATGCGTACTTAATGGTCTGTGGCCTCAAATATCTTTTTTTCCATCAGTGAAAACACAAAAGATTTTTCGTGGCGAATACTGCAGCAGAAGTTGGCATCAATGCTGAACAGGAAAACATGTGATCACAGAGTGGTGTTTAATGGTGTAATTGTGTGAAGGCTTTTATTAATATCTGTTCCTATGCTTAGATTGGACACCACCTGCCACACCTCCAGGCATACCCATTAATGAGGGAGGGAACTCCCTGGATTGTTAAAAATGGGCCATTTTTATGGAGAATGGAGGAAGACACAGACTGTTCCTAAAGGGTGAGAAGAAGCACCAGGAAGGATGTAATAGCAGAGTCATGAGCTGCTGGAACCCTGGTCACTGAGAATTTCAGACTTTCTGTGCTGACAGGCACTGACCCCCAAGAGAACACTGCATTGACCTGAGGCTGTGGAGAGGCTTCCAAAATGGAATGACAGAACTGGGATTGTGGGTGTGGAATTTGAATGGAAGTGTGTGATATCACAGGGTGGGAAACTTAAAGTCTAAGGGTTTAGAATATGGTAATATATATAAAGCAAGATGGAGGTTTTAGGGTAGAGGCTGGCCCTTCTCCTTCTCCTTCTCCTTCTCCTTCTCCTTCTCCTTCTCCTTCTCCTTCTCCTTCTCCTTCTCCTTCTCCTTCTCCTTCTCCTTCTCCTTCTCCTTCTCCTTCTCCTTCTCCTTCTCCTTCTCCTTCTCCTTCTCCTTCTCCTTCTCCTTCTCCTTCTCCTTCTCCTTCTCCTTCTCCTCCATGGGTTTGGGTGGTTTTGTGTAATTGGATAAAAAAGTCCCCATTGCAGGCCATGGGTGCTTGGTTATTGGGTTAAACATAAAAATAATTGAGGTGTCATTTCTTAATTGGACAGTTTATCCTTAAAAGGCCTTGTAAAGAGGGCTCCATTTCTTACCTTGTTTGTGAAGTGCTAACTCAGTTTGTAAGACTGTAACATAAATAGGAACTAATCAACATCTGAGTCCAAACAAGAAACACCATCTCGTGCATTTAATCTCAACCCTGGCAGAAAAGAAGCAAAAGAACCAACAATGGGCTAGGGCCAGCAAGGTCTAGAAAGGATTTGCACAACTCCAGCTCACAAAATAATTCTGTGTCTAAGTCCAGCCCATCCCAGGAGTGAAGTATGTGCCTGATCTGTCCCTGAAGCCTCCTGCTGGTGGCATCATTCCCAGTCTGTGCTCCAGTTGAATTCCCTTGTAACTGGTCTGAGCTGATACTGAGCTGTGCTCACACCTCAGCCTGTCCCCAGGAATGCCAGGAAAGCAAAGCTGCTCCCTTTCCTTGGCTCATCTCAGCCCTGCGGTTTGGCCCAGCTCAGGGACCTTGAGGAGAGGGACTGGCAGTAAATCTGGTGTGGAGCTGACACAGCCACACACAAGAGTTGTTGTGAGAGGGATATTCTTGATGTCAGTTTGTGCTGAATGCTTTAGGGATGGTGTTTTATGCTAGAACCTGGAAATGCTGCATGGGGAAGGGCTTGACAGGGAACAGGGTGATGGGGGAGGCTGATGAGCATCACAGTAAGGAAGAGTTTGTTCTCCCTGGCTGGCAAAGGAGCACAGAAGCTGATGGTTGTGCTTTTGCATGGCAAAATCTCTTAATTTTAGACTCTCAGCCTTTAGAGCTTTCTGCATGTACACACAGATGTGTGTGGGAGTGAAGGTGCTCTCCACATTCCATGCTGAGACTATTCCTATCAAATATTCATCAGGGGAAGATTCTCATCTGTACATTTTGTATTATTCAGGCTTAGAAATATTTCAGCAACTTTCATGTTGCCTACAGGATTTAGATACCAGGGATAAAACAGGAGGCTCTTTAATTTTCTACATTTAGGATTTCTGCTTCATTAAAATTCTTTTGAAGATAAGTCCTAATGATAAATCTTCAGCTTTGACTCTTCCTCCCAGGGAAAAGCAGCTCAGAGCTGCAAGCAGATGATCCCACTCCAGAGAAATCCCTGCCATCTTCCCATCAGCTGTGGCGGAGGATGCAGGTAGCTGTATTTCTATTCAATATCTGGCTTACCCCAAAGGATCTGCATTTATCCTCAGTGTGAAATAGCTTCCACACCCTCCCCTAAGGTAAAAATAGGGGAGTATTCTCCTTAAAGTGATTCTTTCTGAGATACTGTAAAAAAACAAATTATTGAGCTGGTTTGGACTGAGTTTTGAACCATCAATATTCAGCACTGGTTTTTACACACACAGTTCTGGTTTGATTTGTTACATTTACCTGGTTTTCCAGAGACTTTAAAGCACCTGACTGGCTGCTTAAAGAGACTGTGGGTGTTTGCATCCTCTGCAAGCCCAGTGTGCTGTGTGCTGCCATCAAACCTGGGTTAGATAGTTCCAAATTTATTGAGGAGATGGTAATACTTGGGGTGCTGTGGCTGGAACTTCTGGGTTCAGTTCACCAGCCTGGCTGGTTGAGGAGGGAGAAGAGCTGGGTTGTTATTTTGAGGTTCATTTTAGCTGGAGGAAAAGGGAATGCCAGTGGCTGTTAGATGGAAGTTGATGCTTAGTGTTCTGTGTGATTAAAAATGGTTTGGGGTCAAAATTACATTCTAATTGTAGTTATTTTATAAAGTATAAGTCTTCAAGGTGGGAGTGCTGTGAGTCTGCTGGAAAAGCAGGATGTTAGCAGCACAAGATTAAACAAACAAAAAAGATAAATAAAAGAAGCTGGATGTGTCCTACAAACAAAACCACAGCATCCCCTACTAGTGTCTATTTTTCCCCCTAGGCTGTGACAGATAAACACCAGTTCAGGTGTCAATGTCCATGCTGCAGAGCCCAGTTTGCACTGGTGGATCCCAACCCTTGTGGTGAAACCTCTTTTCAAAGCACTGGAGGCAGAGCTGGGAGCTCTGGCACATGGAGAGAGGGGTGAAAACATTGCAGCAGCTTCAGAGCTTTCATTGCTGTCAGGGCTTTCATGGCAGGGCTGCAGAATGGTTTATACTGAGCTTGGAAGAATGCTGTTAATTAAATAATTAGCTGTTTAAAATGTATTTATTAGGGCTTAACAGCCAGGCCACAGATATGCATCAATTACAGAGCCACAATATCAGCAATAAATGTTTTTCACCCCATAATCAAATATGGCTTAATTAGGCAATGCTGAGAGAACAGTCATAATAAATAGAGTGGGTAAGACTTGCCTTTATAATTGAGATTTAATCAGCCAGCTCTTGTATGTTCATTGAATAATTGATTATTCTACACATTTATCAAGGATTAAAAACTCAGTGGTAGATATGCAAATCCTCTCATATATTAAATACATCTGAAATTCTCAAATAACATTGAATGCCTATTAACATTTTGATTAAATCTAAATGACAAACACATTGTGGATCTCATGTCTGCAGTTGGCTATTTTATTGCTATTTATCACTTACTTTTTCCCCCAAGCTAAATTGCTTGTGTGCTTGTGGCTTTTTAAGAGGTTGTAGGAGATGGACAGAAATATTCAGGGGGAGTGAATTGTGTACTCTGAGATGAGGAAACTGAACCTGGATGGGACAGTGGGAAATATTTTTATCCTGGCCGCAAGTGAGCAGACCAAACCAAATGAGGCAACCAAAATCTTTGGAAGATATGGGAATCCTCTGTGAAGCTTTGCTGTCTTAATTAGTGCTGTGTGAGAGATGCTAAAATAGCCATTGACAAAAGCAAAAAAACCCAAAAAATCAACCAAAACCAAATCCCAAAATAAATTTTAAAAAATCTCCCCCCCCAAAAAAAAGCCAACAAAGACCAAAAAAAGGACATTAAAATACCTCCCCACTCCCCAAAAAACCCACCAAAGACCCAAAAAACCCCAAAAAATCCCCCCAAAATCAAACCCTAATGCAGAGGTGATGGTGTGAGCTCAGTATGTCCAGTTATTGCTGGAGAGATGCCACCTCTGCAAAGCCCAGGACAAACTGCCCTGGGCCTGCTCAGGAGAAAGGAGAACAGAAAAAACTTTCACTATGGAAAACAGGTTTGCCTCACTCAAGTCATGTTTGCAGTCTTTTAAATTTTCTATATTTTTTTTTTTTTTTTTTTGCCAAGGATGAAGTAAGAATGAGAAAAATCCATGAAATTGTGGTTGGTAGTGACAGCGCATGTCTGAAGTGGGATCTGAGAGGCAGATGAAGATCTCAGTGAAAAGGGAAAGCCCAGTTTAGCACACAGGAGTGCACCTTGGCAAATCCCCCTCCTCACCTGCCCCTGGTGCAGCTCCCACCCCATACCACAGCTCTGGGGTGCAGAGTGCCTCAGGTTCTTGTGGGCAAAACCCAGAAAAGTCCCAGTTAGGTGGCACACCAAGCTGATTTGGGTAAAAATTTAACTGCTTGTAGCAGAGCACTGGCAACAGCAGATGTGGGAATATTTAATTGCTGCACACTGGTCCCCCCCTGATCTGTGGTTCCAGCTGGCCAGGCTGATGCCAGGAGCAAGTGAGAGCCATGAAGGTCTCTCAGCGCTAATAACCTTGCAAGTATGCAAGGTTAATTAATATCCATGTCATTTGACTTGTGTGTGCATGGAATCACTGCTTTTCACCTTTCACAATTTGTAGAATCCTAAGTGAAGTGGGATTAAGACCCTTGAGTATTGATTTTAAACCAGTAACAGCAGAGCACAGTCCTTTCTGCAGGAGCTCTGGAGGGCAGTGTTGGATTAAGCCTTTTTCTGACTCAGAGATGGGCCAACTGAGAGGTGTTTTAAAAACTTTTGTTCCATTTTCAGTCTCATGTGAAGGATGAGACAATACAGATGTTATCATTCATACCATCACAATCAGAAGGAAACTATTTCTTAATTACAATACATTATAAGCATTTCTTGGCCTATCAGATTTGCCACACCATACTGAAAATGCCTTAAAACCAATCATCAAAAATTACCCCTCATGATTCCTATTCCAATACATTTTTCATAGCTCTATTTCTCCAAAGTATCCAGTCTTTTTTGCAAGGCCATGCTTTGAAACTTGTTTCTAGTTCCATTTCTCTCTTCACAATGTCTGTCTTATTCCATAGCATTTCTAAATCAATATTTCTTATCTCAGAGTTTACATACAGGCACACACTATGTAAACCTTCTGTCAAGCTTTAAGAGTTCTCTATAAATCCATTTCCCACGGGGGAGCTCCCCCATCCTTGCCCTCAGTCTGGAGA